>NC_064808.1:48378714-48713278 GCF_023721935.1 Panthera uncia | reverse complement strand
AATCAGTTCTCCCGTTGCCGGTAGCAAAGGTAAATCCCTGCCTCCTGGACCTGAAGGGAGACAGGGAAACTAAGAAAGTAGATTCCCACCCCAACCCCAGCCCCCAAACACGCACCAGCACAGGCACGTACATGGTGGACGCTTCTAACATCTGCAGGTACTGAGATATTATCGCAGGATATCTTATTATTGACAACCTACTAAATGAAAATGATAACTTGTGAACCAAATATCATAGCTGAGGAGGTTGAACATTCTTCACATTTTTTTTCCCCATGGCAGTTCTTTTTCTGGAAAATAAAAATGCCTACTCATGACCTTGGCCCATTTTTCTCTTGAGTTGTTCTTTTCTTACTAATTTTTAGGAGTTTTTTATATAGATTTTAGAGACCACTGTCTCTGCCAGTTATATCAGTTACAGATATTTTCTCCTGTTGTACAACTTTCTTCTCTCTTGTTTCCTTTCTTTTGTCTTCTTTTCTTTATTTCTTTTCTTTTTCTCCTGCCTCCCTCCTCTCTTTCTTCTCTCTCCGTCTTTTGATGAATAGAAATTTGTAATTGCAGTGTAGTCCAGTGTATCAATCTTTTGCCTTTATGGCTAGTGCTTTGCATGACCTGTCTATTCCTACCCAAGATCCTAAAGATGGTCTCTATTTTCTCTGACACACGTAAAGTGTTTCCTTTCACATTTCAGTCTCTCAACCACCTGGAAATGATTTCTGTATGTGATGTGAAGCAGGGATCCAATTTAATTTTTTCCATATGGGTTATGTGTTGTCTCAGTAATATTTGTTGAATTGCCCATACCTGGTCACTAACCCGCAACGCCACCCCTGTCATATATCAGCTTTCCCTTTGATCTCATTGCCCAGCCCCTCTGCCAATACCATACTGCTCTAATTACAATAGATTACTACAACTGTTTATATCTTTCACTTATACTTTCATTGGGTCTCAGTTCAAATATCAGTTCTTTAGAGATGCCTGATCCAACCCCCCAATTTAAGTAGATGTACACATTACATGCTATTCATGGCTTTTACTTCAGCTCGTAATATACATCCTGACTATTTAATTGTAAATGGCTGACTCTCACATTCGTCTAGAAGTTCCATTATGGCAAAGACCTTGTTTCTCCAGGGCTAAGCACAGTGACTGTCACATGGATGAATATACATAGCAAATGAATGAATGAATTCCTCTCTGCCCTGTAACATTTAACACCCTGCCTGGCACATGGTAGTGAGCCCCATAATGCTTAAGAGAACAGTCCTTCCCGTCAGTGCCCCTTTTTTGCTTACTTTGTCTCCATAAGACATGTCCTCAGATGACATTCTACATATCTTACCTACTTGGTTACTCTTTCTCTTCCTCTACTACCATGTAAGCTCCATGAGGACAGGACTTGTTCTGTTTTAATTCCTGCTGTTTCCCAGGCCTCAGAACAGTGCCTGGCACTTGGTGGATGCCCAGTAAATATGTATTGGATGAATGAATGAATGAATGAATGAATGAATAAACTTAATTTTCTCCATCTGATTCAATCAACTATTTTTGGGGAGGGCTCTGGAATCATTTTTCCTGTGGCTCTCTTAGTAGTTGCCTCTACCCTCCGTTCTCCCTTCTCATTTTCCCTCCATGTTACCAGAGAGGCAGCCCCCTTTGTTAATCTTGGAGCAGAATAAAGGCAGGCGTTTGTCCGGGCTTCCAGTAACTCTTAGAAGGCAATGCCTCCCCTCTCTCCTCAGCACCCCTGTGCACTCTAGATGCACCCTTTGCATGTTCACGTTCTGCCTGGTTTGGCTCCTGTTTTACTACTTTCCCGAAACACACCATGAGCACACGTCTCACTCTCTAAATCCACAGTGTGGTCCTAAGGCCTGACAACGAGTATGGGTTCACAAAATGCTGAAAAAAAGAAAGAGTGAACGTCTGTCACTGTTTTGGCCTGTATGAGGCTCTGCCTCCACAAAACACCTTCTCCAGTGAGGGGACCAGCCACCTCCACTGCCGAGATTCCCCTGGGGAGGACTGATGCTGTGGCCAAATCAAAGCTTGAGGAGCCTATGCTCTCTAAACAATTTCCAGGCTGTTGTGGGCTTTTTGATTGCTTTTTGACCTTGAAAATGATTTAGTTCCATTTTATTCCTGAACGGATGGCCACTTCTGAGGTCCTAGCTGTTAAGCCTAAATTGTGGTAGGTTGAACAACGAACTTCTCCAAATAGACTGACATCCTAAATCGTAGAACCTGTGAACACTGCCTTATGTGGCAAAAGCAGCCTTGTTACTATGATTAACTTCAAGATCTTGAGATGGGGACACTGTCCTGGATTGTCCAGTGAGCCTGACATGATCACAGTATTCCTTATATGACAGAAGCAGGAAGAAATAGAGAAGGTAGTGTGATGCCAGAAGCAGCAGCTGGAGTGACCAGTTTTGAAGATGGAAGGAGGGTCCACAGACCAAGGAATGCAGACAGGCACTGGAATCAGAAAAACGCAAGAGAAAGGATTTCCCCCGAGAGCCTTTGGAAGCGACCAGCCCTGCTGATACCTGACTTTAACCCACTGAAACTGATTTTATACTTCTGGCTTCTAGAACTGTAAGAGAATACATTTGTGCTGTTCAAAGATAGCAAAGTTGTGGCAATTCGTTGTAGCAACAATGGGAAACTAATATACTAAATGAACCATTGTTTTGTCTCATAGGGCTTGTTTGTTTATACTTGGCTTTATTCCAGAAATATATTTCCTGTGATTTGGATCAGAAAAGCCAGGAAGTGCTCCTCCCCTCTGGTGCTGATGCTCTTGTTGCTCTAACCCTGGGACTCTTTTCTCCCGTAAACCACCTCCCTCAGCAGCCTCCTGCTGCTACTCATGTCTTCAGCTTGTTTTCTCTGCCAGACCATATGAGCGGCCCACCCACTCCATCCCTCCCTCCTCACCCTGGCTCTGGCCTGTCCTTTGTGCATTGTGCAAAAATGTCATCCTGAACAAAGGGTCTCAGCAGACAAACCTAGTTGACTGGGGTGAGCTTTATGAGAGAACACTGATGGAGCACCTCACCCATTCCAAGCACCCAATGCCATGACCAGTGTAAAACATTGCTTGAATTGGAGCTTCCTTGGTTTTCCTATTTCAGGATTTCAAACTAAAGTGTCGTGATACCACCTGATCAGAATTCCCCACCCTGCAGAATCAGAATTCTGCACCCTGCAGGTGGGCAGAGAACGATAGCAGCGCCTTGCTTTCTGGACCATCTTCAGCCTTGACTTGTAGAACCGAAGAAATGTGGCATGGAAAACCTTGCATTTACCTGGTGATCTGGGGCTGACGTGGGCCTGACGGAGTAAGATGGTAGAAAGGTAAGAGTGTCCAGACACTGGGAATGAGCAGAATTTGCCAGACACAGTGTGTTTGGGAAGAGGCAAAACATAGCTTGCAGAGTGCTATGCCCACTGTCCCGCCCACCCCCAGAGGAGTCCCGCCTGAGCAGCTACATCTGCAGAGCTACCCCAGCAATGCCAGTCAAGTCCCCCTCCAGTGTTTACAGCAATTGCTTCAACTCTTCCCCAACAGCATCTGTTCTGGCGGGGGCTGGGCTAGAGTGTCCAGACGGTAGCAATTTGTGAGTTCACAGCTTGGACTGTGGGGGCAACAGGGAGTAAATGGGGCAGCAGATGCAGTTTCCAGGGCAGATGGGTGGGGCTGGGAGCCTCAGATCTATAAATGGAGAAAGGCTGGCCTTTAGGAAGGGGGGGGAAGGGAAAACGTCCAAAAGAGAGAAATGAAGGGAAGCATGCCCTTCTCCTCCTTGAACACAACCAGGACTTTGTTGGCTTACTAACTTCCAGAGACACACAGGGTCTACTACTTCGTGCAGACACTGGGTGGGCCTCAGCACCACCCAGGGCATTGTTTATAAATGCACGATTGAGGATAGTAGGGAACACTGGAGTCTGATCACATTGTTTAGGGTGCAGTATTCTGTGGATGGCTGTACCATGTGGCTATGGTTAGGAAAACTATGGTCTGAGCCATTGTATTATAGTCTATCCTAAAGATAGAGTTAACATGATATATGTATGCATGCAGCCTGAAAGAAGGGAAATCAGAGAGCGGGACGTCACCACTTATTTGGGCCAAAGGACTTGGTCACTGAGCTCCAGTTTCTTCCTCTGCAAAATTAGGGTTAATAATAGTACCTATTTCTCAGACTTACTGAGAGGATTGTAGGAGATAACGCATAGAAAGGATTTGGCCTAGAGTAAATAAGAATTAGCTTTTATCTATGCAATCACTGGAGTTAGGTGGGAGTCATTTTTTAAGATTATTTGTTTATTTTGAGAGAGAGAGTGAGTGGAGGAGGGCAGAGGGAGGGGGGTGAGAGAAAATCCCACGCAGGCTCCACCCTGTCAGCTCAGAGCCTGATATGGGACTTGAACTCACGGAACCTTGAGATCAAGACCTGAGCCGATACCAGGTGCTTAACCGACTGAACCACCCAGGTGCCCTGGTGGAAATCATTTTTGTGTGATTTTTTTCTTTCCTCCATTTTAAACATAAGTGGTCACCTGGTCTTGTCGATTCCATGAACACAGTGTTTCTTGAACCTGTTTTTCCCTCCTGTCACTTTTGTAGTCCCCATCATATTTTATCTGGGTTCTTAATCTGTGCATCTCCTCAACTGTTTCCGGCCTCCACTTTCTCCTTCTCCATCCATCCTGTTGACTTCTTCTTTAGTCGGGTCTGATTTTGTTCTCCTCTACACTGAAATGGCAATCACTCCCTTCATCTGACTACAAGATGGAGTCCAACCTCCTTTCTACCAAAAGAAAGCCCTTCACAACTGAGACCTAGGCTGTAATTTTAAACAATCTCCCCAGTTCCCCCTGTCAAAGCACTGGCCACACAGAACGGCACCTTTTGCCGTAAATATCCCTCTGCTTAGCCTTTCTGATCCTTCATTCATACCAGTTCCCCTGAATGCAACGTGTTCCCTTTTCTGTTTACCTGAACATCATATGATTCTTTTAAGACCCAGCATAAATGTCTAATCCTTAGCTAAGCCTTCCCTGATACTCCTAGGAAATCACTTCCTACTCTGTGCTCCCTCTACACTAGCGCCCACATCTGTTACAGCATTTATCCCCTTGTACTGGGGCAGCTGAACATGGCTCTCAAATCCTATTTGAGGAATCAGGGATTGCCTTCTATTTGCTTTCGCATCCCCAGAGCCTAATTGCAAGTCTGGCAAGAAGATGGTGCTCCTTGAAGACTTGCATGTGACCATTTAAAAGAAAAAATGATCATTCGCTAGGGAAGGGCGGCTTAGCACCAGAGTGGTGTCGAATTAGCCACTGCTTCTCTAAGACAGGCAGTGTAGGGGCAGGGGAAAAATCACTAGGCTTTTCTGAACTAGGTGTGGGCTCTGTCTCACTTAGCACTTGTGTCACTCTGTCACTTCAATTTTATACGCCTCAGTTCCTTTTTATTTTTCTGGGCGTGGGGTAAGTGTCCTCACCTTTCACAGCACATTGGCCGTGTGAGAAGCAACTGACAGAAGGTGCATGAGGAAGGAGTCTGTGAAATACTGCAGAGAGGTAAAGTTCCAAGGACCCTGGTGTGAGGGCTCATCCCAGACCTGGATGACGGCCCCCATTCTGTGACTCTGCATAGTCTCTCTCAGGCAGGCGGTTGGGATGAACATATTCATTGAACTGAAGCAGATTAGCCAGCTACAGTGGTGCCAAGTCCTATTCCAAGGTGGTGCTGTAGGAGGCAGGGTGGAGTGAGTACCACGTGCTTGATGGAAGTTTTCTGATAAGAGAAAAGGAGCCTTAAATAGACCCGGTGAAGAAGGGAGGTGCATGGAGCTTGGGTGCTTCAACTCCCCTAAAGGAGGAAACAACCTAAAGTTCAGGTAGTGGTCACCCTGTGGGATGGTGTCTGACTCACCCTTGTGTTGCAAGTGCCCAGCATGGCACCAGGTGGACATGGGCCTCAGGGAGCATTTCCTAAGTAACTGTTGTTCATTCTACAGTCTTGTTGGGTCTGGAAACAAGGAAAGGTTGGCCTACAGACAAATCTTCGGCAGTAGGCTTCCAGGAAAAGAAGAGGGCCTCCATTGTGAAGCTAGACCCGGTTGACAAACTTGGCATTGACTCTTGAATCCTCCCCTAGGGCTCTTACCTGAGGGGAGTCTTTGGCCAGATCATGGATTCTTCCATTCACCACTCAGGCAGCTGCATGCTGCTCCTTGGAAAATAAGAGGAAAAAGAATCTCAGATATGGCTTCACTAAAATATGTGGGGTTATGGAGCACCTGGGTAGCTCAGTCCATTAAGCGTATGACTCTTGATTTCAGCTCAGGTCATGATCCAACAGCTCATAGGTTCGAGCCCCACATTGGGCTCTGCACTGACTGCACAGAACCTGCTCAGGATTCTCTTTTTCCCTCTCTCTCTCTGCTCCTCCCTCACTCATGCTCTCTCTCTCTCTCTCTAAATAAATAAATACTAAAAAAAATAAATAAAATATGTGAGGTTAGGAGGTGGTTCTCTAAGGAGCCCTGCAATCAAAGAGATAGCAAGGCTACCATTTTGGCCATCGCAATGAAAGCAACAGCCAACCCTTCCAGTCGCAGGGCAAGGCTCCAGAGAATGTTCTCTCTTCCTTGTATGTAAAAGAATCTAGGGCTCAGAAACATGAAGCAATCTCTCTGACATCACTCGATGAGTTAAGAGCTCTAATGAGAACATAATCAAGTCTTGCAGCTTCATTGTAATATCAGCATGGATTATAGCTGTGCCCATCAGTCATCTGCAGGAACTATCTCAGAGGCACGGTCCCCTGCCCCTGTTCAGCTTGCCTATCTAGGTCAGCTAAAATGATTCAGTAGGGTACAGAGGACAAGGGTTCAGTAAAAAAAAAAAAAAAAAAAAAAAAAAAAAAAAAGCATCTATCTTCTAAAATAAAAAGAAAATCTCTATAAAATGACCGAACAGTAGATAGTCTAATTTTTTAAAATTATTATTTGAGAGAGAGAGAAAGAGAGAGAGAAGGTGAGAGGCAGAGAGAGAGGGAGAGGAAGAATCCCAAACAGGGTATCTGTCAGCACAGAGCCCAACATGGGGCTCAGTCTTACAACTCAGTCTCACAAACTGTGAGATCATAACCTAAGCTGAAATCAAGAGTTAGGCATTTAACTGACTGAGCCACCCAGGTGCCCCTAGATAGTCTAATATTTTTTTAAAAGATTTATATAATATACAAAATTAGGAAAGTAGAAAATCATGCAAACACAGAGGTATTAATTATAAGGAAATGGTTTGTACAACTCAAAGTAAGTAGTAGGAAAATCTGAATATTATAGCTTTTAGTAGGAGATTATAAGTCATCAAAATTGCCTGAAGGAGAAATTTTTAAACCTAAAAGACAGTAAGAATGAAGGAAATTGAGAAATTTACCTTTAAGGCTTCAAGAAATAGATGTTTAATATATGTAATTACATGACATCATTATTTATCATTCTTATATTATACATTATATGCAAAGTATAGAGCAAGAAGGAAATTTCTCTAGTTCTTTTCATGAAGAACACTGATATCAAAGTCTGACAAAGGCAGACAAAAATAAAGCTATAGGTCAGCAGTTCTTAAACTTGTTGGTCGCAGGACACTTTTACACTTTAAAAAAAATCACTGAGAATCCTAAAGATATTTGTTTATACAAGTTATATTTATCAGTAGCTAAATGTTAGAAATTAAAGCAGAAGCTTAAAAAATTATGTATTTGCTAATTTATTTAAGATAACCACAATAAAACCATTAAGTATTAGCATAAATAACATGTTTATTTAAATAACTACATGTTTGTTCAGACACTACTCCCCTAAAGGGTAACTGCTATCCTGACATCTAATACATATATATTAGTTTTGAGTGATTTTCCTTTTATGTAAATAGAAGTAATACAGTATCTATTTGCATGCCTAGTTTGTACATATAATTTTCATTATTAGGATATAAATTACTTGAAGAGAGGTACCATATTTTGTTCCTTTCTGTACCTCTTATTTTATTTTATTCAAATAAAAAACATAAAATTTAAATAAGACTGACATTGTTTCACATATTTTTATTTTTTAAGGTTTTTTAATTTATTTTTGAGAGAGAGAGCACAAGCTAGGGAGGGGCTGGAGAGGGGCAGAGAGAGAGAAGGAGACACAGAATCTGAAGCAGGCTTCAGGCTCCAGGCCGTCAGCACAGAGCCTGACAGGGGGCTCAAATTAGTGAACTGGGAGATCATGACCCGGGCTGAAGTCAGACGCTCAACCGACTGAGCCACCCAGTTGCCTCAGTTTCACATATTTTTAAAATTGTTTAATATCTGGCTAAATAGAAGACAGGATGTCCTACCTGTTATTTTTTTTTTAACTTCATTTATTTATTTTGAGAGAGAGAGAGAGAGAGAGCAAGCAAGCAGGGGAGGGACAGAGAGAGAGGGAGACAGAGAATCCCAAGCAGGCTCTGCATTGGCAGTGCAGCACCTGATGCGGGGCTCGAACCCATGAACCATGAGATCATGACCTGAGCTGAAATCAAGAGTCAGATGCTTACCCACCTGAGCCACCCAGGGACCCCTGTCCTACCTGCTGGCATGTGGTATGTAGCCCCTGGAAAACACTGCATGCTGTGAGAGAATGAGAGTAGACAGGGAGAATAATGTCTCAGTTTTGACCTCACAGACCCCCTAAAAGGATCTTGGAGGTCACCAGTCATCTCGAGGCCACATTTTAAGAGCCTCTGCTATCAGTCAATTTCAATTCTGGATGTTGATGCAAACAACTAAGTGGAACTAAGTGGAACCCAGCAGTATATTGGAGATGAATGCACCACGCCCAAGTGGGATTCGTTTCAGGAATGCAGGAATTTTAGGAAATCTATTAATTAAGGATTTGATATATTGATAAATCAAAGGAGGAATCACTTCATGACTGCAAAAGATGCGAAAAAGTATTTCACAAAATGTAATACTTTTTCTGATTAAAAAAGTCCTAGGGAGGAACTTGATAAAATAAATACGTCTCTAATTGCCAGCCTCATGTTTAACTGAAATAAACTAGGAGCACAGTGTGAAAGGACAGAGCTTTCCTGAGCACTCAGGAGCTCAGGTTCTGCTGGGGAGGTGGAATGTCCACAGTGGTGGTGAATGGGGAAGTGGTGTCAGACTGATGGATATCAGAGGTGGTGGCTGAAGAATTAATGATCAACCAACTTAAACCATTAGCTCCCATGTTCCACTCTCTAGGTGTACTTACATCCTGGTGAAGTAGTGGGCAGCAGTGACTACCCAGGTCTTCCCAAAGATGGTTCCTTCGCACAGATGCCTGGTGGCAATCTGCAGGCTGACCTACCTCCTTACCTCCTACCATCTGGCTGGAAAGGAACCTGGAAGGGTCCGGGGGTTGGGGGGAGTGGCTCTGCAGAGACCACCTGGGAAGGGACTAAGAAAACTCATCTTTATTACCCACGGATCCTCCTCACCATCAAGCCCAGATCATATTCTCTGAACATCTCTTTTGTGCCAGGCACTTTAGTAGACACTTGGGAATGATGAGAAATGCTTACTGTATTCTAGACAGAGAGAAATAAATACAGTACTGGAAGTGGATGTTTCACACAAGAGTAAAATATCAAGCTCACCTTGACCCTTCCCCCCACCCACCTCCCCCTTTTTTTGCTCCAATTATCTGGTCTCCAAACCAGATAATTGGATCCTAAATCCACAACATATCTCATATCCATCTCCTAACTTGGAGTTTGAGGCCTCCATAGTGCTCACCAGGATTACTCCCCCTGCAGGTAATGTTTCCCTAGCTTCCACACATTCCAAATCAACCACCAGAAAGTGCTCTTTGACCATGTGATTCCTCTGATCAAAACCATCCAAGGGCTCCCCACAGGGTATAGAATAATGGCGACATTATTCTTGTAGGCCCAAATCAAATGCCAGTTTTCTTTTCTTTTTTTTTTTTCAAATGCCAGTTTTCTAATTGTCTCATCCAGAAGTTCAGTATATTTTATATTAAGTTTTTCTGTACACTTTTTTTTCTTTTGTTGAGAATTTTATTGACATACAACGCACACAGAAAAACACTCAAGTGATAAAGTACTTTGAATTTTCAAAAAGTAACTCCAGAACTCAGATCAGGAAACAGACTAACAGAATCCCACCAGCAGCTGCTCTAGACCCTACTCCCTGGAAGGGTAACTGGTATCCTGACATCTAATACCATCTATTAGTTTTGAGTAATTTTCATTTTATGTAAATAGAAGTAACACAGTATCTTTTTGCATGTCTGGTTTATACACATAATTTTCATTATTAAAATGTAAATCACTGGGGCGCCTGGGTGGCTCAGTCGGTTGAACGCCGACTTCGGCTCAGGTCACGATCTCGCGGTCTGTGAGTTCGAGCCCCGCATCGGGCCCCTGTGCTGACAGCTCAGAGCCCGGAGCCTGTTTCAGATTCTGTGTCTCCCTCTCTCTGACCCTCCCCCATTCATGCTCTGTCTCTGTCTGTCTCAAAAATAAATAAACGTTAAAAAAAATTTTTTTTTAAAAAGATGTAAATCACTTGAAGAAAGGTACGATATCTTGTTCCTTTTTGTACCTCCTTCCCCATGCCCTGGGCTCTTGCATGGAGGTTTGTACAAAGAAGGTATCAAATGAGAATTAAGCCAGTGTGACAGGATGTCAGTAACTAATGAATTTAAGTGAAGGATAAACAGATGTTCATTGTTTTGTTCTTATAAAACACCTGTTCTATAGATTTGCAAAATTTCAAAAGAAAAAGTGGAGGACAAAATTGCTTATTGAATGATTTAAGTAACCCAGGTTAGGCATGCCAATTTTAAAACAGGGCACCTGTAGGGGCGCCTGGGTGGCTCAGTCAGTTAAGTGTCTGACTTTGGCTCAGATCATGATCTCGAGGTTTGTGGGTTCATGCCCCACGTCTGGCTCTGCACTGACAGCATGGACAGAGGCTGCTTGGGATTCTCTCTCTCTCTCTCTCTCTCTCTCTCTCTGTCCCTCCCCCACTCTCTCTCTCTCTCTCAAAAATAAATAAACATTAAAAAAAAAAGCAGGGCACATGTAAACTCTTTCTTTTACTTCTTACATTTTTATGGGTATTTGTATAAAGGAAAAGGGCCCTCAAGTGTGAGTTCTATGAGAGAAAAACAGGAAAGATTTTTTCATGGAGGTTTTATATCAGGGGCTATTTGTGGATTATATAGTTTTATTCACCAAATATTTATTTGTCATCTACCATGTTCTGGGCACTGCACTAGGTACTGTGGATAAAAGATGAATAAATCTTTGCTGTGCATTGTAATGAGACTCCTTGGAAAATCTTGTACTTGGTTTAGGCTGGGAAAAATGGCTTTGCTGAATGCACCCGCATGGTGGTCAAGAGAAGGAGCCACTGCAGCCACACTACAAGGATTTTCTACCTAAGGTATCTATGCATCATGAGGTCCAAGAAAACAGAACAAAAAGACTCAGATTACTTCTACTTCTCATTAAAAGGAATATATTGTCTCCACACTCTATATTATGTTCTGTGTCAGACAGATTATAAAACTAAAAAAATAAATAAAAATAAAGTGCTTGCATTTTCTCTTGACAAACTATCAAATTGGCAAACCATAAAAGCTGCCCTACTCCCTCCTCTGCCTGCTCCGCTCACCTGGTTTTCCACATGGACCAGGATGTGGCACAGGTGTGTCATTGGGTGCCACAGAGCAAACAAGGACAAGAGAAAGTCCAGCACTTCTCAATGCTCATTGGCATTAAAACGTAGTGGTGGACTCACTTTTTTTTAGTGCACAGATCTTGTGAGTCAGACCCCAGTTTGACACACTGTTTACCCATTTCCACGAAATGAATCTATTTAGATGGGAATTTTGTTTCTTGTGACTAGAAAGATTTCAGTGTTGCTTTGAGCAAAATGGACAATGACTGCATCCCATATAGCTCTGTGTGGTGGCTTTTTTGATGTGTGGACTTTGCTAAGCCACAGCCTCCAGTTATTCAATGAAACAATAATCTAGGTGTTGCTGTAAAGGTATTTTGCAGATGTAATAAAAATCCCCGATCAGTGAACTTGAGGTAAAGAAGATCATCCTGGATAATCTGGGTGGGCCTGACCTAATTAGTTGCAAAGGCCTTAAGAACAGAGCTGAGGCTTCCCCGAAAAAGAGAAGAAATTTTGCCTTTGGAGAATACCTTCAGCCCATGCCTGTGGAATTTCAGTGTCCTGTGAACTTCTCTTTTCTTTTTCAAATGTTTATTTATTTTGACAGGCGGGAAGGGGAGAGAGAATCCCAGGTAGGCTCTGCCCAGTGCAGTGCCGGAAGAAAGGCTCCATCCCACGGAAAGGGTAAGATCATGACCTGAGCCTAAGTCAGGAGTCGGACGCTTAACCGACTGAGCCACCCAGGTGTCCCCTGTGATCTTCTCTTTCTGACTGCCTGCCAGATAGGTTTAATTGCTTGGTCATCCCCTGCAACTATGTTGGCCAATTCCTGGTGTATTAGCTTGCTTGGCCTGCTGTAACAAAATATCATAAACGGGCTGGCTTAGAAGAACAGAAATTTATTGTGTCATAGTTCTGGAGGCTACAAGCCCAAGATCAAGGTGTTAGTGTGGTTGGATCCTTCTGTGGGTGGTGATGGTGCCTCTCCCACAGCCTGCGGTGGTTTGCTAGTGATCACCCGTGTTCCTTGGCTTGTAGACGGTACATCACCCCAGTCTCCACCTTCATGTCCATATGACGTTCTCCCTGTGCGGGTGTCTCTCTCCACGTCCAAATTTCTCCTTTTATAAGGACAGCAGTCATATTGGGTTAAGGCCCACACTAATGACCTCACTTTAACATGATTACCTCAGTAAAGACTTTAGCACTAAATAAGGTCACATTCTGGGGTACTGGAGGTTAGGACTCCAACATATCTTTTTGAGATTCTCTGGTTGAACCCTGGCTGATACACTCTGTGGGTATCTCTTGGTCACATTCCCCAGAACAGCTTACCAGAAGTATTGTGATCTTCAGGTAGTACGTTCCATGTCTCCAAAAACAATGACTTGTCCTCTGATCTGGAGATGTTTAAATCTGAGTGTAAGCATATACAACTTCTCAGATCACACACACAGGGCCAGTGTTTGGAACTTACCAGAAAATTACTACTGTTAGAATTCTGGAGCATCTCAGTTGGCTGGACCATGGGTGTTTTAATTGAAAAGTGGAGTATTTTAACTATAACCTGGGTTTGCCATAAAGAACTGCTTGTCTAACAAGAATGAACGACTTGAGAAGCCAACAGATGGCTTTGTAGGATTTGGGCAGAATGCTCATGGGTGTGAGGACTTGGAGGGGAGTTGTGTTGCTCAAGTATCTAGGGGCTGAGAGCTGGTGAAGACATTTCACATTTCTGAGCCTCTGTTATGTGTTACACACTTGCTCATGGCCAAGGGTGATCTGATTTAATTCTACCTTCTTACTAGGCATGTATTATTCTTCCATGGTGAGGCTGAAGTAAATGAGTCTTAGATGACTCTTAGATCACACATATAGTAAGGACAGGCCATGATTCAGGCATAGAGTTGATCCTCATTCTTCATGGATTCCACATTTGCAAATTCACCTACACCCTAACATTTATTTGTAACTCAGAACGAATGGTGCTTTCATGATCATTCAAGGACACCTGCAGAACAGTGACCAATTTGAGTCACCTGATGCACGTATTCCTAGCTGAGGTCTAATGAGGCGGCACTCTGCCTTCTTGTTTTAGCTCTTATACTATAAACAAGTGTCCTTTCCATGGTCCCTTGAATGCCATGGGTTTTTTGCATTTTTGTGCCTTTTGTTGGTGATTTTGCTGTTTGAAATGGCCCTAGACATTGTGCTGCAGTGCCATCTAGTGTTTGTAAGGGCAAGGAGGCTGTGATGTGCCTTATGGAGAAAATATATGTGATAGATGAGCTTTGCTGAGGCACAGGCTATAGGCACAGGCACAGGCTCACTGGCTGTGAGCTCAGTGTTAATGAACCAACAATATGTAAGGTGACTTTAAACAGAAACACCCATAAAACCAGAGGCTCCCAGGAACCTAACTCCTCGGAGCAGAGGTTCAGTAATCACTAATTTGGTGTTCAGGGTGACTTTATAGGACAGAGATGCTGCAAATGCTGAGGACCAACTGCATCCATGTTGGGCTGTAAAGGCTTCCCATTCTTACTGCATTACGAGGATGGCAATCGGGACCCAAGATGTTGATGCCTCTGTCTTCTTACCTGTTCCAGGGATGAAAGAGACTGTAGCTTGAAAGCATCTGTAGGTCACATTTTTATCTGACTGGAAGCTGATGAGCATTACACCAGAGGAGCTCAGCACAGGGGCAGGAGCAACGAAACCACAAAACCTTGCTGGTTAAAGCCCAGCCCAGGCAAGACGCGGTCAAGGACCCAGCAAATAGGCATGGCATTGGATAGGGAAAAAAAATTAACCTTTAGGCAATTGTTGAGAAATAAACTTATTTGTGGTGTCACAGTTCATTTTCAGAATAGAAAGACTCCCACTGAGAATGCCCCTTAGGGAACTAGTTTGAGTCAATGGGCTTATTTCAGTGGCACTTTCCCCTTCTGACCCTTAGATCACTGGGGGCCTTCCACACCTTCTGTCCAAATAGCTCTTTGGTTCTCCCTCTGGCCCTTCCTGCCCCTGACCTGGGAGAAGGGGTGGTGGTAGTGACCACTTAGGGAGGAGGGAAGGAGGGGGTGTAGGGGAATGAAGGAAGCTTGAACCAGACCCTTTTTACTCCCAAGAACAATTCCCCCCAAAGGACTGGGTCCAAAGGCAAACCAGGGGAGCCGAGGCTCCAGGGGCACAGATCTATTTCCTCCTGTCCTTCCACATCCCTGTGCACCGCCACATAGTCAGAAGAACAATCTCCATTCTCTTCTATTTCCAGACTCTGAAAGGAAAGCTGACAAGACTCCACGTTACAGCCACAGCAAATCAAATGAACCATTGACCTGATTTTGAGTAAGCAGAGAAATGTGGAGTACTCAGCTTGCTCTGGGGTGTGACCATAAGAGGAAAGTGAATGGGGCATTCATGAGTAGGTTAAATTACTTAGGAGAAGATGCTATACCACAGACTCCTAAACTCTAGACGCATCTAAGCTACCAAACAGGGACCAAATGTAAAGGTGTAAATATTTGAGCTCCCTAGGAAGACCAAAGAAACAGCAAGGAACAATCTGAGCAATTTGATAGTACCGGTCTTCAATTGACTTTGAAGAGCAGAGCAGTGGGAAATAGGGCTGATGAGGTGGGAATTTATATTTTAAACACACAGATGATGGGGATTAAATGGAGCCTGAACACTCAGCAAAAGACACAGGGCTGCATGGATGGGACAAAGTGGAGGTAAGTGATCACTAATGGTGAATGTAGGCACAGGGAAAAGGAGAGTATCAGAAGTAGGTTCCATTCAAACATTTCTACATCCTTACTACAATACTTTCCAGTAGTAAACCCTTTTCTCTCCGAGTCAAATGATATGCACATAGTTCTGACTTGTAATCCTAATCTCCAAATTCCTATCTTGAATGGGTCCTGCACACTGGTGCTGTCACTGACTACAGGGTGTGAAATCATCATTTCACTGATGCATGGCACTCAGTATGCATTTATTGAATAGGTGTGTTTTTGAATCACTTCTAGCTCTGGCACGTTCAGATTTTCAACTAAATTTTGTCTTCCTCCTTCCAGAAATCTGCTCATACTTAAACTTTTATCCTCCATTACTCATAACCAATCTTCCCTTAGTGCTGCTTCCTCCTGAAATTTCTCTTTTGAATGTTTGGGTTCCAGAAGCTTTTAGAAAGAGAAATTCTCTACTTATTTCCTCTGTGTTTTCTTCTCCCGTCATGTGTAAAACCTGAGTGATCTTTTTTCTTTTCCGAACATCAGACTTGCTATTTCAGGTGCCCCCCCCACTCCCACCTGCTCTCTATTGTTCACTTGTCAATCCAATTATTTTACTTTTTTGCTGGGAGATGAGCTGAGGGCTGGATGGCTGAAATTCTCAGTCCTCCTCTTTAAACCCTAACTTTGTGGTAAATCCAAACTCTCAGCCACAACTTTTTGTTTGTTTGCTTGCTTTGTGTTTTAAATTAAAGGCTCTGTTCTCTGGACTGTTCTAACTCCACACTTCCTCCTGAGTCTCAGACTTCTTTTTGCCTCTTAAATATATGAGAACCTGGGGCGCCTGGGTGACTCAGTCAGTTAAGCGTCTGACTTTGGCTGCAGTAATGATCTTGTGGTTCGTGAGTTTGAGCCCTGTGTCAGGCTCTGTGCTGAGAGCTTGGAGCCTGGAGTCTGCTTTGGATCCTGTGTCTCCCTCTTTCTCTGCCCCTTCCCCACTCAAACTCTGTCTGTCTGTCTCTATCTCTCAAAAAAAAAAAAAAAATATATATATATATATATATATATATAGGAACCTGGAGGTCTTATCCATCCTTACTCCTCCCCCTTTGTTTTCTAGTCTACTTTCTCTCCTTCATATCCTCTCTCGCTTTCAATTATTATTTTAAGAGAAGGACTTCTAAATAAATGCCTCTTTCCAACCTCATTCTGGCCGCAGTCTTACCTTCAACTCTCTGGTGGCATCTCTCCGCAGATGGCCTACTAGTGTTTAACGAACCACAAAAGCTACGAATCAAATGCTGAATAAACTCCGTATCCTGATATTCAAAAACCTCTGTACTTTTAACTCAGCTCCTCTTCCACTACCCTTCCCAATACAGCTCTGACTCGAGGCCAGCCAGTCCCTCAGCCTGTTCTACGCTAGCTCCTCTGTGCTTGCTCTGTTCCCTCTGCATGGAAGCCTTGATGTTTGAGGTCTTATTGGCATTGACTTTTGTTAGCCATTACTTACAAAGTGTTTTGTTAGCAGTTTAATTAATAAGGAAGAAATGCTTGTTTCTAGAAGGGACCAGGAACTGACTAAACCAGTTACCAGATCCAGATGGAGACAGCCCTTCAACAGAGTAAAGTGCACAGCTGCCATCTAGTGGTATATGTGGGTAGTTACAGGGAAAATAGGCTAGTCTTACTCAACACGTATATATCAAAGAACTTTGTATGCTGGGTACCAGGGAATAGATCTGATTAAAACAAAACAAAACGCAAAACCTCTCCCCTCATGGTGTTTATGTTAGCTCTTCTGTGGAGATACCAGAGCAAAGTTGAGGGTAACCGAGGTCAGTACCTTTATTAGGTAGTGTTTGGGGGCTTGAAAAACCCAGTCACAGTTGGCCATGTTGCTATAGTATTCAGGATAGTGAAGACTCTGTATGAGGCCTTCTTCAAAAAGGACAGTAAGGGAACTGCAACCTGAATCTGAAACACAAGGGAAAACGTCCTAACAATGGCATCACTCAAGCCAAGAGGAATCAATCCTCTGTGTGCTTCCACCTGTCTCCCACAAATGGCTCATCAGCTGACTCCTCAGGCAGAGCTAATAAGAAGGAAGACATCTGTGCACTGATTCTCCAGAACTCGTTCAGCCCTCTCAGCTCACTTGGGTATGTGATCAGCACGAGTCAGCAGGACGGGAGAAGGGGAACCTTCATGGCCTCTCACCTGCCTTGTAGCCCCCTCCGTGATGGAACCAAACAGACCCTGTGGGGGAGCTCCCTGCCCCTCACTTCATCCCTGCGGGGCCTCAACTTCTCTAAAAGGCCTGGGTTGTGCGTGATATAAGCAAATGGTTTTACCAGGAAGGTAGTTTGGTTTTAGAGCTTTATAGGTGAGATTAAACCCAGCTGCATGATCTGTGGCATCAGAGACGAAATTCAGCCGTACAGAGTTGGAGCCAATAAGAACTGATGAAGGGAGGCTTTCTCCACAGAACTTCCCTGGAATGTAAGAATCAAGAGTCTTTGTTCAGAGTCTAGAAAACAGCATCCGTTAAGAGACTTTAGGAGAACTGGCCTTGAACTGGATTTGTCAAGACAGTATAGGGTTATCTAAACCAGGGTTTCTCAACCTCAGTACTGCTGATATTTTTTAACTGGAACATTCTTCGTGTTCAGGCTGTCCTGTGCATTTATCGGATGTTTTGTGGCATCTCTGGCCATACTCATCAGATGCCAGTAATACTGTCTCTAGTCATGACAACGAAAAATGCTTGAGACATTGCCAAATATCTCCTGGGGGCAAAATCTCCTATTAAGAACCACAGAAATGCTCCCCTGTTTGTTTCTTGCCTAAATAGCCTTTGTTTCCTGCTCATGGTTATCCATCGGTATTTCCCTTCTTAGCTGGATGATGCAGTAAAGGTCATTTTCATGCCTACAAAAGCAGCATTCTGTCTGAGAGGTCCTGCAGTATGTCTATATTTTTCCCCTGACAGGCCCCAGACCCAGCAAATAAATCTAGGAAGTCTGGTTCCATGGGAAGCAGATGGAGCCAATGAAGTGTTCTGTGGCCTTGCAACCACCACACAGGCTCACATCAGTTCCTTTCCACTGTCAATTCTGAGTCTGAAACTTGCAGACAGAAAGTGTGGTATTTACAGATGCCTCAGTGCCAGACAGCCTGCAGCCCGGCCCGATTAAGTCCTCGCAGCACGACATCCATTTGACAATGTCAGCATCCACTCACCAAGAAGTCTGTCTTCTAAGGAATATATCGAGAGGTAAGTGTGGTGACAAGACTCTGCATCCAAGTGGGAAACATTGAGCAGCACATGCATCTTCTCTGGTGCCAGCAGGATCCAGACACACAGCCTGCAGGCAGATACATTAAGAGGGAGTTATTTCGAGACAGAAAGTGTCCAGTTAGTGGGCACAGCCAGACTGGAGGTGGGGGCTGGGGGAAGAGTGGCAGGGAGGCTACTCACTGCTTGCTCTCATAGTACAGGTAGGGGCTTTCTGGGAAGTGCAGCTCCCCCTGAGACTCACGGAGCACACGATCCTGCTCACTGCATGAGGCTGGGAAAGAGAGCCACGAGAATCAGGGTAACAGTGGTGACTGGCCACAAGAGAGCCACGAGAATCGGTAACAGTGGTGACTGGCCACAATAGTCCTCTCCTTCTAGAACCTGTACAGAAGTGCCTGGTTCTTCATGATGCATGGTTCCTCTCTTGTCAAATATTTCTCTGGCTTCTGTGATGCCTTACTCTTTTTTGTTCTTTTTAGATCCTGCTTAACCTTGAGATTCAATGATTCCTTCTCCTTCACTCCATCATAACTTGCTTCTATAAATACATGTATTTCCTGGTTCTATCCTTAGCTTTCTTTTTTTTTCCAAAAATTTTAATGTTTATTTAATTTGGAGAGGAGAGAGAGAGAGACAAAGTGCAAGTGGGGGAGGAGCAGAGAGAGAGAGGGAGACACAGAATCCGAAGCAGGCTCCAGGCTCTGAGCCATCAGCACAGAGCCCAATGTGGGGCTCAAACTCACAAACTGTGAAATCATGACCTGAGCCGAAGTCAGACACTTAACCGACTGAGGCACTCAGGCGCCCCTCTATCCTTAGCTTTCATCTCTTTTTACACGGGCCCTCTGACTAGTCTCATCCATACTCTGAGTTTCAACTGTTATTCTACACTTCTGAACTTCAGACCTCGTTTTTCAACCATCTCCTAGATATCCCCTTAACATGCTACAGATGGTCTGCAAAAAACTGCTTCCACTTCTGATTCGATTACTTTTAGGTGCCCTTTGCTTCGTTTCTCAGGCTCAGAACTTTGGTACCATTCTTGGTTCCTCCCTGTCTCCCCCACCACCCATCTAAGTGACTGCCAGGTGCCAATTCTTCTTGTTTCCATTCCCATCCTTTCATTCCCCGGCCATTGCCCTAAGCCTCTAGAACTAATGTGTAATCTCATAAGTCCACCTTGAATGATTTCCCCTCCATCCTATCCCCTATGTGCTGTTCTTATACGGCCAGAGTACTGCTCTAATCTATCTATTTAATTAATCAACTTCCTATTACTCAGTAAATCCAAACTTTTTTTTGACAGGCATCCAAAATTTCTACAAATTGGTCTCCATTTACTTTCTAATCTCCCTCACTTCAGCTGCTCTGACTGACATACTGGTCTCTTACCCCAACATTTTCCTATCTCCATCTTTTAGCATCCATCTTTCGACAAAGAGGATTCCTTGAGCTGCAGTATTTTTCTTTATCTGTATCCCATTTCCACCTGACAACATTCTACTGGTTCTTTGTGGTTTTGTTGTTTGTTTGTTTGTTTGTTGTGATTCAGCTTAAAATGCATCTGTGTTCCAAAGCCTCCTCTGGCTTTTTCCCCCACAGCCGCTTACTCCTGCAGCTCTCAAGGTACTCTTTTTCCTGAAACTATCTTTGTATTTAGTTCCACAGACTCACAGACACACTGAATATTTGAGCCAAAGGTGCCTTAGAGGCTATCTGATCCAGACTTTTTTTTTTTTAACCATTTATTCTTGAGAGAAAGAGCGCGCGCGCGCAAAGTGGAAGAGGGGCAAAGAGAGAGGGAGACACGAAATCCGAAGCAGGCTCTAGGCTTTGAGCTGTCAGCACAGAGCCTGATGCGGGGCTAGAACTCACAAACTGCAAAACATGACCTGAGCTGAAGTCGGACACTTAACCGACTGTGTCACCCAAGCTCCCAGATTCTTTTCTTTATGGACAAGGAAACTGAGGTCCAGAGGTAGGAAGGAGCTTTCCCAAAGTCACAGAGCAGCTTCATTGAAGACTTGGCAATGTGGGGGAGAGTCCCCTGTACACATGAGGACACTTTCAGGGTAAGGCGTGTAGCTTAGTGACCATCTGCACCACCTCACCTCCCGCTCCCTCTCGAGTGTCTGATCTAAAGCTAGGATTCGGCAAGTGTTTGCTGAGTTGAGATGGAGGGCTTGAAGAAGTGAAATGGGAGAGAATCCAGAGCTCCTTCTGGGTGATGGGCTGCCCTGACTGGCAGGGAATGGCTGTGGGTGCCCCAAGTGTGGGTAGATTTCTACCTAGTGAGCAGAGAGAGCTCTTCCTAAGATTTTTGATTACAAAAGGAACTTATATTCAGAAATACTAGATATTAATTCCTGCTCCCCGTGGAGCAGGCTGTAAGAAATACCCACCTCTGGAGCTCTTCCTCTGCTTCCCTGAGAAAGAAAAAGAAGCGTGCTGTTCAAGGTTTGTGGTATCCTGAACAATATTTCAACAAGTTAGCATTTCCCTGGCTCAAAAGTGCAGGGGTTTTTAAGTCACTATGCAACTAATGAAAATCTGATCTCTGGAAAGAACAGAAGGCATAATTTGACAAAACAGGAACGTGGTCTCGGTGTTTTAATGAAATTTCACTCTCTTTATTAAGTGCACTAATCAGGCCATGATTAGCTGGGAGGTTACACAGAGGAAGAGGTTATCTGGTCTACTTCTCCCATTGTTGATGAGAAGGGATGCTGGAGATGAAAATAAGTGGCCCACAACCAAAAAAGAGTTACTGGGGTAGCTACCGCTTGAGCTGAGGGCTTGGATGCCTGCCACTGTACACTTGATAACAAACCCAAGTTCTTACCAAATGAATTTTAATTAACTCCTTTGGGACAGAACAGAAGCCCTATTGAAGCTGGAAGCTACTAGTTAGAAACCAATTACGTTGGATGTGGAGGCAGAACCGAAGTTTCAATTAACTCCCTGATCAGTCTAGTAGAAGGTGTTTATAGACCCTGATCTTTTCAGACGTATGGTACCCAGATCCGTGCCTGGCCTTCTCAACCACAGCATCACTCACATTTTGGGTTGGATCATTCTTTGTCATGGGTCTGTTCTGTGCATTATAGGATGCTTAGCAACATCCATACCTCCTTCCCTTTAGGTGGGTGGCACCCCCACGTTGTGACAACCAAAAACCAATGCAGACATTGTCCTCTGGGGAGCAAAATTTCTCTATAGCTTAATAAATCTTGCTAGCACAGTTGAGAAGTAAATGGTGAAAATACATCTCTAGCTGATTGTTTCAACTAAAGGCAATTTGACAAAGTCTAGGATGAATGGATTCATGTTTCTTTGTATATTTGTATGCTGGACTGCACACCATATTTTACTCTTGTTTTAAATTTCATAAATGTCACAATTCTTATGTACTACACTAAAAACAGAAGCAAACCTGTCTGCTCAGTGGTCCTGTCTTGCCTAGACTCTGCTGACGCTCTCTCTGGCCCTAGCTTCTTGACCTTATGTGCTGGGTTTATTACCAATTTGGATGTGTTTGTGGATCCAGGGAAGCACTTTTCTAAGATCTGTGAAGATCCCAGGGGATCCTTGGTTATCTTCCTGCATGTTGTTTCTCCAGCCTCGGCCACAGCCCAAACCCCAAGAAGTCACACCAGCCAGAGTCCAAGCCCCCTTCTTATTCCGGCACATGAGGGAACCTCCTGAATCTCCCTGCAGGGGGAAAAGCCTCCATTACCATCATTATCAGTGTCTGTGCTCACTCTTTGCCCCCAAGAATATGCTAAAGGAGGATCAATGATATTTCTTCACTTCTAATAACTTGGACTCGGTGGCCGGGAGAACAGCCAAGCACAATTCACATTAAATCTTCAAATATCATTAGGGCCTATCAATTCTACCTCTTTCTTCCCCATCCTTCCCCTTCCACCCTTTCTTCCATCTCCTATCTCATCCTGCAGACTCAGAGAAGTCTTGCCCAGTAGTGAAACTGATCCCAGATCTTGGTCAGCGGGAGGAATGGAAGGAAAGTGATTATCCACTAGATGGAAACTTGTAAGTAGGAAAACGCCAGCCATCCTTCAGCTGTAGAGAACCCTAAGCTCACTGATGGCACTATCTCTGTTAGTTGGTCTTTTGGAAAAAGGAGAAGACCTCCTCTGAATTCACACTCTCCAGTAAAAACAGATTGTAAAAACTGTCACTTTATTTCAACTTGACCTCCCTTGCCACCCCTGACAAGAATCCAGTTTTGCCTGTAGCCTTCTTTCAGCCCCTCACCTGATGGCAAAGCTGAGGGAAGCCCAGCCAGGGACCTTTCAGCCTGACCACTCCCACCTACCTGACATGCATCTCTCCCTCCATCTGGGAAACCTGTGCAGAGAAAGGTCTGCCCACTGATGGGTTTCTTTAGGGTTGACAAAGCTGCCACACACTCTTCCTGGGTCAAAATGGGCAGGTTCACATCCTGCAATACCTGTGAGAGAACGCCATCTAGAAAACACAGAGATGAGAGCCCCAGTGAGGCACTCTCGCACTTCCTCAATTGAAGATGCTACATTCAGGTTTGTATCCTTTGGAAAGCCCTGAATTTCTATGTACAATGAATATTCTCTTTTGAAATGTTTACACCATTGTTGTTGTTGTTGTTGTTGTTGTTTTAAATAAATTAAAAACAACTGTATTTTCTAATTACCCACCAGGAAGTTCTGACATCTGATTAAGAGAAGTGGCATACAAGTTCTTACCTTCAGCTGAGCGGCCCCAGCCTGCAGTTGTACAAATAAATCCAGCCTCAAATTGTTCCTGTGGCTCTGGAAGACACATTGGGCCCACAAACTGGCCTGAAGAAAAGAGCAGGACAGGGTTTGTCTCATCCACGGAGAGGACACCCTAAGCCACTCACCATTTGGTATGTAGGTGGTTCCCCCAAAGACCTTGTGAGAGTTGTGATAGCTATGCCTTGCACCTCCAGGGGCCACTTATCAGACAAAGAAAGACTCTCTCCTGAATCCGCATAATCCTATATTTGAAGCCACAAGCAAAAAGAGCTTCACATAGGGGACCCTCCACCTCAAATTCCTGTCTTGAAGTGCATGACCCAGAACTGTTGGACGTATGCTACATAACATACGCTGTAGGAAATGTGCTATGGAACAGAAGTTATAGAGCACATGGGATAGACAATTCAGAGTGAATCTCTAATGTTTACCAAAATGGAAGGCGCCATCCATCTTCAAAAGAGCAATATCATAGTCCATTGGCTTCTTGATGGAGAAGTAGGGGTGTATGATGATGGTTTCAATGGTGAGGGTTTGCTCCCCTGGCTCTATATGACTCAAGTCATACTCTCCAGCAGTAACATTCAAAGTTGATGCAATATTTCTATGAAGAAGAAGCGGTAAAATGGCTGACTTTCATTTAGCCTCTGAATATACTCGTTGACATATACTGGTTGACATATACTGACTCGTTGAATATACTGGTTGACAATCTGGCCTCTTTCAAATCACATGGATGGATGATATGAGTGTGAGGATACTGAACAGAGAAAGTGAGAATGATTCCATCACTACTAGTAAAAGTGCAAAATTCCCGATTTAAGTGAGGAACTAGTAAAGAGTGGCCTCAAATGGAGCCAATAATATGATAAATTGAATATTTTGCAATGTTATTCATTAAATGTCTAAAAATGCATTTATATTGTAACTCAGAGGTCTGAAGCCATAGTGGACTTTATTCAGCTACCCTAACTGGCTGGCCTGGCTTCAATATCAGTGAGATTCTTTGAGAATTACTTGTGATTCCCCTAAGTATGCTGCTTTAATATCAGAGATCTAATGCTCAGTGTACATTGTGAAAGATGTAATAACACCAAAACTCTGGTATCTCAGCGAGTATGCACAGTTAAGGCTTTGGGACTGATGAACACAATGGGAAGTGAGGATCTTCTCCTTACATTCTTTATGTTTGTAATTTAGAGACATGGTGTGAGATGGGAAAGACCACTCTATTGCCATTCTTTCTGTAGCAAAGTTATCTAAAAGGAACTCGGTAGAATGCATTGAGTTGTATTAAGAACTTTGGGCTTACAGTCTTTGGGCACCCTTTATTCCCAGAAGTGATTTTTTTTTTTTAATATAGAACTGAAAAGGTTGTAATTTTCTCCTGGTATACTCCCTCCAGCTCTTGGCTATATTGGGTACCTAACCTAATACACAGCATCTCTTTAGCCTAACCACCTGCCACACTACAGTGAAATTATCAATTAACTTTTCTTTAGACTATCAACTCTCTGTGGGCAGGAATTACATCTTACTTACCTTTGTATCTTGGTACCCACCAAAGTGTCTAATGCCAAGTGAATATCCAGGGGATGTTTGCTGACTTAAAATGAGAGAGAACAAATATGGGAATTGATTGCAGCCTAGTGACTACCCAGAGCACTAAAAACAATAGAACATTTAGAGCACACAGGAAAGTGGATAAAAGATGGAAGTTGTTAGACTGAAGCTCAGAGAGGCATGACCAGTAGAAAAGCAGACATGAGAGACTTCTTTACGTTTTACTGGCCTCCCTTTGGTTTCCTCTATCAATTTTGTCTTAATCTTTAAATGCTGTAAGTTGATTTCAAAGGAAAAAAAATAGAACAACAATGACCTTTGCATTTGGGGGAGAACTGTTTTTACACTTTTGGAAAAGGAAGAAGAGAAGTTGGATCAAGAAGTGAGTCACTGAAATATAAAGTTGCATTCCAACAGCTGCAGTGAGCCCATGACTAAACATGGACAATGCTGGTCAGGGCCAGGGGCTACCAGGGCATGGCTTTCTATTACTAATGTTTAATGTCAGCTCCTTTTACAAGGACAGAAATCACAAATAAATCTTCCAAAAATGGGATCAGTATGATCAGACATGTGTTATAAAAGCAAAATACTGGTAGGAGCAATATTTTCCAGAATACACATTTTGTATATAGACTTTATTGTATGAAACAAAGGCACAATTAGAAGCACTGGGTTCTTTTACCAATTTTTTAGGATGCATAATGAACCAGATTTTTTTTTTCACTGAAATGTAGGAGAGGCTTTTCACAAATGTATATTTATGATCCTTTGTTTTCACTTGGATGTTATTCTTTAGTTACTTCCAGTCATGTTTGAGTAAATAAAATTTTCTACTCCTGCAAAGAAAGTATGTTTTCTATCAAGTTAAGTACCCTCTGACAGTGTCACTTAGCCCTTTTTGTGTCATGCATGTAGGATGTTCCCATGCTAATGCATACATCACACATTTCCATGTTGTAATAGAGTTGTTGCTGCTGATTCCAAAGGAGAAGGTGGATAATCTGGCATTCATCCATGAACTAGGCCTTTCCTACCTGTTTGCAACGCAGTGAGCAGCCGTAATCACCCACTGTGCAGAGATGATGGTTCCACCACAGATGTGCTTCTGCCTTCGTTTCAGAGACACCTGGATTACAAAGAGCTTAAGTGGGAGCAAGTCAATGCCCTGTGACCCCCCCACAAAACCTGGAGACTGAGCATATTCTGAAAAATAGGCCCAGATGTCTTATATACAAATATTAGAAGTTGTGGAGTGTGAAGGAGTAAAATCTGTCCCATTACAGCTCAGAAGGGTAGTGTTGGAACCAGAATACTTCCAGCCCTAGTCTACAGAAGAGGTAGTTAATTTGAGATGGTTGGCTGTTAAGAGTTTAGTAGAATTGGTAGTAAAACTGGTGGTATTTATTTATTTGTTTGTTTGTTTATTTATTTATTTTCATAATACTGTTGGCCCAGACTGTTACCCTAATAATATGAACAATGCCTGTGAGTGAAGAGAAAGAAAGAAAAGTATAAGATATAGCAGAGTCCAGATGAAGAGGTTTGGGAGAAAAACAAGGTGAGGGCTAAGGTAATCTTTCGACACATGCTTCAATTCCTCCAAGCCTCTTAGAGAATAGTGTGTATCTACAATTTCCTCATGCTTTTAACTATTTGCTTCTAACTACCACTGCTTCAAGCCTATTTTTTAATCTGCCTCTACAAATTACTTGCTATCTTTGGTTTATCTTGTTCATGATATTTGATTTGACTCTAAAATGGGTACAAGTATATGCTGTTAATTCCATTGTCAAAATTAGAAAAAAATCAATGTATTAGAACTGTCTCTTTTTGACCAAAAATTATTCAATAAACTATTAAAAATTTTAATACAGAGAAGAATAGTAAGTAAAAGGAAGTAAAACCACTGACTATGACTTGAATATGAACTTCTGAATTGATTAGTCAACCGATTGACCAGATAAGCAACGGATCAAATCAACTCTTCAACCAAGTAATTAATTCATCAGTTAATCAAATGACAATGACTCAGCCGTTTAGTCAACCTACTGAGCACAAATTCAATCAACCAATCATTACTAAATAGCCACTTACCAAAAATTGATGTGACTGACTTAAAGTAAAAGCAAGGGGCTATTGCTCACAAAATTAAGAGGCAAGAATACAACACGGCTCTCAGGGTAAAGAAAGCTGGGAGAATGTCAAAGACAATAAATGCGAACACTGTAGGCTATAGACAGAAGCACAAAGGCATTTCTATGGCATGGGAAGACCAGGAAATTAGATTGAGAGAGAATTCTTAGGATATCAGCTTCTAAGGACATCCCTAAGATGTCCTATGGTATAGGTACAAATCTCCAAACAGAAATTAGACCTATGGATATGACAGCTTTGACTTTCCTGAGCATCTTTAGCTATAACAATATAATATATTTGTTGACTAAGAAAATTGGTTTTTTTAATTGTAAACTCACGAGGTTGTTTTTTTTTTTAGCTTATTGAAGTGCAATTTTTGTCTTAGGGGCTGAAAGTTTGGGATGGCATTTCCAATTTTTGGAGCAAGCCAATAGTGCATATGATTATTCTGAACACACATTTTCTGGAACTCGATGGATGGACATCTTGAGGGACTTGGATCCTGGCCCACACTCATGAGATATCTGGTTATGAGGTAGGCAGAATGGAGTTCACTGATGAATAGCATGTGTTTCTGGGAGATCCAGTCCTGAGACAGCTCATAGTCTACCTGCCAGAGAATGTTCCCTGAGACTCACCTGCCAGGGGTAGGAACCCTTTTCCACTTGGCTTCCCCCAACAATGCGACTGAAAATGTTAAGGTAATTCCAAGGCTGTGCCTTCACCAAACTCTGCCCACAAGTGGGAGCTGGGAATGAGAGAAGACAAAAATTTAGTGGTTAGATAGCTCCTGGAAATGAGGGATACAGGAAACTTTACTGAGCAAGCAACTGTAGGACATTGAGCATGTAGAAATATTATAAAATCGCTTTATGTTAATTGTGAGATTTGCTTCAACTTTTCTCACATAGAACGGGCACATTATGAAGACACCTATTTTTTTTAATATGAAGGTGAAGGGACTCACCTTTAATATGAAGGTGAAGTAGATCTCCACTGGGTTAGCAGGACTATAGCCCCCTTGGTTTTGAGCAACCTGCCCTCTTAGAGGCTCCTTACAGCATTCTGTACTCCTATAGCATTTATCACATGCCATTATGGTTAATTTTACATCATTCAACCCAGCTAGGCTGTGGTATTCTCAAATATAGGAGCTTAACCTTAGAAATATCTAAATTCAAAATGTCTAGAACAGTTCATTATGCATAGAAGTTGCTCAGTTAAGTAGTGAAGTGGATGATGCCATATTCTGCCTTGGATTGTAATTGTGTGTACATCTTCTTTGCTCCACCCAGGAAACTGAGTGGAGACCATGGTCTATGCTGCCTGACACATTGTCAGATATTGGATTTAAATCTTTATGCAAGTGGAAAGTGGCAGGTTGTTCGAGAAGAGTGGGGTGGAGAGAAGATGTCCTGATTCACACACCACAGTGGTGTTAGGCTAGAAGGGTTGCCAGGTAATGGCAAAAAGAACTCTTTCCTTTTTGTGGAGAAGACTTTATTCCTGAAAAGGTTTCATTTACTTATTTAACCTCAATGTGTTTTTTGACTCCTCAATTAGCAGATGAGATAGATTAAAGATGTTTAGGACTCCCTGGTAATTCGAGGATGGTAATTCTGCCCCTTCTGCAGGTCATTCTTTTCAGCATGTTTTCAAGGAGAGCCTAGAAAGCCCTGCCTTATAATCACCCTGCTTCTTTACCTGGCTGAACCCTCTAATCCTTATTCCTCAACTTGGGCAACACCTCAACTGAGAAGTCTTCCTTCGTTTCCTCAAGCTGTGGTAAGTATCTCTCCTGTATTGTGTAGTACACTTTCCTCCCCACTTTTATAGACTTTGCCATGCAGTATTGTGATAATGAGTTGTTTGTCTCTCTCATTGGACTATAAACTACATGAGGGAAAAAAACCCTATGTTTTATTCATCTCTGTATTTCCAAGGTTTTGCACAATTCCTAGCATACAGTAGACACTTAGAAAAGTTGGATGGATGAACAAATGTTTTTTCTTGAGAGCATATCCTTGAGAGCATAGCTATTTGGATTAACATGGTAAAATATACAAAGTTCTTTCAAATAACTTCTCATTTAATCCCCATTCAATGCCTGTGAATCAAGCACTATCGCCCCTGAATTACAGATGAGAAAGTGAAGAATCTAAGAAAATCACAGCTAATTAACAGCAAAGTATGGCTGTAATACTGAGCCTTTTTGGTTCTGAACCCAATGCAGGCATGACATTGAATCAAAAACTTATTTTCTAACTGTTTCAGTTGAATGGATCATAAGTAAATTAGACATGAAGTTGACTATTTCCTGAACTCGCTGAAGCAAAGACAGAAAACAGGATGATTCTTGGGGCTGGCATGACTCTGACTATAGAGAAGCCTTCCAAGAACTACTCTCACCTTCTGGTACTTGAAGGAAAAAAAGATCATTCATAATGCACCACAGTAAATAGACTTCATATTTCCCAATAGGAGAATTTTCCAAAAGATTTCCAGTGCTTCCCAATAGATGCACCAATAGATGCTGATTTCCAGAATTTGCTCCATGAAAAAAGATGGGATTGTGGGATATGTCCAAATAAGTGAATCATCCCAGTTTTCTCTCCAGATCAATGCATCTTGTTCAAATTGTATCCCGTGAATGTTTTATGCAGTTTCATACGCTGATTACAGGACAGAAGCTCAAAATAATTACATGAAAAACAATTAGATCTCCAAAATTTATATGCTTCTATTTTCCCAAAGGAATATTGAGTTGGGGTTGTGATGTCCATTGCCAGTAAAGGTTATTCCTTCAGACAAAGGCAGTGATAGTGTTTGTTTGGAACTTACCTTTGGGGAGAGAGAGAGTTGCAGATTTACCTTGTTCCACACAGAGCATTCCAAGTAGTAAAATCAGCCTATTCTTGCTCAGAGGCATTTTGAGACTCAGAGTTTTTCCTTGAAAATTTAGATAGATGAAAGAGCACCAAATAGAAAGCCTGTAAGACCAGCAATAAACCAGCTTAAAAAAAAGTTATTTATTAACCAAGACTTGAGTCATTCAACCATGTCCATACAATGTTTCTAAATGTGGTTTCTTGCAAAGATCTTCTCAAGATGTGGGGAGTCGACCACAGAAGCATAGTCTTGATCCAGCAATATTACATGGATCCATTACACCCACATCAATATGTTGCTTCCCCCGGAGTTTATTGGCTAGCCAAGTGGTTGGTGTCTAAGGTTTCATATGCAAACATTACTTGCTCCTTAGTATATAGGTTACCACTTTCTACAAGAGGATTGAATATCAAAGTTGTCCTTATTTGCAAGGCTATACTACATGCTTGCAAACAACCCGTCAGAATATGCTAAAACATTTTTCTTTCTCTTATTTTCCAATTGTAAATGGGCGGTTATAGCTATGTGTTAGAGAAGGAGAGGGGAGGAGAGGAAAGATAATTTGATAGCACACTCAGGTACGAAGTCAAGCTACCAGACAGTCATTTGGGATACTGTCGATTGGGGCATTTGTGAATCTACATTTTCTCACCGTGTTTTATATTTGTAGAAGGAAAACACTAAATCGCTTTCACTTCTACACCTGGTAGACGATGTGGCACAGGAAAGTGGCTCTGATTATACACAAGTCTTCCTCTTCCTTGACTGAGTTCTTGGCACATGGTCAGTGTGTGAGAAACCCTTGTGGATCGGCCAGTGCCATGTGTGCCCACACGGGAATAGGAGATTTTTTCTGTCAGCTTTTACAAATTAACTGCCCCAAAGAGCAAATGCCAAATCAGAAGGCTTTAACGTCCTTGTGACAAGTTTTGCCCTTGTACCACACAATTCTATAAAACTACATCACGTGCAAATAATATAAATGCAAAATGAAGGACACTCAAACCCCCAACTGAGACATTTCCACAAATACGTTAATCCTGAAGCTGGAAAATTTTGGCTGTTGGTATGGGGATTGGTATCAACAATAAGAAGTAGTCAACCCATGTCTAAACTATAATCAAAATCTCAATCTTTTTTTTTTTTTTTTTGTACAAGTGATCTTTCAGGTCCTGTTATATTTTGTCAATCACTTTCCAGACCAATTTAATTTGACTAGGAATATGGCCTTCCTGACTTTAAATCATTATATTTTGTCTACTTATTGTGTGATACTAGTGTAAAAAATTGCAGGAAGACTTAGCCTCGGATTTGCCTAGGATGTGCCAGGGATGTGCCTGGGCGGACAGGCCTCAAGTAGGCACGGAGTCCCCATTAAACCATAGAGCGTTTGAGCTTTCAAACTAATGTCAGTTTCTAGTACCAGAGAATAAAGAAATTGAAAATGAAAAATGAAATGAAAATGAAAATGAAAAAAGAAATCCAAAATGAAAAATGATGAGATTTCCCTTGCCATGTAAGAGTCGGGTATTTTTGTTGACTGCCACACAGAAATGTGATGGGATCCTGCGTGTTCCTGCAGTTCAGAGGAAGACATTCCCTTTAAGCTCTTGTATCAACACATATCATAATTACCAGTGTTATCAACACAGTCTTTCCCAACATGAAGCTGGTCATTAAAAGTTTGGTAATCTAATCTCTTGAGAGTGTAAACTGTGACTCCTTGCTGTTAAAATCGTTAGGGAGATTGTATCAGGTTCTGGAACACTAAATTTCCATAAGGCCGGGTCCCCAAGCCTCCCAGAGTTCCAAGGATTATAATAACTGTACATTGTAGCTGCTTGCAGAAAGGGATATATTGAAGTGTTGCTGCTTGACATGGTAGTATAAAGTCAATTTTTCATCCACCAAACTGTTAAATCTTTTGGAGATAAAAATGTCTCTCTTGGGAATTCTGGGGAAAAATCTGTACCAAATATGGGTTTGGGGTTCAAAATACTGTCTTTATACTGTCAATATACTGTCTTACACTGTCTTCCTCCTCTGTAAACCTTCAATTTGAGAAAATGGCATCACAATTTATCCTGAACCAGTGATATAGAAGCAAGTGACAGAAATAAAGAGCAAAACTTATTTGGGAGGACATACTTTTAACCCAGGCTAGACAAGAGTAATGCAGACAAAACCCCACTAAAAAAAGATGTGTTCAAAATTTGAAATTATAAAAGAACAAACCCAAATGCAAACAGTAAAAAACAAGGTATGTTTGCAGACACATCAAAGAACAGATTTAGACCATCAGGTTGTAATAGAATGAGCTAGTAGACAGTATAACATATTGGTTAATATTTTCAAAGGAATAAAAGAATAAGAAACCTCAGATGGGTTTTTGTTTTAGAAAAGACCACAACAATTTGAAAAAACAAACAAACAAACAAACAAACAGATAGTCTGGAAATAAAAAAATATACCCAGAAAAAATAGGTTAGACGGTAGATTATACATAACTAAAGAGAGAATTAATGAGGTGGAAGATAGATCTTAGGAATTACCCAGAATATCATATACTTATCTATGCAAAAAAATGAAAAAATGAAAAAGTGCCATTTAGCATTATCTATCAGAATTTAAATTGGGCAAAGCTTTTGACCCAATAATTTCACTTCTTAGAGCATACCCAAGAGAACTACTGGTATATAAGCATTGGCAGGGTATAGCTAAATAAATACTGATCAAACACTTAGAATGCTATGAATCATTACAAAGATTGAAGGAGATTAGTACATGCCCACAGGGAATTACCTAAAAAATATTTTTGAGTAAAAGAAAGCAATTTCAGAGCAATACAAACAGTAACATCACTCATGAAAAACCATATGGAAATCAGGAACAAGGAAGAGATTCTTGGTTATTCAAAGGGAGGACTGGGGTAGAGAAAAATATGGGGCAGGAAAAGGAAGAAGCATCTTCAATAACTGCATCTCTATTTAAGGAGTTCGAGATTTGGTGGGGGGATCTATATAATAAGTGGGAAATGCCAATGCTGCATTAAATCATGGGTCACTTTCACATGGAGCATTGTGGCTCTTCTGCAACTCCTCAGGAACTAACTGTGAGCCACAAGATAGTGTTTAAGAAAATAGTTCTAGGCTGCTTCTTAGAAATATCACGGATGACCAAAGGATAGCCCACATTAATTGTGTTGGTCCAAATCAAGTTTCAAAACAAATTTGATGTTCTCCATTATTATATACAAATAATGAGAAGACTAAATGAAGCCCCTGAGACCTTTATGAACCTCAGACAGCATAATGGTGTAGGCATACATAAACGCACCTAATTTTCTCAGTCTTGTTGGATTTTCTCCCATTGGATTCTCAGTGGGATGTTGACAAACCTGTGCTTCTCTGACCTGAGGTAAAAGTTTTATATTCTAAATGGTCCTAAATCCTGAGTAAATAAACCCTGTCATATAGAGATGACTCCTAGAGTTTGTCTCTGTCATAATATTTGACCAGCAGGTAACAGTCATTCTTTGTTATTGATTTATTAACGTCCGTGCATTTGTAGCAGGAGCTACTAGTTGTTTATTTGAAATAGATTCTCAGTTATGAATTATTTGTTTACTGTTATCTATTCCTAAGTGTGTTAACATACAGCATCTCACTTAACAGCAGCCATGTGAGGCAAATATTATCTTAATTTTAAAAATAAGGATATTGAGTCTCAGAAGGATTATATAATTTTCAAGGTCACCTGCCAGGTGGCAGACCTTAAATTTATCCCCAGAGCTTTTGGCTCTGAAGTCTTCTTTTATTTTCATTGCAGCAACAGTACATCACGCTTTTCCATATCATACTGGCACCCACATAGTTCAGCTTGGCTCTGATGTTGTCTTTGGAACGGCTGAGTGTTTCCTGCTGGCTGCCATGGCCTATGATCACTATGTGGCCACCCGCTCTCCACTTCTCTACTCTACACACATGTCTTCCAGAGTCTGTATCGTCTTATTGGCTGCTTCCTATCTGGGGGGATGGGTGAATGCTTCATCATTTACTGGCTGTTTATTGAGCTTGACTTTCTGTGGACCAAATAAAATCAACCATGTCTTCTGTGACCTCCCACCACTAGTGAAGCTTTCTTGTACCCATATTTATGTTGCTGAAGTATCTCCTGCCATCTTAGGTGGGTCAATCATTGTAATCACATTGTTTATCATAGCTGTTTCATATCTATACATCCTGCACTTGGTCCTGAATATGCACCCCACTGAGGGAAGACACAAGGCCTTCTCTTTTTGTACTTCTCACCTCAGTGCAGCCACTTTGTTTTATGACACAGTCACATTTGTTTATGTCATACCAGAGTCAAGCCACTCATCTGACGATATTAAAGTGGTGTCTGTGTTCTATACAGTGGTGGTCCCCATGCTGAACCCCTTGATCTACAGTCTGAGAAACAAAGAGGTGAAAGAGGCAATGAGAAAATTGATGGCTAGAAAAAATAGGTCGTTTTGAAAGAAATTCAGTGTGATTCCAGAAACTGAAAAACTATAGTTTCAGGAACATATGTAATAGATGTTTATGTTGTCCATTAGCCTTATCACTTTATGTGAAGAACTATCTTAAATACACAATGCCAGTATGTTAATTAGTACCAACTTTAATTTAAAATTTTCTAGGTCACAAAATATATCATTTCATGAAATTCTGCTGGGTTCATTTTAATGTATACATTTCAGCATTAGGAGACCTAGAGAATATAGTTTTACTTTTTCTCTGCTTTGCTCATTGGTTAGAGTCCATGATTACAGAGGGTTTTATTTTTCTTCTGTTAGGTTATTATTTTTAAAATATCTTCTTGTAAGTTAGTATCTTAGAAAGCATTGTGTACTCAATGGAAATGCAATTGATAGTAGTGTCAGTCCAGGTCACTTTCTCTGGAAGCCTTGGCCTGTCTTATACAGGGTTATCATAACCTTTGAAATGGAGTCTTGAAAATTTTTATTTCCACCTAGAATAAGAGACCAAAAGAATTTATTCCATACTTTTGCCACCAAAGCAACTCAATCCAGGTAACACAGAAGAACTCTGAAGGCTGAGCCTTTGAGAGTTCCTTTGAAAATTCCCAGTAGATTTTTCATATTTTTCAAAAGTTTGTCTCCAAAGACTTGTCTTTGAACCTTTGCTAACAGGCTTTTGAATAGTAGGAAAAACTACTGGGGAGTATTGGTGGGAGGAGGCTAAGGTACAGTGGAACTTTCTTTCAGCAAGCCAATTGGTATAAAATTATGGATTAAGACACCCAGGCTGATGCAGGCAAGGACTACACCTGCGATCCTTCTCCCAAATATCTCCCAAAGTGTTCATTGCCACCACTTCTGTCACGACTTTATTTTAGGTGTTTATGATTGAGCCTGGACAGTTTTCACCCTTCTGAATTACTTCCCTGCCTCCAGAACCTTTTGATTAATCATGTTGAAAGATTAAAATATGGTTTTCCAATTATTACAAAAGTGATGTGTGTTGTATGAATCCTAGAGTAAATGTGGACTCCAATTCTCCCCAATCCAATGTTCCCAGAATATAAATTGGTGAAAGAAGAACTCTTTACAAACAGTCAGGGATAAGAAGACAACTTGCAGAAGGAATAGCTTCAGGAATTCCTGGTAACTCAGGTCTCCTGTGGATGATGTTATTTATCCACAGTTTTTTAGAAAGATAACACCAGAGAGTCCGAGGCTAGTCACCAGGTTTTACAATGAAGTAATCAGGTGGCGTTCCCCCTCATCGCTCTGGACCTCTTATGTTGAGCATTTTAAAAAAGCATTTGTCAGCCATTTGTATATCTCCTTTCGTGTAATGTCTCTTCAAGTCCTTTGCCAATTTTATGCTCAGATTGTACTTTTCTTATCGATTTGTTCTTACTATAATCTGTCTACAACTCTTTTGTCAGATTTCTGCATTTGGAAGTTATACTCCCATTCCGGTTTGCCTTATCACTCTCTTAATTGTCTCTTGATGAACGGAAGTTTTTAATTTTAATGAAGTCTAATGTAACAACATTTTCCTTATTGTTTTGTGTTTTAGTGACAAGTTCAAGAAATCTTTTCCCAATCCAAGGCTACAAAAATATTCTCTCATGTATTCTAAAGGTTTTATACTTTTGAAACTCAGAGTTGGGCTGTAATTTTACTTTGTTTCAAGTATGAATTAAAAAGGGCAGAGCCAACACATATATTTACTGAGAGAATGTGTGAAACTATGTGGTTTTGCTTGTATTACCAGCTCCTCCTCCAAGACTGTTTTTTATTTTATTTTATTTTATTAATTATTTATTTTTTAATTTACATCCAAGTTAGTTAGCATATAGTGCAACAAAAATATCAGGAGTAGATTCCTTAATTCCCCTTACCCATTTAGCCCATCCCCTCTCCCACAACCCCTCCAGCAACCCTCAGTTTTTCTCTGTATTTAAGAGTCTCTTATGTTTTGTCCCCCTCCCTGTTTTTATATTCTTTTTGCTTCCCTTATGTTCATCTGTTTTGTATCTTAAAGTTCTCATATGAGTGAAGTCATATGATATTTGTCTTTCTCTGACTAATTTCACTTAGCATAATACCCTCTAGTTCCATCCATGCAGTTGCTAATGGCAAGATTTCATTCTTTTTGATTGCCAAGTAATCCTCCATTATGTGTGTGTGTGTATATATATATATATATATATACACACACACACATACCACACCTTCTTTATCCATTCATCCACCGATGGACATTTGGGCTCTTTCCATACTTTGGCTATTGTTGATAGTGCTGCTATAAACATCGGGGTGCGTGTATCCCTTCGAAACAGCACACCTGTATCCCCTGGATAAATACCTAGTAGTGCAATTGCTGGGTCGTAGGGTAGTTCTATTTTTAATCTTTTGAGGACCCTCCATACTGTTTTCCAGAGTGACTGCACCAGTTTGCATTCTCACCAGCAGTACAAAAGAGATCCTCTTTCTCCACATCCTCGCCAACCTCTGTTGTTGCCTGAGTTGTTAATGTTAGCCATTCTGACAGGTGTGAGGTGGGATCTCGTGGTTTTGATTTATATTTCCCTGGTGATGAGTGATGTTGAGCATTTTTTCATGTGTCGGTTGGCCATCTGGATGGGTTGTTTGGAGAAGTGTCTTTTCATGCAAGACTGCTTTTTAGATAAACTCCTTGGAGTGTAGGGGAAGGGAATTTTGGGGTGAAATGATTTACTTTTGCACTAGGGTTACTTCTGATTTCTGTCTGTCCAGGCAGTCCACGATGTCATCTAAGGATTGGCTGATTCCTTCTCATCCCTTCAAGGTCTCTCAGTATAATGCAAGCCAGACTATGCACCTGCCCTCAGATATGCAACCTGTCACAGTTCTCTGCTCACAGGGAAACAATCCCATTACAAAACACCAAAAAGAATAAAATAATCTAGGAATATATTTAGTGAAGGAGGTGAAACTTCCTTTGTTTACTTTGTAAACTTGTATAGTGAAAACTATAAAATATTGATAAAAGAAATTAAATAAGACCCAAGCAAATGTAAAAACATCCTGTGTTCTTAGGTTGGAAGACTTAATATTGTTAAAATATCCATACCTTCCAGGCAGATTCAGTGCATCCCTACCAAAATCTCAATATAATTTTTATAGAAATGGAAAAAAGAATTATAAAATTCATATGGAACCACAAAGGGCCCCCAAACAGCCAAAATAATCTTGAGAAGGAACAGCAAAGCTATAGGCATCACATTTCCTGATTCAAAATAATATTGCAAAGCTACATTAATTCAAATAGTATGGTACTGACATAAAGACATACGTCTAGGCCAATGAATAGAATAGAGTGCCAGAAATACGTTAATGCATATGCAGTCAAATAATTTTCAACAAAGGCACCAAGAATACACAGTGAGGAAAGTCTCTTCAATAAATGGTGTTGGGAAAACTGGATATCCATATTCAAAAGAATGAAATTGAACTCTTTTTTTTTTAATTTAAATACAAGTTAGTTAACATATAGTGTAATAATGACTTCAGGAGTAGAATTTAGTGATTCATCGCTTATAGATAACACCCAGTACTCATCTCAACAAGGCTTCCTTGATGCCCCTCGCCCATTTAGCCCATCCCCCCACCCAACATCCCTCCAGCAACCCTCAGTTTGTTCTCTGTATTTAAGAGTCTCTTATGGCTTATCTCCCTCTCTGTTTTTATATTATTTTTGCTTCCCTTGAAATCTTATCTTAAAGTAAACAAAAGAATAAACTCAAAATGGATTAAAGACTTAAATGTAAGAAATAAAACTGCAAGAAGAAAACCCCTGGAAGAAAACAGGGGAAAAGTTTCATGTCATTGGTCTTGGCAATAATGTTTTTGGTATGACATTGAAATCACAGGCAACAAAACCAACGAAATCACAGGCAAACAAAATCACAGGTAACAAAAATAGATAAGTGGGACTACATCAAACTTAAAGCTTCTGCACAGCAATGAAAACCATCACCAAAGTGAAAAGGTAACTACAGAATGAGAAAATATTTGCAAACGATATATCTGATAAGACATTAATTTCCAAAATATATAAGGAACAACTCAGCAAAGACAACTCAATAGCAAAAACAAGAAATGGCCAAGAGGTACCAGGAAAGATACTCAACATTGCTCATCATCATATAGATGCAAATCAAAACCATGATGAAATATCACCTCATATGTGTCAAGATGGCTATTATCAAAAAAACAAAAGGTAAGTGTAGGTGAAGGGCACCTGGGAGGATCAGTCAGTTAAGTGTCCAACTTCGGTTCAGGTCATGATCTCACCATCTGTGGGTTTAAGCCCCGTGTCAGGCTCTGTGCTGAAAGCTCTGAGCCTGGAGCCTGCTTTGGATTCTGTGTCTCCCTCTCTCTGCCCCTGCCTCACTCATGCTCTGTCTCTCTCTCTCTCTCTCAAAAATAACTAAAAACATTAAAAAATTTAAAATTTTTTTTAAAAAGTAATTGTAGGTGAGTATGTGGAGAGAGGGCAAACTTTTATACATTGTTGCTGGGAATGCAAAATGGTACAGCTGCTATGAAAACCAGTATGGAGGTTGCTCAATTAAGAATAGAACTACCGTATCATTCAGTAATCCCAACTCTAAATATTTATCTAAAAGAACTGTAATCAGTATCTCAGAGATATTAGCACTGACATGTTCACTCCAGCACTATTGACAATAGCCAAGATATGAGAAAGCAACTTAAATGTCTACTCACAGGTAAATGGATAAAGAAAATTTGGTATATATACATACAATGGAATCTTTTTTAGTCTTGAAAAGAGGAAATTCTGCAATATGTGATAACATGGATGAACTTGGAAGACATTATGCTGAGTGAAATAAGCCAGTCACAGAAGGACTAACACTAAATGATTCTACTTTATGGTGTACCTAAAACATTCAAAGTCACAGACTCAAGAGTGGAATGATGCTTGTCAGAGGCTGGAATTGGAGTGAGATGGGAAGTTGCTAATCAACAGGCATCAGGTTGCAGTTGAGCAAGAGAAATACGTTCTAAAGATCTGCTGCAGAACGTTGTATTGTAGTCAACAAGACTGTATTGTACACCCAAAAGCCTGTCGAGATGTCTCGTGTCTAGTACTGGTACTGCTATGTACCAGGCACTCTGCAATGTCCTCAGCATAAAGTGTGGAACAAAGCAGACATGATCCTTCCCTCACGTAAGTGTAGGAAAGTAGTCCAAAAAAAAAAAATAAATAAAATAAAAATAAAAATAAAAGACCCGAAGCAATTATTTACACTAGTATCATCATAATTAAAAGTGTAATAGATGCAAAACATATTTCAGGATTCTCTGAAACTATACACCATGAGACTATGACTTAGTCTAGGGTGTCAGAAGAAGTTTGAACGGTGAAATAAATTTAAACCTGAGACCTAAGGTGACTAGGAATTGGTCTTCTGTTGAAAGGGGGTGGAGTGATGAATATAACCATAAAATGGTTTTTAGTTGTGGGAGTACCTATTTATCTTTAGGTCCTAGTATAGTATCTGATACATACAAAGATTTTCTAAAAATTGTTTAACACTAATTCAACAAACGTATTCAGTGCCTCCTACATTCTCAGTGTTGCACCATTAAAGAGGGATACAAAAATAGTCATAGACACTGCACTTTCAACCAAGGAAAGAGCAAGATGTTCCAACTATAATGGATACTAATCAAATGGTGTGAACAAAATGTTGAGAGGAGGACAGGAATGAAGGGAATTTAATTCTCGCAGATATAATCTGAGATATTTTTGTGGAATTGATGGCCACCTGTTTGTGTCATTTATCAGCCACAGTTGGGCTTCCTTAAAACCTAAAGGAGATCAAGTCGGATTCATTCCTGGGCTGCAGGGCTGGTTCAACATTCGCAAATCAATCAATGTGATACATCACATTAATAAAAGATAAGAACCCTATGATCCTGTCAATTGATGCAGAAAAAGCATTTGACAAAATTCAGCATCCTTTCTTAAAAACCCTCGAGAAAGTCGGGATAGAAGGAACATACTTAAACATCATAAAAACCATTTATGAAAAGCCCACAGCTAATATCATCCTCAATGGGGGAAAACTGAGAGCTTCCCCCCTGAGGTCAGGAATACCACAGGGATGTCCACTTTCACCGCTGTTGTTTAACATAGTGTTGGAAGTTCTAGCATCAGCAGTCAGACAATAAAAGTAAATCAAAGGCATCAAAGTTGGCAAAGATGAAGTCAAGCTTTCACTTTTTGCAGATGACATGATATTATACATGGAAAGCCCGATAGACTCCACCAAAAGTCTGGTAGAACTGATACATGAATTCAGCAAAGTTGCAGGATACCAAATTAATGTACAGAAATCAGTTGCATTCTTATACATTAATAATGAAGCAACAGAAAGGCAAATAAAGAAACTGATCCCATTCACAATTGCACCAAGAATCACAAAATACCTAGGAATAAACCTACCCAAAGATGTGAAAGATCTGTCTGCTGAAAACTATAGAAAGCTTATGAAGGAAATTGAAGAAGATACAAAGAAATGGAAAAACATTCCATGCTCATGGATTGGAAGAATAAATATTGTTAAAATGTCAATACTACCCAAAGCAATCTACACATTCAATGCAATCCCAATTAAATTGCACCAGCATTCTTCTCGAAGCTAGAATGAGCAATCCTAAAATTTGTATGGAACCACAGAAGACCCCGAACAGCCAAAGTAATTTTGAAGAAGACCAAACCGGGAGGCATCACAATCCCAGACTTTAGGCTCTACTACAAAGCTGTAATCATCAAGACAACATGGTATTGGCACAAAAACAGACACATAGACCAATGGAATAGAATAGAGACTCCAGAACTGGACCCACAAAAGTATGGCCAACTAATCTTTGACAAAGCAGGAAAGAATATCCAATGGAAAAAAGACAGTCTCTTTAACAAATGGTGCTGGGAGAACTGGACAGCAACATGCAGAAGAATGAAACTAGACCACTTTCTTACACCATTCACAAAAATAAACTCAAAATGGATAAAGGACCTGAATGTGAGACAGGAAACCATCAAAACCCTAGAGGAGAAAGCAGGAAAAAACCTCTCTGACCTCAGCCCCAGCAATTTCTTACTTGACACATCCCCAAGGGCAAGGGAATTAAAAGCAAAAATGAACTATTGGGACCTCATGAAGATAAAAACTTCTGCACAGCAAAGGAAACAATCAACAAAACTAAAAGGCAACTGATGGAATGGGAAAAGATATTTGCAAATGGCATATTGGACAAAGGGCTAGTGTCCAAAATCTATAAAGAACCCACCAAACTCCACACCCAAAAAATAAATAATCCAGTGAAGAAATGGGCAGAAAACACGAATAGACACTTCTCTAAAGAAGACATCCGGATGGCCAACAAGCACATGAAAAGCTGCTCAACATCACTCCTCATCAGGGAAATACAAATCAAAACCACACTCAGATACCACCTCACGCCAGTCAGAGTGGCTAAAATGAACAAATCAGAAGACTATAGATGCTGGTGAGGATGTGGAGAAATGGGAACCCTCTTGCACTGTTGGTGGGAATGCAAACTGGTGCAGCCGCTCTGGAAAACAGTGTGGAGGTTCCTCAAAAAATTAAAAATAGACCTACCCCATGACCCAGCAATAGCACTGCTAGGAATTTACCCAAGGGATACAGGAGTGCTGATGCATAGGGGCACTTGTACCCCAATGTTTATAGCAGCACTCTCAACAATAGCCAAATTATGGAAAGAGCCTAAATGTCCATCAACTGATGAGTGGACAAAGAAATTGTGGTTTATATACACAATGGAATACTACTTGGCAATGAGAAAGAATGAAATATGGCCCTTTGTAGCAACATGGGTGGAACTGGAGAGTGTTATGCTAAGTGAAATAAGTCATACAGAGAAAGACAGATACCATATGTTTTCACTCTTATGTGGATCCTGAGAAACTTAACAGACCATGGGGGAGAGGAAGGAAAAAAAAAGTTAGGGAGGGAGGGAGCCAAACCATAAGAGACTCTTAAAAACTGAGAGCAATCTGAGGGTTGATGGGGGGTGGGAAGGAGGGGAGGGTGGGTGATGGGTATTGAGGAGGGCACCTTTTGGGATGAGCACTGGGTGTTGTATGGAAACCAATTTGACAATAAATTTCATATTAAAAAAAAAAACCTAAAGGAATAGTATCTTTCTAGGACAGAGGGAGTCTCATAGTATGCCCATTTCCTAATTTGGTGGCTTTGAGGTGTTTGAGGTGTTAGAACCTCCTAATATGAATTATCACATTTAGCTTTGTTCTGAAGGTTATTGACTAATGGGCTCTTCAAGCCCAGAATCAAAGGTACCTGACCTTCAACCTTCGAGAATGTTCTGCTATGTGGCCATGGTTCAAGAATACAACCAGAGTTGATTGTGGCCATGTATCTTTGACAATCTGCCAGTCAATGTGGAAGTTGTGGTAGGCAGGGTTCTAAGAAAAATGTTAGTGTGAGATTCATTGTTTTATTAAGAGTTGATGGATTAAGGTTGGCAAAGGGGAGAGGGAATAGCATGTGCGTGAGAATCTCTTCCACCAATAAGCATGGGATGTATGTGAAGTGTCCTAGATCCACATTACATGTAAAAATACATATGATTTTTTAAAAGTTACATCACTTATGTTGAAAATAATATTGCAATTCCAATGGACTCATGTTTATAAGTTAAACTGTACTAGGAAACCCACATTATCTCTAAACATAGGTGACATGAAAACCTGGGCCACTGAATATAGCCACACTTCATAAATGTCACAAATTGTCACAGCCATATTAGTTATGTTGATCTAATAATCAACTTCAATGGTAGTAAAATATTATAATATTTTTCAGTTTATTTAAATTGAAATGTTTAATTATTATATTTAATTAAAAAATAAAAGGAACCACAGAGTATTGAGAAAGTATTTCATTCACACACTTTTACATAATCAGGTTTACATGCTATTTCTCTGTCCCAGTAGATATGTGCATGTAATTTCTCTATCCCAGTGGATTCTCAGTGTAGTTTTCCAGGACAAATAAAGAAATTAACTTGTAATTACAAGTGACGTAAGTGATTTGGGCCTTATCTCAAATGACATAAGCCTCACTTGAATATGGCACTGCTTTACAGTGACAACTCCTTGGAGCCTATCCCTAATATTGTAGTGGATGTGTCCCAAATTTATACTGTTCTTTGTTAAGGGATACTGAAATATTTGATTCTCTTATATGTACCAGAAGTTACAAGTTGATTATTTCAAGTTCATCACTAGTAATTGAGCATCTATTTGTTGTGTGCACAGTGCTTGGTATTTTCATCCACATCATTTCATTTAACACAAGAATCACATAAGGTATGTATCATTATTTCCTTTTTATAGAAGAGGAAACAGAAGGTCAACAATGTCTTTCAATGTGCCTATGATTCCATAGATAGTGATAGGCAGAGCTAGAAACCGATATCAAGTTTGTGTGGCTGCAAAGTCCATGGTCTTTGTGCACATCACTTTGCCTTCCCTCCTGGCACTCATATCCAACTTTGAAAGCTTTTGTGCCTTTCATACATTTATTTTTTCTAAAGTAATTCTTTTCAGGCTGAGGCTTTGTCTTGTTAAAAAAAAAAACAAAAGCCAGAATGTGAGAATTCAGACACATAACCCTAGTACTGCTCATATTGTAGGATATCATGGTCATGATTCACACACAACTTTTGGGGAAATGTCCATGCTTGCTGATAGTTATGTATGTATGTTTTCTTAAGTCTTCAGATTGAAGTTCTTCAAGAAAAATCAAATTATTCTGGAGAATATGTTGCTCTTTAATCTAGAAAAGCCATGGAAATGGCCGAATGTAACTAACATACTCTCCCCTGTCCTTGATTATGTGCTCTAATTTGAACCAAGGGAATATTATTCTGAAATGATCGTTTTTCTTCCAATCCAATTTCCTAGCCTCCCTAGCTGGCTACTTCCATCCATACCTCTCTAACTACTCTCTCCCCCCATCACCATCATATGCCCCCACTTCTTATTTCCCTATAGTTTCATACTACAACCGATGAAACCATCACTTACCAATGTAGGTCTCCAAATGCTTCAGTTCACTTTCCAATTAATCCCAGTCCATAAAAATACCTGGACTCTTCTCTGCTTCATGTAATCCAAGAAGCATGAAAAAGTATGATGTGAGAGATAAATCTTGGAAGATTTTGCAAAATATCCTGGATTTAGCTCATAACAATAAGAAAAATTGTGTTTGGCCCATTCAGCTTGAACATAAACACTTTCCAGCCCTTGGTATCAATGATAACTAAGGATGTGATTTTTTTTTTTTCATTCCAGGAAAAGGATCAAGTCAGAAAAACATGTCAAAATCAACTCGATACTTTTTGGTCCAGTAATTGGATAAATGGTGATAGTATTTACTGAAAAGAGAATACTGGTGCAGAGGCACATTTGGGATGAGGGTAGAAAATCAAGAGCTGACCTTTCTATAATCACTTAGGTTATTTACAGTTTATGTTATTACAATCAGTATTGCTGTAACATCATTTTACATATTCTTGTACACATGGGGAAGACTTACTCTACAGTATTTTATACAGTATAGGAGTAAAATAGCTGAATTCTAAGGTAATTGAGTCTCCAATTTTAATATATTCATGGAATTTGAAAAGAAAATTTGTGTGCACAAAGTATTCTAGAAGTGAGGCAAAGTTACCATTTAAAAATTTTAATTGTAGGGTTCTCTACATGTATCTTCATTAAATGTGGGGTAATTTCAACCATTTTAATCTCCTCTGGTTCTGATTTCAATAGCCACCATTAAATGAATAGATGGAGACTGAAAACCACACAGCAGTGACAGAGTTCATCATTCTGGGATTAACAGATAATCCCACACTATGTGCCATCTTCTTTGTGATTTTTCTAGGAGTTTATGTAGTTACCATCGTGGGAAATATCAGTATAATCATCTTAATCCGAAGCAGCCCACAGCTGCACACCCCAATGTACCTTTTTCTCAGCCATTTGGCCTTTGTGGATATTGGGTATTCCACTTCAGTCACACCAATCATGCTGATGAGTTTTTTAAGAGAGAAAACAACAATCCCTGTCACTGGTTGTATAGCCCAGCTTGGCTCTGATGTCACTTTTGGGACTACAGAATGCTTCCTGCTGGCTACCATGGCCTATGATCGCTATGTGGCCATCTGCTCTCCCTTACTCTACTCCACCCAGATGTCCTCAGTGGTCTGCTTCCTCCTACTGGGGGCTTCCTACCTGGGTGGATGCATGAACGCTTCATCATTTACAGGCTGTCTGATGAATCTATCTTTCTGTGGACCAAATAAAATCAACCATTTTTTCTGTGACCTCTTTCCACTCTTGAAGCTTTCTTGTGGCCATGTTTTTATTGCTGAAATATCTCCCGCCATCTCTTCTGCATCCGTCCTCATAAGCACACTGTTTACCATAATTGTGTCCTACAGCTACATCCTCCACTCAATTCTGAATATGCGCTCTACTGAGGGGAGGAAGAAGGCCTTCTCAACCTGCACTTCCCACCTCACTGCCGTCACTTTGTTTTATGGGACAGTTTTGTTCGTTTATGTGATGCCCAAGTCCAGTTATTCAGCTGATCAGGTCAAAGTGGCATCTGTCATCTATACAGTGGTGGTCCCCATGTTGAATCCCCTCATCTACAGTCTGAGGAACAAGGAGGTGAAAGGGGCCATGAGAAAACTAATGGCCAGAACACACTGGTTTTCCTGAATCAGATCAGATATAAATCCATAAATAACAAAGCAATGATTCGGGGAAACATTTGTGCTGGATACTTTAATGGTATTTATCATTAACTTCATCACTTTGATAGTGAAGAGCTCCTATAAATGTAAAAAGCCAATGTTTACTTCCATATAAGAAGTTAAATGTATCATTTAATGTGGAAATCTGTTTCATTCAAATTAAATATGAACTGTTCAAGGTAAGAATACCCGCTTGCAAAATAGTTTCATTAATCAGTTGTGAGTCCTATATTAAATACAGAGAGCTATTTCCACCAAAGATCAGATTTAATTGAATTCCATCTAGTTAAATAACATTTGGGGAAAAAATTTGTCCCCAACAGATCTGTAATAAAAGATAATATTGACAAGTCAGGACGTTCAGGCCACTTCCTTTAAAGGTACTGCCTTGCCTTTGTCAATGTATATTTAAACATTTGGGAGCATTGATGTTCATGTCTCCAGAAAGCCTCTATGTGCACTTTATTGAAGTGAGAGCAAAGATCATGATTCCTCTGCTTGGCCATTAAGAGATCCAACCCAGATAACACAGAAGAGACCTTGTATACACCTGTGCCAACTCTTTTTACAATGTAAGTCTTACCAGATGAGTCTAGGGTAAGATTTCAGAAGCTGAGGTTTCTTTGGAGGGGGAGACTGGGACATTGGGACTTTGTTTCAGCAATAATTTATAGGTAGGAGGCATGAAATTATGGGTCAGGCAAATAATACGTTTGCCACACATTTTGTAATGTCTCTCAAGGAGGCGTCCACTGTCCCTGCTTCTTCCACTGAACTTTTGGCGCTTATGATCCCGTCTGGTTATGGCAGTTGCCTCTAAATTGATTCCCTGCCTCCTGTATGCCTTTCACAATGGTTTATGATTAATATTTTAGCTAATATATTTTGTTAGCATATGAATAATGTCAGACAAATTCTGAGACACTTTGGAGGGACCACTTTGCAAGCTGAGCTGGTAAAGCGCCAAAGTCAGCACGGACACAGCCCTTTGCAAAGAGAGGGCTCCCAAAGGTATGACTTCAGTCTTGGAAAAGGGCATGTTCGAGTCACGGTGGGAGATCTGCACTCTGGTGGTTGAAGTTTTTCAATGAGTGTTTCTGGAAGTCTTTGTCTTCATCTTTCCTCCTATACTTTGCTTTTCACCAGGATTCATCTTCTGCCCTCTTCCCTCTCCTCCTCCCCATGATCCCCATAGGTAATCTTATCTTCTCCCATGAGCTCAGCTGCCACTGGTGTGGTGACAGAGTCCCTACACACCTTCCTTGAAGGACAGATGAACTTCTTCACTGGCCTTTCCCCCCAAGACTCTCAAACTCAGTGTGCCCTGACTATATTTATCGTATTTCTCACAAAATTATTCCTTTTCCTCTGGTTCTTTCCCAATTAGTGGCAACTCTTTGTAAGGCCTAGTACTGCAAGAGATTTGGGGCAACTCTCACTGCACACCCATCAAAATAGTCTGCCTCCCTCCACCCCATTCCTTCTGTCAGGTGGAAGACATGTTGCATACTGGCGTCTCCCATATCTAAGTCTCTTCTGTCTAGGCACGTAAAGACTCCCCAGTTGATTGTGGTAAGTCCATGCTGAGATTTTTTCCTTCATATTTCCACTTGAAGGGATTCAATAATCCAATCACCCAGATGTAGGGTGTGTGGCACTGTTACAACTTTTAGTGGAGAGGATAGGCATCGACACTTATCTTTTCCCTCCCAAGTTCTCAATCAACCGAGGAGATGGCAAAAAGAGAAGGCATATGGGAGAGCAAAAATATTAACCTACACCAATGAAGGAGCTGATATTAGAGTATGTGACACATATTTGTGGACATGTGTTTTCATGTTCTGAATCCCAGAATCTGACACTCTCCTTCCCTGTCCCTGGTCTCTGCAGTGAGAGTAGGCCTGTCTCCATCCATTTATAGCAGGGCCAAGAGCAGCCCAGAGCACTGAGGGCAGACTCACTCCCAAGAGAAAGGGGAGGGCAAAAGGCTGGGATTTCTGTTATGGGTTGAAGTGTGTCCCTCAAAAATTCATCCTAACCACCAGTATCTCAGAATGTGATCTTACCTGGGAATATGGTTGTTACAGGTGTAATTAGTTAAGATGAAGTCATATTGGAGGAGGCTGGGCTTCTAATCCAATATTACTGGTATCCTTATTTTTTTTTAAAAAAAGAAGAATTTGGATACAGACAGCACATAGGGGGAACCTCATATGAAAATAGAGAAGTGGGTTATGCTTCTACAAGCCAAGGATCACCAAAGGTTGCCCACAAACCATCAGAAGCTAAGTGAGAGAGATGGAAGGAATCCCACAGTCCTCAAAAAGAAGCAACCCTGCTGACACCTTGATCTTGGACTCCTGAACTGTGAAAGAAACAATTTTTGTTGTTTAAGCCACTCAGTTTATGGTACTTTGTTAAGGTACTGAGCTAATATTATTATATATCTAGTTTTCCCCTCCAAATTTACTATCAGCTAATTTATTACTTCTAGGGAAGGAAGGAGTGAAGGCTAAGAAAGGTGTGTTATGGGGGTACCTGGGTGGCTCAGTTGGTTAAGTGTCTGACTTCAGCTCAGGCTATAATCTCACGGTTTGTGAGTTTGAGCCCCACATCAGGCTCTGTGCTAACAGCTCAGAGCCTGAAGCCTGCTTTGGATTCTGTGTCTCCTTCTCTCTCTCTGCCCCTCCTCCACTTGTGCTCTCTGTCTCTCTTTCTCTCTCTCAAAAATAAATAAACATTAAAAAAAATTTTTTTAAGTGTGTTATGCTAGTAGATATCTCTTCCAAAGGGGGATAGAGAATATTAGGAATGGTCAAAAGCATTTTCCCCAAACAGCACATCAAAAAATAAGGATCAAGGATATCTCTGTGGCGGCACACCTGAGTGGCTCAGTCAGTTAAGCATCCAACTTCAGCCCAGGTCATGATCTTGCAGTTCATGAGCTCGAACCCTGCATCAGGCTCTGTGCTGACAGCTCGAAGCCTGGAGCCTGCTTCTGATTCTGTGTCTCCTTCTCTCTCTGCCCCTGCCCTGCTCGTGCACTCTCTCTCTCTCTCTCAAAAATAAAAACAAACATTACAAAAATAATAATTAAAAAAAGAATATCCCTGTGGGAATAATCAAAAACTCCTTTTGTAAGAATTTTATTTTTTGAAGTTTCCTGATTACTATGGATTGTAGACTGGGAACAATCAAAAACTCCTTTTGTAAAAAAATGTTTTTGGAAGCTTCTTGATCACTTAGATTGAAGTTTGCTACTTAGAAGGCAGAAATATGAACTGGGTGGGGCACCTGGCTGGTTCATTTGGAAGAGCATGGGACTCTTGATCTTAGGGTTGTGAGTTGAAGCATGTTGTCTGTAGAGATCACTTAAAAATAATATCTTAAAAAAAAAAGAAGTATGACCTGGGAAAAAATTTTAAAGATCCAAAACTGTTGTATTGTTAAAATATTCTTAGTCTATATAAATTTCAGGAAATTTTTCTTCTGCAGTAGATTGGGATTTAGCAAGTCAGTGACATTCCTGCCATTCTGTGAACCTTACCTGTAGTGGAGTATTGGAGAAGATTGAAGGCAAAGGGGAAGAGAAGAGATCATTTCTTGGGGGTAAGGAAATCATCATGTACTGTGATTGGGGTGATGGTTATACAAGTGTTTACATTTGTCAGAAGTCATCAAGCTGTAGATTTAAATTGTGTGTATGTAAATTACTATACTTCAATAAAGTTGCTATTTTGGAAGATTCTACAAGAGAGTACTCAGTTCTTTCTCATTTTAATCTGAGGCTTCAGGCAGTGGAGGTGATAGGATTATCATCTGCCTATTAATGTAGACCAACTCTACTTCTTAATTATTTCCCAAAGCTGTTCCCTCAACTACTGCACCTGCTCTAGTTCCCCAGACATTCATTCTTTCTGTGCCCTTCATTCCTTTCTTCAGCACTATGCCTATACTAGCATTGACTTTCTTTCTGCTTAAAAAACTTTATTTCTTCTTTTAATACAGGTTTGCTGGTGATGAATTTTAAGTTTCAGGTGGGTTTGGGGTTGGGGATTTTTTTGTTTGCTTGTTTTGGGGGGGTTGGTCATAAAAAGTTATTCCACCTTCATTTTTTTTCCACTTAATTTTTTTTTTTAATTTTGAAATAATTCTAGATTCAAGGAAGCTTCAAAGATAGTACAGAGAGGTCCTGTGAACCCTTTATTTAATTTCACCCAGGGCTTACTACAGTACCACACAAAACCAAGAAAAGGACATTGATACAATGTATTGGTAACCTTCTGTGCACCTTCATTCTTGAAGATAACTCTGGGTAGAATTCTAGGTTATCCGTGAAATATCTTCAAGCACCTTTAAGATGTAATTGTTCTCATGCTTCTACCATTTCTCTAAAAAGTTTAGCTTTCAGTTTTCCTCCCTCCTTCTCCCCTCCTCTTTTTCAAAGGGAATATGTCTTTCATTTCCCTCTTGTTGGGGAACATCAAAAGTCATCAAAAAAGGATGACCCTGGAGCTGGACCCGGGCATTCAGGGGCTGCTCCCACTGACCCTGGAGCTGGACCCGGGCATTCAGGGGCTGCTCGCATCTCCCCTGTCCTTGGAATGTGGGTTCCGCTCTCCTTTCCCGCTCCCAGAGGCTGCTCCAAGGAACACAGCCTTGAGATAGTAACGTGGTATTGAAAACACCTGCATGGTCTGCGTGACTGCACCCATTTAAGGCCTATTTACAAGCTGTTAAAGTTCCGCTGGTGGGTGTGGGGATCCATTTGTCGTCTTGCTGCCGCCAGAGACAAGCCCTGGTATGTAAATTCCCCTTGCTTATTACAACTGCCACCTTCTAACCTGGACGTGGCGTCCAATCTTTCTTTGGTTTCTCGCTGCCCTCTGTGTAGGGGGCTGGCTTCAAATCTTACCTTGAAAGTTCCCAGGAGGAGTTTGCAAACCAGCACCCTCAAGCTTTTCACACTTTATTTTGCTTTTGGCTTCCTGTCTTATGATTTCCGGAAGTGTGATTGTTCCTACATTTACCATATTTGGAAGATGCAGGATGTCTTGAATTTGTAGCTCATGGTCTTTTGTGTTTGGAATATTATCATTGAATATTTCTTCAGAAATTTCTTCTCCTTTTGGCTTGGACTTCATTGCACATGTGTTAGATCTTTTCACAACTTCCAGTATAGCTCTCACACTTTTTGTGTTTTTATTATTATTTTTTCTTCATCCAGTAACATGTATGTTCTCTGCTGACCTCTCAGTTTACTAACCCTCTTTTCTGCTGTATCCAATCTACTATGAATTCATCTGCTGAAGTCCTAATTTATTTTTCATTTCCAAGATTTAAACTTGATACTTTTTATTTTGTTTTTCTTTAAAAAAAAGTTTTTGCATTTAGTTCTCTGGTGTGATTCTTCATGTTACTCTTCTGTTTTTCTTAAATATGTTATTAACATTTATTTTGAAATACCTGTTTTTTATTCATTTGGTCCTGGCAAATCACTGGCATACCTTATCGTTTTGTTTTGAATGATAGGCAGTATAGATAAAAAATTGTAGAGTTTCTGGATGAGATTATCTTCCTCCAAAGTGTATTCAGTATTCTTCTAGCAGGCAGATAGAGCACTGGATTAATCCCTTTGAAGAAATGGAATTATAGTCCCCAAATGGGTCATTCACATAATAAAACAACTCTATGTATTCTTATACAATAGCTTCTAAACTTGCATCATAGTAAAACAGTGGTCGTATTCCCAGTGTAGGTTAGGCGCTGTGCTTTGTTGGGGAGGATCTAATTCGGATTTGACTTATTTCTAGGATGTAGCAATTACCCCTAAGGTATGGTCTTTTAGGACTCTCAAGTAAAAGCATAAGGTGTTATAGATCCCCTCCACCTTAAACAGCCTATCAAGCCAGCACTACAAAATGCCAGAATCTCTGGTAAGATCTTCTGCCTCCCACAGTCTGATTTCCACTTGGTGTTTTGATCTTTCGCCAGCCCTTGTGCAACTCGGAAGTAGTCACATTCCTTAAAAAGAAATTACACAAAGGATTTGGGGCTCACATCTTTTCAGTTTTTCCTCTCCAGGATCTTGGCCTCGAAAGTCTTAGCTGCCTTGGCATCTCTGACCTCAAACTACTTTTTTTTAATTTAAAAAAATTTTTTAATGTTTATTTATTTTTTGAGAGTGAGACAGAGGCAGAGAGAGAGAGAGGGAGACAGAATCCAAAGGAGGTTCCAGGCTCCGAGCTGTCAGCACAGAGCCTGATGCAGGGCTCGAACTCACAAGTTGTGAGATCATTACCTGAGCCGAAGTCAGACGCTCAGCTGACTGAGCCACCCAGGCGCCCCTCTAACCTCAAACTTCTATGTACTCACCCTGCCATACCGCCTAAAGCCCCAGGCTGTAGCTTTTTGCTCAGTCTCTATCCCTCTTGATATCATTTTGCAAATGCATTTGTTTGTGAGGCTCAAGGAAGGATTTACTGGTGAAATGACATTTAAACTGAGACATACAGAAAGATAGGAGTAGAATGATTTCTAGTTGGAAATGCAGTTGCAGAAACTTGGGTGGGTGAAAGTAGTGATGTGGGAGGTTGAATGAATTATCCTTAGCTCAAAGTACAATGTCTGGTACAGAGCGAGCATTTGACAAATATCTGTTGGTTAAACATTAATTCTAATTCAGTGAATATTTATTTAGTCTGTATTCCTGACACTAGATTATGAACTGAGAACACAAAGTTGAGTATGCCATTTGCTTTTCTTTCAAGAAGTTCACAAAGAAATGGTTCTTAAAAATACAATAGTTTCGGGGCGCCTGGGTGGCTCAGTCGGTTAAGCGTCCGACTTCGGCTCAGGTCACGATCTCGCGGTCTGTGAGTTCGAGCCCCACGTCGGGCTCTGGGCTGATGGCTCAGAGCCTGGAGCCTGCTTCTGATTCTGTGTCTCCCTCTCTCTCTGCCCCTCCCCCGTTCATGCTCTGTCTCTCTCTGTCTCAAAAATAAATAAATGTTAAAAAAAAAATACAATAGTTTCCATTCAAATGATGTGAATAAAGTACGAGTTGCCATTTTTTAATCTGTAAAAATGTTTAATTTTCTTATTAATGTATATATTTAAGGTGTACAAGATGATTTTTGACATACATATACATAGTGAAATGATTAATGAAGTCAAGCTCATTAACATACCCATTTTCTCACATAGTTACCTTTTTCTGGTGTGGTGAAAACACCTGAAATTTACTCTCTCAGCAAATTTCCAGTATTAAATACAGTATTTTTAACTACATTCACCATGCTGTACTTTAGATTGCTAAAACAAATTCATTCTACGTAATTGCATTTTGTACTCTTTGACCAACATCTCCCCATGTCTGCCACCTCCCCAATGCGGGCAACTACTATTCTACTCTTTGCTTCTATGAATTTGACTTTCTTAGATTCCATATCTAAGTGAGATCAGGCGGTACTTTTATTTCTTTGGCTCGTTTTACTTGGCATAATGTCTACAACACCCATGCTGTTGCAAATGGCAAGATTTCCTTCTTTTTTATGGCTGAATAATATTCCATTGTGTATGTATACCACACCTATTGATAGCGTGTGGTTTTTAATCTTTCATTCTGTTTTTTTATTTTTATTTTTTTATATTTTTAATTTATTTTTTAATTTACATCCAAGTTAGTTAGCATATAGTGCTATAATGATTTCAGGGGTAGATGCCAGTGATGCATCCCCTATGTATAACACCCAGTGCTCATCTCAACAAGTATCCTCCCTTATGCCTCTTATTCAGCCCATCCCCAAACCCACAACCCCTCCAGCAACCCTCAGTTTGTTCTCTGTATTTAAAAGTCTCTTCTGGGGGCGCCTGGGTGGCGCAGTCGGTTGGGCGTCCGACTTCAGCCAGGTCACGATCTCGCGGTCTGTGAGTTCGAGCCCCGCGTCAGGCTCTGGGCTGATGGCTCGGAGCCTGGAGCCTGTTTCCGATTCTGTGTCTCCCTCTCTCTCTGCCCCTCCCCCGTTCATGCTCTGTCTCTCTCTGTCCCAAAAATAAATAAAAAACGTTGAAAAAAAAAATTTTTAAAGTCCCTTCTGTTTTGTCCCCCTCCCTGTTTTTATATTCTTTTTGCTTCCCTTCCCTTAGGTTCATCTGTTTTGTATCTTAAAGTCCTCATATGAGTGAAATCCTATGATATTTGTCTTTCTCGGACTGACTAATTTCGCTTAGCATAATACCCTCTAGTTCCATCCACATAGGTGCAAATGGCAAGATTTCGTTCTTTTTGATTGCCAAGTAGTACTCCATTGTATATATATATACCACATCCTCTTTATCCATTCATCTGTCGCTGGATATATGGGATCTTTCCATAATTTGGCTATTGTTGATAGTGCCTCTATAAACATTGGGGTGCATGTGCCCTTTTGAAACAGCACACCTGTATCCCTTAGATAAATACCTAGTAGTGCAATTGCTGGGTTGTAGGGTAGTTCTGTTTTTAATTTTTTGAGGAATCCATACTGTTTTCCAAAGTGGCTGCACCAGCTTGCATTCCAACCAGCAGTGCAAAAGAGATCCTCTTTCTCTGCATCCTCGGACCTCACCTTATCTTGAGGAGGTCCAAGTAGTTCATTATTGTTTTTGTTTCCCTTGCCTCTGGAGACGTGTTGAGTAAGAAGTTGCTGCGGCCAAGGTCAAAGAGGTTTTTGCTTGCTTTCTCCTCTAGGATTTTGATGGCTTCCTGTATTATGTGTAGGCCTTTCATCCATTTTGAGTTTATTTTTGTATATGGGGTAAGACAGTGGTCCACATTCATTTTTCTGCATGTTGCTGTCCAATTTTCCCAGCACCATTTGCTGAAGAGACTGTCATTATTCCAGAAGATATCCTTTCCTGCTTTCTCAAAGATTAGTTGGCCATATATTTGTGGGTCCATTTCTGGGTTCTCTATTCTGTTCCATTGATCTTAGTGTCTGTTTTTGTGCTAGTACCATACTGTTTTGATGATTACAGCTTTGTAATATAGCTTGAAGTCCAGGATTCTAATGCCTCCAGCTTTGGTTTTCTTTTTCAGGATCCCTTTGGCTATTCGGGATCTTTTCTGGTCACATACATATTTTAGGATTGTTTGTTTTAGCTCTGTGAAGAATTCTGGTGTTGTTTTGATAGGGATTGAATTGAATATGTATATTGCTTTGAGTAGTATCGACATTTTAACAATATTTGTTCTTCCAATCCAGGAGCATGGAATATTTTTCCATTCTTTGTGTGTGTCTTCTTCAATTTCTTTCATAAGCTTTCTGTAATTTTCAGTATGTAGATTTTACACCTCTTTGGTTGGGTATATTCCTGGGTATTTCATGATTTTTCATGCAATTGTAAATGGGATCAATTCTTGATTTCTCTTTCTGTTGCTTCATTATTGGTGTATAGGAATGCAACCGATTTTTGTGCATTGATTTTTTATATCTTGTGACTTTGCTGAATTCATGAATCAGTTCTAGTGATTTTTTGGCAGAATCTTTTGGGTTTTCCATATAGAGTATCATGTCATCTGTGAAAAGTGAAAGTTTGACTTCCTCCTTGCTAATTTGGATGCCTTTTATTCCTTTGTATTCTCTGATTGTCCAGTACTATATTGAATAACAGTGGCAAGAGTGGACTTTCCTGTCATGTTCCTGACCTTAGGGGGAAAGGTCTCAGTTTTTCCTCATTGAGGATAATATTAGTGGTGGGTCTTTCATATATGGCTTCTATGATCTTGAGGTACAATCCTTCTATACCTACATTCTTGAGGGTTTTTATCAAGAAAGGATGCTGTATTTTGTCAAATGCTTTCTCTGCATCTATTGAGAGGATCATGTAGTTCTTGTCCTTTCTTTCATTGATGTGATGAATCACGTTAATTGTTTTGTGGATATTGAACCAGCCCTGCATCCCAGGTATAAATCCCACTTGGTCATGGTGAATAATTCTTTTAATGTCTTGTTGGATCTGGTTGGCTACTGTCTTGTTGAGGTTTTTTTTCATCTATGTTCATCAGGGAAATTGGTCTGTAGTTCTCCTTTTTAGTGGGGTCTTTGTCTGGTTTTGGAATCAAGGTAATGCTGGCTTCATAGAATGAGTTTGGAAGTTTTCCTTCCATTTCTATTTTTTGGAACAGCTTCAAGAGAATAGGTGTTAACTCTTGTTTAAATGTTTGGTAGAATTCCCTTGGAAAGCCATCTGGCCCTAGACTCTTGTTTTTTGGAGATCTCTTACTAATTCAATTTCTTTACTGGTTATGGGTCTGTTCAAATTTTCCATTTCTTCCTGTTTGAGTTTTGGTAGTGTATATGTTTCTAGGAATTTGTCCATTTCTTCCAGATTACCCATTTTATTGGCATATAATTGCTCATAATATTCCCCTATTATTTGTATTTCTGCAGTGTTGGTTGTGACCTCCCCTCTTTCATTCTTGATTTTATTTGGGTCCTTTCCCTTTCCTTTTTGATCAAACTGGCTAGGGGTTTATCCATTTTGTTCATTCTTTCAAAGAACCAGCTCCAGGTTTCATTGATCTGTTCTACTGTTTTTTTTTGTTTCAATAGCATTGATTTCTGCTCTAATCTTTATTATTTTCTGTCTTCTGCTGGTTTGGGGTTTATTTGCTGTTCTTTTTCCAGTTCTTTAAAAAAATTTTTTAAACATTTTATTTATTTTTGAGACAGAGAGACAAAGCATGAACGGGGGAGGGTCCAGTTCTTTAAAGGTGTAACGTTAGGTTGTGTATCTGAGACCTTTCTTCCTTCTTTAGGAAGGCCTGAGTTGGTATATACTTCCTCTTATGACTGCCTTTGCTGTGTCCCAAAGGTTTTGGGCTGTGGTGTTGTCATTTTCATTAGCTTCCATGTACTTTTTAATTTCCTCTTTAACTTCTTGGTTATCCCATTCATTCTTTAGTAGAATGTTCTTTAGTCTTCAAGTATTGTTATCTTTCCAAAATTTTTCTTGTGGTTAATTTTGACTTTCATAGCATTGTGGTCTGAAAATTTGCATGGTATGATCTCGATCTTTTTGTACTTGTTGAGGGCTGATTTATGTTCTAGTATGTGATCTATTCTGGAGAATGTTCCATGTGCACCCAAGAAGAGGGTGTATTATTTTGCTTAAGGATGAAATGTTCTGAATGTATCTGTTAAGTCCATCCAGTCCAGTGTCTCATCCAAAGCCATTGTTTCCTTGTTGATTTTCTGTTTAGATGATCTGTCCATTGCTGTGAGTGGGGTGTTGAAGTCTCCTACTATTATTGTGTTATTATCAATGAGTTTCTGTATGTGTGTGATTAATTGATTTACATATTTGGGTGCTTGCACGTTTGGCGCATAAATGTTTACTATTGTTAGATCTTCTTGGCGGCTAGACCCCTAAATTATGATATAATGCCCTTCTTCATCTCTTGTTATAGTCTTTATTTTAAAATCTAGATTGTCTGACACCAGTATGGCTACTCCGTCTTTCTTTTGGTGACTATTAACATGATAGATGATTCTCCATCCCCATACCTTCAATCTGAAGGTGCCTTTAGGTCTCAAATGCATCTCTTATAAACAGCATATAGATTGATCTTGTTTTCTTATCCATTCTATTACCCTATGTTTTTATTGGAGTGTGTAGTCCATTGACATTTAGAGTGAGTACTGAAAGATTTGAATTTATTGCCATTATCATGCTTGTAGAGTTGGAGTTTCTGGTGGTATTCTGTGGTCCACCAGGTATGAGCTGTGGAGTTTCAGACTCTGCACTCCCCTTTTTATAGCATCTTAATGGAATTTAAACCTTCTCCTTTCTCCTTTCTCTGTTCATTCCCTTGCAGTCCCTTTCTCCTTTCTCCCTTTTTTGTTCAGTCCACTCTCTTTCTTTCCAGCTGCTTTTGAGGGGGAGTGCTTTTCCTGTACTCTCCCCCCGTCTCTGTTCTCTCTCCACAAGCAAAAACAGCCCCCTACCCTCTGAGCCTTCTCTCTCCCCCAGCTCACCTCTCTGTACTATACTTGCCAAGTTTTGTGGTTCAAGTTGTGCAGATTGTTATGTTAATCCTTAAATCAGTTTCCTAGGTGTGCAAGGTGATTTGTGTTGATCTAGCTGCATTCAAGGATGAGAGAGGCAAAAAAAAAAAAAAATTCCATGCTGCTCTGCCATCTTTCATTCTATTAATGTGGTGTATTACATTGATTGGTTTGCATATGTTAAAACAGCCTTGGGGCACCTGGGTGGCTCAGTCGATTAAGCGTCCAACTCTTGGTTTCTGCTCAGGTCATGATCTCCTAGTTTGTGAGGTGAAGCCCTGCATTGGGCTCTGTGCTAACAGCATGGAGCCCGCTTGTGATTCTCTCTCCCTCTCTCTCTGCCCCTCCCCTGCTCATGAGTGCGCTCTCTCTCTCTGTCTCTCTCTGTCTCTCTCTTTCAAAATAAACTTTAGTAATAAGAATAATAATAAAAAACCAACCTTGCATCCCAGGAGTAAATCCCTTTTAGTCAAAATTGAGACTTAATGAGATGAAAAAGGTAAAGTTGATCGTATGAGGAAACAGAGACTTTCGTGTGAATTAGGGGACATTTGTGAAGATGCAATGGTGAAATTTGTGAAATGGTTGGTCAGAGAACTTCTAGCCAAATTTTAATTCAGTGCTGAACAAAGACTGAGACCTGGAGACCCAATAGGCTGTGACACCACATATAATCAATGAAGCTGTGATTTGAATCTCAGTTTCAAGCCCTGCGGGAACTCTCCTCACCTGTATTCACTGTAGCACAACCTCATGCTTCCTCTCTTGAGATTCTTCTTTCTTTTCAGGGGTTTCTCCCAAGACGTTTTGCTTCCATTCCGGAATCTTCTCTCCACTCTACCCATCGACTTTACACAGAGCTCATTCTCTATCTCTTCATTTTAACTAAACCTTGTTGTCTGAGAAGGGCACAATTGCTTCTCAGCTCTGTTGAACAGAAGTTGCTCACTTCCTTATTCTATAGGCCAGCCACAACTTGGCATTCTCCTAGCTTCTTACTATATTTCTAAATCGTTTGTTTGCATATTTATGACAAAACATTTCCCTCATTGGCACCAATCTTACCCAGCTAAGAAATAATATATCGTTGGCCTTTGAATAATGCAGAGGTTTAGGGCACTGATCCCCACACAGTCAAAAACTTTTGACTCCCCCAAAACTTAACTACTCATAGCCCACCGTTGACGGGAAGCCTTGCTGATAACATAAAGAGTTGATTAACACATATTTTGCATGTTATATGTATTATATACCATATTCTTACAACAAGGTAGGGTAGAGAAAAAAAATTCTTTTAAGAAAATCGTAAGGAAAGAAAAGACATTTACATTACTCTACTACATTGAAAAAATCCACATGTGAGTGGATTAAAACCTATGTTTTTCAAGGGTCAACTGCACTGTTGTCCTCAGAGTCTTTTACTGACCACCCCACTTCTTGTTATTTATTAGCAAATTGCCACCAACCTCTTGATCTTTTCCCATCTCAGACCTTCAGCTTTGGCAACTTCATATCATCTGGCTGTGCCATCAGACAATGTGACTTCAAAATGCTTAGACTTCCTGACATCATCTAACATCTTCCATAGTCCACATGAGAACCTTACCACAATGGCCTCAATTAGATTCTTCAGTTATATATAGCACATTCCACCTCTCTGATTTTTATAAATTAGAAGCTATTTATCTTTATGCTCTAACTCAAATAGTGTTTGAATTATTTGCTTTTTGAGGTCTTGAGAAAGTTAATTATGAAACCATCCGGCCTACTCCTTTGCTGGGCAATAGGAAAAATAGCTCTTTGACAGACTTTTCTATATTATTCCTGAAATTTGGTATGTTAAAAATGTCTTTTGCAGTAATTTTCATCAGTTTATTTTTCCAGAAATTCTTCCATTCCCATCTAGTTTCCTTATTTCTTTGAATAGAATTGAGCAAGGTATTTCTTAAAATTCCTGGAAATTTCTCTATATTTGTAGCCTTTCACTCATTTCAAGTCTAAGTTTGTGTGCTTATAGTTTTTCCTCTTTTGACTAAGTGAATTCGTGTTTTTTCTTTCCTTCTCCATTGCTCTTTCATTTTTTTCTCCTTTTCCATTTTAGTATGTTTTTCTTCTTCCAAAGGCAACAAAGGTTATGAAAATGGTTTTCCAAACTGCTTTTTGATATGTTTACTACATGCGTGTGTGCCTGTATGTATATGCATTTATATGCGTATATGTACACATATGTGTAATAACATTTTTAAATATTTTTTCATCTTAAAATATTGTAAAACTACCTGTGGTTTTGTAATAGGAAAGGAGTGAGACCAGGGCATATCAGACAATTAGAATACACTTTAATTGCTTTGCACACAAACTAATGATTTTATTGGAAATACTCTACTTTTTCCACTTTTATTTATCAACAGTCTGTACATTTTTAATGTCCGGTGTTCTTCTACCCCCCATCTGAGGGATGAACCTATTTGTCTTGCCTAATACCTTCCTTAGAGCTGTCTGCATGTCTTTGTTTCTGAGACTGTAAACGATGGGGTTAAGCAGAGGTGTCAGCACTGTGTATGTGACCACCATCAGCATGTCTTCACGGAATGAGTCCCTGTCCTTGGGCCTCAAATAGACAAAGCCAGCAAATCCATAGTGTATGCACACCACAGTGAGGTGGGAGGAGCAAGTGGAGAAGGCCTTATACTTCCCCTTGGCAGAAGGCATCTTTACAACTCTGGACACAATGAAGACCTAGGACATCATAATGAAAACAAAGCTGCCCACCAACACGAAGGCAGAGAGCACAAAAATAGCCATTTCGTGATGGAAGGTGTAATCACAGGCAAGGCAGACCACAGGTGAGATGTCACAGAAGTAGTGCTCGATGATGTTGGAGTCACAGAAAGACAAGTTGAATACAGTGATGACGATGCACAGAGAGAAACCAGGAACCCAGCCATCCAAGAGGCCATGATGAACTGAAAGCAGATCTTATGGTTCATCAAGACCTTATAGCGCAGTGGGCTGTGAATGGCAGTGTAACGGTCGTAAGACATGGCAGCCATGATGAAGCAGTTATTGGCTCCCAAGCCAAAGAAGAAAAACATCTGTGTGGCACACTCAGGAAGGGAGATGGCCTTGCTATCTGACAGCAAGTCCACTAGCATGCGGGGGATGATTGCCATAGTGGTACAAGTTTCTGAAAAGGACAGGCCACAGAGGAAAAAATACATGGGGATGTGAAGGTTGTGACTCAGCTTGATGGCCACCATTATGCACACATTTGCAGCTAGGATGGTCACATGGGAGAAGAAAATCATCACAAAGAGGAGACCCTGCAAGTCTGGGAAACTGGAAAACCCCCACAGAAGGAATGTGCTCACTGTAGTATGATTGTCCATCATTCATTAGGCTCAGTAACTTTCTCCCACAGGTGCAGACATTCTTGAGGTCAATACTCAAGATAATAAAAAGCACTGAGGTCACCTGACCTTTAATCAAGGGCTCCTGGGCAACAGCAAGACAAATGTTAATGAGAATACCTAAGCAATGGGAGCTAAATGCATCTGGCTGAATTCAAGTTCAGAGTGATGAGGAGAAAGATTCTAGTAGAAGAATCTGCCTAAATGCCACAGAGTAGGCTAAAACATATTCTGGGAACCCCCTCATATCACCCCTTTCTGTCCTGTACAGTGAGAATCTGCATGAAAGAGGGAAATATGAAGGAAAAAATGTTACTTTCTCACCTACAGGAGTATGAGAAGTAACAGGCGTAAAATGCTTATGTGGTTTAGTCCTAGCTTGGCACACAGAAGTGCCTAACAATGTTGACTGAATCACTACTAGTTTAAGAAGTAAGGAAAAGATTTTCCAAACATTCCTGGAATCTCTAGAGTTATTCCCCAGAAGGCAGTGGCTGCTTGACTAACAATTATGCCAATGAATAGATGAATTAATGAACTTACCATTTTGAAATTTGTGTTGGTTTCCTATTTATGACAGTAAGTTGAGGCTGGAGGTGTTCAATCCCTGTCTCCCATTCAGGCATATCTTAGAGACAAAATGGTTATGGAGAGGCTATGCCATCCTGGATGGCTCATTTGTGTCCATGATACCCTGTTGAATTCTTGAACTTTCAGGAAAATTTCCAGGACATTTTCTAATGGGTTCACTGGTGGCAAGAGCTTCTTTGCAGCCCAGCTCTTAGAGGAACTCAAGTTCTTCAGGTCATTTCCATTGCTTCTTAAACTATCCACTCTGTGTGTTAGATGACATGATGAAAGTAACACAGGTACTTCCCACACAACGTGGGTTTGGTTTCAGGCACTATTGTCTGGAAAGGAAAGGAAAACCTTGAGAAGACATTGGTGTGCAGTTGAAGTTTGGAGAAAGAATGGTAGAGACACATGTTTTGTAGAATCCACAAAGCTTGAAGAGAAAAAAAAGAAAATATACCTTTAGCTGTAAAGTTTGTATAATCCTTGTGTACTCAGTTACTGGGCCAAAAATATACAAGGAGGCAAGTCAGGTAACCAGTATTTACTCACATCTGAAATATGCTGGTCAATATGCTTTGCGTTTGATAGAATTTTCTCACTAAATTTCTTCCTGTGACTCTGTGGTAGGGATGTCGGTCCTGATGTTACAAACATGGACTCTAAGGTATAGGTTTGTTTAACTGGCTATCCAAAGCCAATTCATGAATTCCACAAATATTTATTTGACCAAATAGCACACAATTGCCACAGCTTCTCCTATAATAGGGACATATCTAGGTCACCAGGGAAGCATTCTTGAGAGTTATATATCCTCACTCACATCCATCCCAGGTTTCTGGCATGTTTTTCAAAGAGGAGAAAAGAAAAACATAAGGAGAAATTGGGATTATTTGAAACTCTATGACTCTGCTACTTTCTTTTTTCCTTTGTAGTGATGATAAATCCTGCTTTCCTCCTAATACTCAAGGGAGCTAGTGATTGAGAATACGTCAGTATGACATCGTTCTCATTACTTCCAGTCACTCTCCAAGGGCAGAGTTTGAAGGAGATGTTTTGTGATCAACTCACCCTCCTTGGGCTATAACACTTCTGTAGACTGAAAGGGACCTAAGTGATTTATTTTTCTGAAAAACCCGTTTCCTGGTTTATCCGTGCTCCCACCCTTGCAGGTGGATTTAGTATGTCTAATTTCTCTGAGTTAGCAGTGAGGCCTACATAATTTGAGGCTGCATCTTGATGTAAGCCACCTGGCAGATTCTTTTGTCCCACTACCATTCGAAACCCTGCACAGTGGACACCATAAGCCAATCTACCTCCCAAGAGGTACATCAAAACCTTGGCCAGTCTGGGGAGTGCTGGGATCACTATGTCACTCATCATTCCTCACCAGCCTGAACTGGAGAATTTTCCTGACAGCTACGCTTAATTTGTGATCATAGGGCAACATTCAAAGGTGAATATTTACAACCGAGTGTTTGGAAAAGTGCATTTAAGTTTCTTCCAACCCAATCAGAAGAAAAGTCAGCTTTGAGTTAGGTTTTCAACAATTTTCAGAGAAGATAGGGATATTTTTAGAATTTTAAGTAGGATCCATGCCCAGCGCAGAGCCCAACACAGGGTTTGAACTCACAACCCTGAGATCAAGACCTGAGCTGAGATCAAGAGTAGGATGCTTAACCCACTGAGCCACCCAGGCATCCCTGATATTTTTAATGGGAAAATAAAAGAGTGCTTTATTGATTTATAGGTCTGAATTCTTATAGGAAATTAACAAGATTTACATAGTTTCACAAGGCTTATGTTTTCTCTAGTTGTAAATGGCTTTCTGAGTTCATATATATATATACATATATATGCATATATATGTATATATATGTGTATATATATATGCATATATATGCATATATATGTATAAATATATGTGTATATATATGCATATATATGCATGTATATGCATATATATGCGTGTATATATGCATATATATGCATATATATGTGTATATATATGCATATATATGTATATATATGTGTATATATATATATACATATATATGCATATATATATATATATATATATATGAGAAAACTTATTTCCTTGGGTCTTTTAATGAAGCTATATATTAGATCCACCAAAGAAATACTTGTTTTTAAACATCACAACTGCTAAATATGAAATCAAATGGTCCACCAAGTAGTCAAAGGGAAAAAGGTATGTGGGGTGGGGGAGTCCCACAAAGAATCAAATTGCCAATGGTTCACAGTGAAATTTATGATGAAATAATGGGTAAAATATGGAAATTGCAGGATTTTATAAATGTTTTTCTTTACTCTTTCCTGCTTAATTCTTTTGATACAATGAAATCAGCAAATTAGCCTTGAGATTAGACCTGGAATTATATTGCAGTCTGTTTTGTAAGGCGGCGGTGGGGGCGGGTGGGGTATTGAGCAGAATTAGAGGGACCTGTGTTCACATCCAAACCCTGTTCTATTACATATGTGCAAGTAGCTACTTTTCTCCATGGCCCTAAATATACCTCCTAGCAGGGTTACAATGCTATGCACATATCCTTATCTTATCAGATAATAAGTGACAAGTACCTGCTAGTTCCATTCCCATTTGCTAAAACATCGCATGGTGTAGAGACAACTTTTCCAACAGGGGCTCAGCAACACTTGCCTGCTCACAAGTCCCCTGTGATGCTGTACTTGCCCTTCTGCTTATTGGCTGTGTGGAGTCATTCCCTCTCGGCTGCGCACTTGGCTTTGGGATGGAGTTTGCAGTCCTGTTCTCTGCAGCTTTCTAACCTCTCATAGCTTTGTCTGTGTGCTAATTGTGCCAGGAATAGGAAAACTACAGCATTTCCCTCCATCCAGTTGTACCCTTAGTATATGCATTACTTTTAACTGCTGATTAACCCCCACAGCTACTTCATTATTAGTGGATAGAGCTCAATGTTTGTGATAAATAGAAATATAAAATTCCCACCTTATGTCAAAGACGAGTCACTTCCAAACTCTTAAAAAGAAGAAAACAGTAAGCTGTTTGAGGAACTTGTGCTCATGTACAGTTTTCTATAATTCTCTAGTGCCCTTTAAAGATTAGTGTTTAAGCCATTTTGTCCTTTGAATGACTGTGATGAGCTCACTCTGTCTGAAATTACAAAGTCTCTTATAACCTTAGGGCAGCATCTTCTCTATTACTTATGGTCGGAGCTGAGTTCCATGCACATTCCAGTGAGAGGTTCGTGGTCACCTGAGACCATGACCCCTTGACACTACTCCGAGTTTCTTCCTTTCTATTAGATACCAGGAGGATTGTTCTCTGTGGACCTAGAACTCATTGTGATGTCCACAAAACCTTGTTTTTATTTTGATATAACTTAGTGATTATTCAGGGAAGTTTGCTCTTATTTATATGAAAAAACAAATCAAGCATTTGAAATTCAACTTGTCCAAATACATTTTGGAATATGAAGGAGTCCCTCAAGTATTTTACTTCATATTCAATACCATTATTTTTTTTAGTTTTGAAAATGTGCCAAGTCCTGGAAGTCTTTCTGTCCTATGAGCAGGCCAAGGGAGAGGAGCCTGTCATACAGGCTGTTGCCTGGGGAATTGGCCAGAAGAAAGGTGGAGAAAAAATAATGAACACAGAACGTTGTTGTGACTGCTTCCTTGTGAAATAACTCTTGCTGAAGAGGAAAATCCACTGTAATTGAAACCTCCGTTGACTGCAGGGCCACTCAAAATTTTTTCCCAGTATGTAATGAAATTCTTATCTATCTATCTATTCTAAATTATTATTTGTGTGAGAGAGAACACAAGGGGGAGGGGCAAAGAGAGAGACAGAGACAGAGACAGAGACAGAGAGAGACAGAGAATCCAAAGTGGGCTTCAGGCTCTGAGCTGCCAGCACAGAGCCCAACTTGGAGGCTTGAACTCAGGCGAGATCAATGACCTGAGCTGAAGTCAGACACTTAACTGACTGAGCCACCCAGGATCCCTGAAATTTTTGAAACACAAAGCCATGCTACAATAATTATCTTGTTGGCATCTGTGTATCCAGGACCTAAACTGTTCTTAGTATCCACTATTTTATTAAACAAACCCAAATCTTAGTGGGTCTAACTAAATTCATGCAGAGAGGTTCAATAGGGATTAACAGAGATCTCAAATATCTTGCACACTCTAATCAGGTTGTTGATGGTTAGCTGTTGTGTGAGACCTTACATTGGGATTGAACCTTTCTGCATGTGCATGGTGGCTGGGTTCAGTGGGTGAGCATTCCATGAGAGCCAAATGGATGCCATATCAACTTTTATATTCCACCTCACTTGTACTGAATTCTTTTCATTCAGACAGCCTGCAAGTAATACCCAGGTTCTAGAAGGTAAAAAGAGATTATGGCCCTTGATGGGACAGTGACAAAGTTCTGGAAGAACATGTGGGACTGGAATTATTGCTGTCACCATTTTTGGAAAATACATTATGCCACACATTAAGATTTTACTATATTGGCTTTATCACATGTCTCTTTGTACTTTATCCATGTATTAATCCATCTTACGGTACAAAGGAAATTGCAGACATCAGTACACTTCCTCCTTAATACCTTTGTACACATATCAATAACTACAGTTCAATACCTCTTACATGTTTTATTCTATGCAACCTTATGAAAATTTACATAAAGTAAAATATGCTAATCTTAAATGTATGATCACTATGAATTGGTAAATGCATCATCTGTGTAACTCAAACACCTCTCATTATATAGAATATTAGTGGGAACCTGGGTGGCTCAGTAGGTTGAGTATCTGACTTCGGCTTAGGTCGTGATCTCACGGTTCATGGCTTTGAGCCCCTCATTGGGCTTGCTGCTATCAGTTCAGATACTGCTTTGGATCCTCTGTCCCCCTCTCTCTCTGCCCCTCCCCCCCACTCATGCTCACTCGCTCTCTCTCAAAAACGAATAAACATTAAAAAAAGAATATTAGTATCAGCCTGGGAACAATATCCCTTATACCCCTCCCTAGCGAGTCCTAGCTTCCCCCTAAGAGAGGCACCCATTGTTCTGATTATTTTTTTCACCATGGCTTGTCTTGTAGGTTCTGGAATTCCATACAAATGGAATCAAATCATATGCCCTCTATTTTATAAGATTTTAGTTTTCCTTTTTTTGTATACAAATGCAGCTGATTTTTGTATGTTGATTTTGTGTCCTACAACTTTACTGAATTCATTTATTAGTTCTAACAGTTTTCTGTCGAGTCTTTAGGATTTTCTCTATATAAGATCATGTCATCTAAAAACAGACTATTTTATATCTTTCATTTCATGTTCCTTCTATTTTTTTTTACCTTGCCTAATTTCTCTGACAAGGATTTCCAGAATTGTGTTGAATAAAAGTAGCAAGTTTAGGCATCTCCAACTTGTTTCTGATCTTACAGGAAAAGCTTTCAGCTTTTCACTATTAAGTATGAAGTTAGCTGTGGGCTTGTCATACATGGTCTTTCTTATGTTGATTGTTGCTTCTACACATAATTTTTTGGAAGTTTTATATTATGAAATGATGTTGAATTTTGTCAAATGCTAGTTCTGCATCCATTGAGATATGATTTTTATCCATTACTTTGGTGTAGTGTATTACATTATCAGACAAAAAGACAGCTTATGGAGTGGGATAAAATATTTGCCAACAGCACAAACTGATTAAAAAGGGGTTAAAGGAACGGAATAGATATTTCTCTAAGATGTACAAATAGCCAATAGGTTTATGAAAAAATGCTCAACATCATTAATCAACAGGGACATGTGAATCAAAGCCACAATGAGATATCATCTTACTCCTATTAGAATGAAAATTATCAAAAAGACAAGGAATAACGAGTGTTGGTGAGGATGTGGAGAAAACCCTTGTACACAGTTGGTGGGAATATACATTCATATAGCCATTATTGAAAATAGTATAGAGGTTCCTCAGAAATTTAAAATAGGACTACTATATGAACCAGAAATCTCACTTTTGGGTATATATATGAAGGAAAAGAAGTTAATATCTCAGAGAGGTATCTGCACCTCCATGTTCATTGCCGCATTATTTGCAATAGCTAAACTGTGGAAGAAACACCCTAAGCATCCATTGATAAATGAATGGATAAAGAAACTTACATATATACATAATGGAATATTAGCCTTCAAAAAAGGAAATCCTACTATTTGCAATACTGTGTATGAACTTGGAGGACATATAGTTTAGTGAGATAAGCAAGAGATAGAAAGAAAAATATTGCATGGTATCTATGTGGAATCTAGAAAAATTGAACTGAGGGAAACAAATTATAGAAGAGTGGTTACCAGAGGTTAAGCGGTGTTAGAAATGGGATAATATCGGTCATAGAGTACAAACTATTAGTTCATGTACAACATGGTGACTATCGTTAATGTATTGTGTCCTTGAAATTTGCTTAGAGTAAATCTTAAAAGTTCTCATTACAAGAGAAAAAATTTGTTTATGTGTGGTGCTGGATGTTAACTATGCTTTTTGTGATGATATCTCACAATACATGCATATATCTAATCATTATGTTGTATACCTGAAACTAATATAATGTAATATGTCAATTATATCTCCACAAAAAATGATTAAGAAAATAGAAAAATCTAACTTTACACTTCAAGGAACTAAAAAAAAGAAGAACAAGCTAAGCCCAAAGTTAGCAGAAGGAAGGAAATAACAGTGATAAGAACAGAAATAAATAAGAGACAAAAAAAAAAAAAAACAGAAGAGAGCAACAAAACTAAGATCTGCTTCTTTGAAAGTAAAAATAAAATTGGCAAATCTTTGAGTAACTAATAAAAAAAGAGAAAAGACTCAAAATTAGAAATGAAAAAGGACACAGCACAGCTGATACAACAGAAATACAGAGGATCATAAGGGACTACTATGAACAACTAAACACCAACAAATTGGAGGACTTAGAAGAAATGCATGAATTCCTAGAAAGAACATAACAAAACTGGACATGAAGACATAGAAAATCTGAACACCAATAATGAGTAGAGATTGTTGGAAGGTTTTTGATTATCGCTTCAAAGAAAAATTGAGGACCATATGGTTTCATTGATGAATTCTAACAAACATTTAAAGAAGAGTTAACACCAATTCTCCTCAAACTCTCCCAAAAGAATGAAGAGAACATTCCCAAACTCATTTTACAAGGCCCGCATTACTCTGATACCAAAGCCAGATGAGGACACTATAGAAAAGAAAATTAGAAGCCAGTTCCCTAAGGGACACAGAAGCAAAAACTCTCAATAAAATAATATCAAACCTAATTCAACAGCATGTTAAAATGACCAGATACCATAATAAACTGAGATTTATCCCTGGCGTATAGGAATGGTTCATCATATGCAGGTCATAAATGTGACACACCACATTAATAAAAAAAATTAAAATCTCATGATCATCTCCACAGATGCAGAAAAAGAATCTACAAAATTCAACATAGTTTCATAATAAAAACTTTCTACAAATTAGGAATTAAAGGAACGGACCCTGACATACTAGAGGCCGTAAATGACAAGACCACAGCTAAAATCATACCCGATGGTGAAAGATTGGAAGCTTTCCTCCAGGAATAGGAATAAGAAAAGGATATCTGCTCTTAGTATCCCTCGTTTAACATGGTACTGGAAGTCTTGGCCAGAGCAATTAGGCAACATAAAGAATTAAAAGGCATCCAATCAGAATGGAAGAAGTAAAACTGTCACTGTTTTTAGATAACATGATCTTACATATAGAAAATCCGAGAGACCCACCAAAGAACTGTTGGAACTGATAAACAAATTAAGAAAGTTGCAGAGTATAATATCAACATACAAAAATCAGTTGTGTCTCTGTATACTAACAAGGAACAGTCATGAAAAATTCTGTGTTCTGTCTGTGTATGAGGTAAGAGTTCTGGGTTTTGTGCAGAGAACTTTGAAAGGTGGTACTTATAAAATCACTGTTCATTATTATTAATTTTTCTTTATTTTTTTAAGAACTCTTTTTTTAATGTTTGTGTATCTATTTTTGAGACAGAGAGACACATAGAGTGTGAGGGGGGTGGGGCAGAGAGAGAGGAAGACACAGAATCTGAAGCAGGCTCCAGGCTCTGATCTGTCAGTGCAGAGCCGGACATGGGGCTCAAACTCACAAACTGTGAGGTCATGACCTGAGCCGAAGTCAAATGCTCTGAGTGTTCCAGTTGAAAACATAGGAGTTTTACTGGGACCCTCCCTCCTTGCTTGACCTTGAACTATAACTTCCCCAGCCTCTTACAGCTTCAAAAATCTCTGTTTGGTTTATCAGCAAGTAATCTTGGTTGTATGTTTTTTAGCCTCTCAGACACTACTTTACATTTAGCCAATTCCTCAAGGTGAAAAGTGATACAGGATGGTGAGCTCCCAGAATGGGCTTTTTCTGCTTTCCAGGATCATGGGCACTCAAGCCATTTTTGCTTTTGTAGCTCTTGTATGCCTTCAATATTTTTAATGAGGGCATTGTCCGTTTCCCAGCCCTTGTGTACTCTCAACCCAATGTCTCCTAATGGGAACATCTTGTGAAACTATAGTACAATACTACATCCAGGATGTTGACATTGCTATCGTCTTCTTTATCTTTTTTTTTGTAAAGAAAGTATTATTACAGTCTGTGTCTATTAATTCCCATATCTTAAATCTGAGTGGTTCTGTTTCTGCTGTTTGTTGTTTGCACTGCCTCCGACATTTGGTACCTTGTTTCCTTTCTTGCTAGTCTTTATCTTTCATTGTGTGCTAGTTATCGTATTTGAATAATCATTGATAGGAATAATTGAGGCTTGAGTTCTTTGCTTATTCAGTTCACCTTGAGGCACTACCTTCCTTGGCTATCTTCTATCCAAGTCAAGGCTTGAGACTCTACATCTCCAGGGCTGCAGATCTGCACAAGACTTGTTCACTTCAGTTTTCCCTTTATCCTGAGGATACAGGTGAGGTGTTTCGTTCAGAATTGTCACCTAGACGTTGTCCTAGATGTTGACTTATCCTCCTCTCGTCCCAAAAGAGCACTAAATCCACAGCCTGGGTTGATAACAACACTTCCTTCTGACTTGTCAAATTCTCTCATGGCAAAAGCATTTTTTAATAATGATTTTTTAAATGTTTGTTTATTTTTGAGACAGAGAGAGAGAGAGAAAGTGTAAGTGGGGGAGGGGCAGAGAGAGGAAGACACAGAATCTGAAGCAGGCTCCAGGCTCTGAGCTGTCAGCACAGAGCCAGACATGCGGTTCCAACTCACAAGCTGTGAGATCATGACCTGAGCTGAAGTCAGACACTTAACTGACTGAGCCACCCAGGCACCCTAATAAAGATTTTTTAAGTAATCTCTACACCCAACATGGGGCTCAAACTTATAACCCTGAGATCAAGAGTCAAATGTTCCACTGACTAAGCCAGCCAGGCACCCCCAAAAGTATTTTTGAGTGTTAGGTCTACTTCTCTGGGTTTTCACAGTCACTGGTGAGGCAATTCCTTGTTATCCTCTAATGTGGTGTTAAAGATATGTTTAACATTGTATCATTTGTTTTGGTTGTGCTCACCACTGGATTGGTCAAGCTAGCCATTGCCTCAAAGGTAAACTATATGCATATGAGTGGAAGACTAAACTTGCACATATGCACACAGGTAACCATATGGCCTGACAAGACAAGAAATGCCCTTACCTCCTGCATCTGTGCTTAGATGTTATCTTCCCAGTGAGACCTGCATTGACCCTTCTCATCTCCTAACACATTAGTCTTCCTTACTCTGCTTTATAATAATCTGTATTACCTTCTAGTAATCTGTATTACCAACTTCTTTATGTTATTGCCTTTCCCATGCTAGAAGATACATTCCAGGTAGGCAGGTATCTCTGCATGCTTGCCATATATATTCCCTAGCCTAGGACAATCCCTGGAATATAAGATCATTCAGTATAATTATATTTCTTTCATGCATTCAAAAAGATCATTCAATATAATTTTTGAATGTATGAAAGAATAGATGAATGAATGAAATGATTAGTGCCCTTTGAGTTTGTCAGCAAAAAGAGATTGTGTGTCTGAAATGCTAAAGAGGGGACAGGAAAAGTAAATAAGTGTGGTTGTTTTCAGCCTATGAAAGTGGTTAAGTCTATGCAGGGGGCAGTCAAAATCCAGTTCTCTCCAGTTTCCTGAGCAGGATAGGGTTGCCATGAATGAGTCACTCCAAGAGTTTGTTCATTCCTTGTCCCTAAGGAGGCCAGGAACCCTGCTCATTCTCACAGAGAAGTCACCTGTTTTGGCCTGATATAATTCACAGGTCAGTCAGGGACACCCCTTCCTCTTCTTCTCTTGGTACCACCATATGGTTACGGGGCCAGAGATCAGGTACACAGGCCAGAATGTCATGGGTTCACAAAGCCCATCTTCTGCAGATAACCTTCCTGTAAGAAAACAGTTCCATCAATTTTCTATCTGGTTCCACTTTGTCATTTCCTCTCAGAGGTACTCGGTCATACTTAGAATTATCACACTCATTGCAAGATAAAATGTTATAGAAAATGTCTTAAAGGTTTGGAGGTACAAGAACCCTACCTTATGGCAGAGAACAACTTTTAAAGAAAATATGTGAATTATATTTTAAAAGAATTTCAACTTCGATAAGGTATTTTTCACATGAATCAATGTGTGTTTCTAATTATGAATCTCATTTCATTAAAGTAACTCACCATGGGCCTCTGATTTACAATTTGATATAAAAAAAATCCACCCCCTTCATTTACTAGAAAACTCCATACTGGCTTATGACATATGGACCAATATATTTAGAACATAGGCACTATTTCCTTTTATTATTTTTTTACTGTTGGTTTATTTTTGAGAGAGTGAGACAGAGCACAAGTGGGGAGAGGCAGAGAGAGAGAAGAAGACACAGAATCTGAAGCAGGCTCCAGGCTTTGAGCTGTCACCATAGTGCCTGATGCAGGGCTTGAACTCACGAGCCGTGAGATCATGACATGAGCCAAAGTTGGATGCTCAACCAACTGAGCCACCACACACCCCTCCTTTTATTATTATTATGGTATATTATTATATCAAATACCATAAAATAACAGATTGCATTGAGAAAATATTTTTCTGCCAAGCGCATTCTTCAAAGCCCCTTTCATCTCACTGTTCCTGAGTCTGTGGATGAAGGGGTTCAATATGGGGATCATCACCATGCAGAACACAGACACCACCTTTTCTGGTCCATTGAGTAGCTGGACTTGGGCATCACATAAATGGATGTGATGGTCCCATAGCACAGAGTGACCGCTGTGAGGTAGGACATACAGGTGGAGAAGGCCTTGTGGTGTCCCTTGGTGGAGCACATCTTCAGGATGGTGATGAGGATACAGATGTAGGAGGCAGCTCTGACACACCGTGACCACAATGATGGAGCCAGCTGTCAATGAGGGGATAACTGCAGGGATACTGATATCAGAACAGGAGAACTAAACTAAAGGAACAAAATCACAGAAAAAATGGTTGACTTGAGTTAGTCTGGACTAATTAGTCTGGGACTAATCCCAGCACAGCAAGGAGCAAGTGCAAAAAGACTCATAGACAGAAATTCCACCAACATGACTGTCAGTGATGGGTGTTAGAACTAGTCTCTCAGGGAGGAGGAACCTGAGGCAGCAATTAGAACCTGATGTTTATATTTTTTTATTTTATGTGTGCATAGTAAAGTATATACAGCCCTCATTCCTGCATATGCATCGAGACTGTCTTATGACAAGTTCTCCAAAAGCAAAGCCTTAGAGACCACTTCTTATGCAAGTGGTTTAGTGAGGAGTGATCTCTAGGGAAAACTATTAAGGATGAGAGAGAAGCAGGAGAAGCCAGATAAAGCTGTGGGCTCTGCTAAAGTGTAGCTTCATTCTGATCCCACAGGGAGCACTGGAGCAAGGAATGGCACCTCAGAGTTGTCCTACCCTGCAGCATTTGGGTGTGTTTGTCATCGTTGTTCCTAAATCACTGTTTCATTCAGTTGTTGGCTATGGGCCACCCTGGGAGTGAGAACATGCACCCCCAGATATTTCCAGTCTCCTTTCAGCAGGGAGGAATTTTCAAAAGAGTGTGGCTGTGAACATTAGCAGCCAGCTCTCAAAGAAGCTGTTCACTGGCTTGGCAAGAGACATCTAGGAAAGGCACAAAAAATGTCTGTCTGGGTTAAAAGTTCCACCATACCATTATCTACAGCTCACTAGACTGTTGCATCACATCTGTTAGGACTGAGGTTCTGGAATGCAGTGGAGGACATCCAGAGTAAGTGCCTCTTAGGGCACCTGCATATTCAGTCATTTGAGCATACAACTTCAGCTCAGATCATGATCTCACGGTTCATGAGTTCCAACCCCGTGTTGGACTCTGTGCTAACAGCTCAGAGCCTGGAGTCTGCTTCAGATTCTGTGTCTCCCTCTCTCTCTCTCTGCCCCTCCCCTGCTTGTGCTCTGTCTGTCTCTCTTTCTCAGAAATAAATAAACATTAAAAAATTTTAATAAAACAAATTTTTAAAAAAGTGCCTCTCAAAGACATGAATAGACACTTTTCCAAAGAAGATATCCAGATGGCCAAGAGACACATGAAAAGATGTTCAACATCACTCCTCATCAGGGAAATACAAATCAAAACCATGAGATACTACCTCATACCTGTCAGAATGGCTAAAATTAACAACACAAGATTGAGCATGCAGAGAAAGGGGAACCCTCTTGCACTATTAGTGGAAATGCAAACTGGGGCAGCCACTCTGGAGAACAGTATGGAGGTTCCTCAAAAAGTTAAAAACAGAACTACCCTGTGATCCAGCAATTGCACTGCTAGATATATACCCAAAGGGTACAAAAATACAGATTCAAAAGTGTATATGCATCCTGATGCTTATAGCAGCACAATCAATAATAGCCACACTATGGAGAAAGTCCAAATGTCCATCAGCTGATGAGTGGATAAAGAATAGGTGGTATGTATGTGTACACACACACACACACACACACACACACACACAGGAATATTACTTAGCCATCAAAAAGAATGAAATCTTGCCATCGTCAATGACGTGAATGGAGCTAGAATGTATTATGCTAAGAGAAATAAGTCATTCAGAGAAAGACAAATACCATATGATTTCATCATAAGTGAAATCTAAAAAACAAAACAGATAATGAACATATTGGGAGGGGGAAAAAAGAGAGGAGGAGACAAACTATAAAGGGACTCTTAAAGATAGAGAACAAAGTGAGGGTTGATGGAGGGAGGTGGATGGGCTAACTGGGTGATGGGTAATAAGGAGGGCACTTGTTATAATGAGCCCTGGGTGTTGTATGTAATAGATGAATCATTGAATTCTACTCCTGAAACCAATTTTGCACTATATGCTAAGTAACTAGAATTTAAATAAAAATTTGAAAATAAAAAATATCTCTCCTAATAGAATTCCTTCTTAATGACCTTAGTTTTTCTCTTGTTTTTTTAACTTTATACAAATAAAGGGCTTCATGGATAGGTATTTGTTCTGAACCTTTAAGAATGGGCAGCAGTTTGGATAGATAAACTCAGGAAAAGGAATTTCCAGACAGAATAGACTTCAGAATGAGGAAAGCACAGAATGTAATCAAGAGACAGGGTAGTGACTGGCTTGCCACAATTATTGAGGGTTATGATAGCAGATATTGGAGAAAAGACTTGATTGCACATTAGGTGGACAATGGCACCGATGGTGGAAGAAGACTTGGAAGTCCAAGCTGATGAGAGAGGCAATTAGCAGCTGTTGTGAATATCATGAATAGCAGTTAGTGCTTGGGAGTTTATTTTTTAGCAAGTTTTTCCCCAGCAGAGTTGCCTCATGAGAGAGAAATCACAGTGCTCCTGCTGTGTGTTCATTTTCTTCCTACTCCCCTTCCTCTGAACATTTCCCCAGGCAATAGCTTCTCCAGACCTGTCCTTCCATTGCCCTGTGTATAGGGCAGAGGAGATCTGAGGGACTTGGCAAATTTTCAGAATTACAAAATAAATGATATTTGACAGGGAGTAAAACATCCCTGAGGGAATATCTATATCCCAAGATATATTTTCAACATGTTGGATTTCCATCATTCTGATTGTTATTCAGAAGAAGTACACATCACTGGAAAGTCTCTATGGTATGTCGAGATTTAAAAATATTTTTGAGGACATCACACTGGGTACTAGATACATAGAGCACAAGACTCCTGGTGTCAAAAACAGTGGTCTCAAGATAATGGTCTCCACTGGCCCAAGAACTCTGATTAAAATCTTCATGGTACTGAGTTCCATTCTTAAGGAACGGAGAAAACTCAATCTTTTATGTTATAGGAGACTCTAGTGTCAGAGGGGACTCATCACAGGCATTCAAAGGGAAAAATAGCCTTAAAACTTATCCCTGAATTAGGAGACACGTGAACTCACAGCAAGAACTGTAGAAAACCACCTGAGTTGCAAGACTGTACGTTCTTGTAGCTTAATACCTTGTGATTTTAAAGGACTGGAGGTGATCTTTCTGTGGAAGGTAGGAATTTTACAGTTGTTTTACTCCCTATAATGAACATTTTTCTATATTCTTTAATAATTAAGTACCCATGGGGTTAATAGCATGTTAGGAGGTATTAAAGAAACTGTGGCCTCAGAGAAGCTAAAAATCAAAAATGTCAACTCCCTACTTCTGGGTAGAGAGGGAATCCAAAAACCCCATGAGGGAAGATTTGGAGAACTGAAAACAGCGAATAGGATAGTAAACTCAAGGCAAAAGCCAGGTTAATAAAGAGGGCAGGGCTTGGGGAAAACAAACAGAAGGGCTGAGAAATTGGATAGGCGTCTTGCTCTCCAGCACCTAACAAAGTCATCGGGAAGAATGGAAATAATGTCATATTGACATAATTTTCTACCACTAGTGTACTATAATAGTATTTTAAAAACAGAATTTACCATCAACATATATGAAAATAATGTATCATGAAAGTCAAAACTTTTCAACCAAAAACCATGACAAAGATTGTGCAGAGTACATATACCCTCACACCCTGGACGTTTCTCGGAAAAGCTTGCAAAAAACTTGTGGATATGAGTGGAGATGTGTTGTTTTCAGAAAGCTCCTCTAGCAATACTGGGATGCCCCTTAGTAGATGATCACTTATGTAGGTCAAATGTGATTCAATACTACAGTAAATAGGGGTTATGTCTAGAGTTCACAAATGGTGGTTTCTCCTGGACTTTCCGCAACCACTGCTAGAATTATGAGAAATTTTTTGTTCACCTCTTGTAAATTAAAATAAGAATGTATAAACCATCTAAATATGCACTCACACTACTAGGTAACATTACTCTTAAAATCTATTTAGAGAGCAACTAATTATCTTCAGTGCATGTCCGAATAAAATAAATACTGAGTCGACCAAGTAGTGTATTGATGAGTACATTGAAGTGGTAACCATGGAGGCTTTCTGGAGAATATGCTATCCCATTTGTTCCTTCAGATTGTGAACAAATCTTAGCAAAAACTGTGCATTCATGAGGCTTACCCTGTAACTTGGGAGAGACAAAATTTTAAAATAAATCTCTGCCCTATCAAATATAGGAGTCAAGCTAAAACTTTTTTTTAATTTAAAATTTAAAAAAGCCTTATCTCATCACAATAAAATGAGATGTGAATCTGAAAGAAGATATGACCAACACAACCAGGGAGGCCTGAGGAGGCTTCAAGAGGGAGGAGACATTGAATCATTTGCTCATGAGAGCTAAGTTTTAGCAGGCAGAGAAGGGCAGGAAGACCATTACAGGTTATAAAAAACAACATGTGCAAAGTAGGAGAGCCTTGAAGGATGTACTTTTTTTAGAAACAGTGGGACGTTCCCCATATGGAGAAGGTTAGCAGCAGGAAATGAGGCTGGACAGGTAAGACCTTGGATGCCATGCCAGGCCACTTTTCGTGTGGGAGGCTTTATTATCAACTAGCCCTATTATCAAGCAAATAGGTCTCCAGACTCACTGCCTTGCTGTAAACACACTGCACGTGCACACTTACAGCCTTATCACCTTTGGCAAATTAAGAACCTTGCTAAGCCATACTTTTATTACTGCAAATATGATCATAGTAATAGTACTTATCTCTTAGGATAGCTATGAGGATGTAGGAGGTTGTGTAACTGACTCGTGCAATAAAGATTAGAAGTTATTAGAATTATCTGGTGTGTAAGCAAAGGAGATCTAAAAGAAGCCTACACTGAAGAGATGTAGCATGATTGTAGGTAGAACATAGAAAAGCTGGCGGTAGACGAAGAATAGAACTGAGAGAGGAAAAGGTGAGGCTGTTATAAAAATCCAAACGAGAGGTAGAGTAGAATGCAGGAGACACTTTTTAGTTAGGATCGTAGAACCTAGAAAATTTGGACGAGAGAATGAGGAGTCAAATTAATCTAAACTAGGGCCTGGAAAATGAGTAAAAGTCTGATAGGAAATAAAATGGTGCAGGGAAAATGGAGGCAGAGAGAACACCATGTAAAAAAGGCAGAGCAGGAGCACCTGGGTGGCTCAGTGGGTTTGGCGTCCGACTCTTGATTTTGGCTCATAGTTCATGGGTGGGTTCAACTGGCAGGTGGGACTGTGTGCTAACTGTGCGAAGCCTACTTGGGATCCTCTCTCTCTGCCTCTCCCATGCACGTGCACTGTCTTTCTGTTTCTCTCTCTCTCAAAAATAAATAAATAAACTTAAAAAGAAAATCTGAAAAAGAGAAAAGGCACGGCAGCATGAGGATCGTGAGGTGCATGGAAAATGGAGGGTACTTTGCCTGATTGTGTAGATAAAAGGATATGATAGAAACTGAGCCAGGAGCAGTATTTGGGGATCAGTTGTGATGAGGATTGGACATCATGCTGGGGTATATTGATTTCCTCCTATACACAGCTATTCACTATTTTTGATGCTATCAGTGACTTAACATATCCTGTGTTTAGGAATCTAACATCTGGTTACAGGGTGGTGAATGAAATAAAGACGCAACAGGTTTACGCCTAATAACAACTATGCAGGCACCATATCCACCCTGTGGGAAAGTTCCAGAACTATAGCAGAGGGAATTAAAAAAAAAGATGAGGGCAATCAGACATCTGGAATTTTGTAAGTGGCTTAATGGTAAATAAAGGTGAGGAAAGAGTCAAAATTGGGTCTGATGGGGGAAATATGAAAATTCTGCGTTCAATACTTAGAGGGCACACTGGCACTGGAAATGTGCCAGAGGACATTGGGGATTCTTTTTTGGTGGGGGCAGAAATTGGAGAATCACACAAGGTAAGTGGTAGCTGAAGCAATGAGAATGGAAAAACATTTCCTTTAGAGGTGAATAGACAGGGAACCTTCCAAGGAAACAGAGCATGGTATGGGTCTAGGTTAAAGATCGCTTGGGTGGATGAGTTTGCCACATAGATCTTTGTGTTGGCTCTGAACCGTACCCGTAATGTTCTCTCCCCTGATCTTCACCTGTTGGTGGCATATTGCCATTCTAGTTTTCATTTAAGCTTGTCACCCTCTCAGAGAGGGAGCTTCCCTGACTCCACAGACAAAAGCAGTCATTCACTCTCACATCACAGAGATCCTATGGGTCTGGTTCCATGTTGTTTCCCATGTAGAAAAATACTTGGCACATCATATGCATTTAGTCAATATGTATTGAATGAATTCATGACTTCTATAGTCATTTAACCACTCTGTGCTTTGGTTTCATCTTTTAGAAATCAGAATGAGAATTCCATATAGACTGGTGAGGATTATGTGAGACAGCTCTATCTAACCCCAGCACATTATAAGTATTAAGCAGGTACTGGTTACCTGGCCTGACTCCTCTTGTATTCTTTGCCTACAAACAACAATGCAAATAGAAAACAGCAACTCTTCAACTCACAATATATTTGTTTTCTTCTTGTCTTCTTTTGTTTTTAATCTTTGTGAACCCTATAGAAGAATTTCCAGACAGTGTTTATTTCTTTCTCTTGTACACTCCTTCATTTTCCACTGCTGATACTTTACTATTTTTCTTTCCCTTCACCTTTAACAGTGACTGAAGTTAAAATTAAAATTCTCTTGGAGCATCTGGGTGAAGCGTCTAACTTCAGCTCAGGCCATGATCTCACAGCTTGTGGATTTGAGCCTTGCATCAGGTTCTGCGCTGATAGTTCAGAGCCTGGAGCTTGCTTCTAATTCTGTGTCTCCCTCTCTCTCTGCCCCCTCCCTGCTTGTACTCTGTCTGTCTTTCTGTCTGTCTCTCTCTCCCCACCTCTTTCAAAACAAATAAACATAATAATACAAAATTTTTTAATTAAAATTCTATCAAGTGTCTTCCTATCACTTCTCTGTCCTCACCTGTTATAAGACCAGATGTTTAATGAAAAATCTAAATAGAAATATGATTTCCCAAATTGATCTGAGAAATTTGAGCTGATTCTATTCAGATCTGCAGTTCAGGGCAAACCACATAACAACTATACCTGCTAGAAAATATCCTGGATGTTTTGCTAAAAACTCAAAAGTTGACTAGAATGTTATGACCAGAATATGCTATTCTAGAATGAGACAGTACTTTCAAAATCGCGTTAAGTTCAAACTACTCCATTATATTGTATATACACAATGGAAAAAAACTTCAATGAGAAGTTTTTAAGAACTTTAAAATTATTGATATGTATTAAAAAGCAAATAATATTGTATATCTCTTTGTTTTTAATCTTTGTGAACTGAATACTGCTATGGATAGAAATCTAGCAGAAGTTACAACATGTTATCTTCATTTCTATGGTCTAGTCATTGCTACAGTTATCACCTTTGGAGCTGGTTCATGGTGATGTACTGATGAAAAAGTATTGCATTAACCTCCTTAAATTTTTTAAATGACATATTCATTTTAAACAATTTAAATTTTTGAATTATATTGCTCATTGAATCAATAGTTTACTAAGCGCACCAAACTACCAAGTTACCAGTAGATCTCAAAAAGTATTTGAAACTGTGTCATCACAAAATCCAGTCGGTGAGAACAAAGCAATTTTATTCCTATTTTCCTGATTACATTCAGATCCTGATTGGAAAAGAGAGAGATAAGAGTGCGTTTTGTGAGTAGGATCCAAGAAGATATTTGGGCCCACCCTCAGTTATTCATACAGATTCTCATACTAGAATCATTCTGATCACTCTAACTCCTGAACTTGACATCAATCCAGTGTATTTAGCATCCCTTTCTCAGACTCTCCCATGAAGAGTTGCCTGAAACTTCCTCCAGTTCCCCTGATTAAAGTCTAGGTGAGATCTGTGCAGTGGCAGGTTTTTATAACCATCTCAGAGTCTTAACCTCAAGAAGCTCTGCATCTTTGGAAGAAAGTTGCTGCCTGCATTAGGATGATGGGCAATCATACCACAGCGAGCACATTCCTTCTGTGGGGGTTTTCCAGTTTCCCAGACTTGCAGGGTCTCCTCTTTGTGATGATTTTCTTCTCCCATGTGACCATCCTAGCTGCAAATGTGTGCATAATAGTGGCCATCAAGCTGAGTCACAACCTTCACACCCCCATGTATTTTTTCCTCTGTGGCCTGTCCTTTTCAGAAACTTGTACCACTATGGCAATCATCCCCCGCATGCTAGTGGACTTGCTGTCAGACAGCAAGGCCATCTCTGTTCCTGAGTGTGCCACACAGATGTTTTTCTTCTTTGGCTTGGGAGCCAATAACTGCTTCATCATGGCTGCCATGTCTTACGACCGTTACACTGCCATTCACAGCCCACTGCGCTATAAGGTCTTGATGACCCATAAGATCTGCTTTCAGTTCATCATGGCCTCTTGGATGGCTGGGTTCCTGGTTTCTCTGTGCATCGTCATCACTGTATTCAACTTGTCTTTCTGTGACTCCAACATCATCGAGCACTACTTCTGTGACATCTCACCTGTGGTCTGCCTTGCCTGTGATTACACCTTCCATCACGAAATGGCTATTTTTGTGCTCTCTGCCTTCGTGTTGGTGGGCAGCTTTGTTTTCATTATGATGTCCTATGTCTTCATTGTGTCCAGAGTTGTGAAGATGCCTTCTGCCAAGGGGAAGTATAAGGCCTTCTCCACTTGCTCCTCCCACCTCACTGTGGTGTGCATACACTATGGATTTGCTGGCTTTGTCTATTTGAGGCCCAAGGACAGGGACTCATTCCGTGAAGACATGCTGATGGCGGTCACATACACAGTGCTGACACCTCTGCTTAACCCCATCGTTTACAGTCTCAGAAACAAAGACATGCAGACAGCCCTAAGGAAGGTATTAGGCAAGACAAATAGGTTCATCCTTCAGATGGGGAATAGAAGAACACCAGACATTAAAAATGTACAGACTGTTGATAAATAAAAGTGGAAAAGTGGAGTATTTCTAATCAAATCAACCCTTTGTGTACAAAACGTTTGAAGTATTAACTAATTACCTAATATATCCTGGCACCAGCATTTTTTCTAGTACAAACTATATATAGTTTTAAAATATGTGTAAATATGTGTGTATGCATATATACATATAAGAATGCATCAGTGAATCAAAACATGTTTTGTGACACAGTATTTTCACAGTAGGAGCTGAATGAATCTGTTAATGGATTATTGTTTTGGTGTCATTTCTAAGAACTTTTTGACTAGTACATTTTGAATATGTTCTCCTCTTTTCTCCTATTCTTAAGGTTTATCGTTATACATTTTACATCTAGGTCCTTATTGTGTTTTGAGTTAATACTTATATAAATTGTGAGGTTTTATGTTGAGGTGCTTCTGCCCTCCATGGATGTCTCATTCCTCCAGAGCCATTTGTTGAAAGCCCTTCCTTTCACTGGATTCCTTTGTACCTTTTAAAAAAATCAGCTGAACACACTTGTATAGGTCTTTCTCTGGGTTCTCTTCAGCCTCAGTGGTTTATACATCTATTCTTTCATCAGTACCACACTTCCATCAGTATCCTCCACTTTATTCTTCTCTTTAAAAATTATTTTATATATTCTAGGACCTTTCTTTTTTAGTGCTTAGCATTTAGTGCTGTGAATTTTCCTCTTAGTACTGCTTTAGCTGAGTCTCACATGTATTGATATTTGCCTTTTTATTTTCATTCTGTTGTATGTTATTTTTTAAATACTGAGGTCCCAGGTCTTTTTTTTTTTTTTTTTACCATTTATTTTCTGTTTAGAGAACTTACTTTAGCAATCACTCAAAGGTAGTTTTGTTAAACAGAGCAAATTTTCATAGCTTTCCTTCATCTGAAATGTCTTTATTACTCCTTCGTTTCTGAAGGCTATATCTTGCCAGTTGTAAATACATTTGCCAATTCTTTGCTTTTAGTACAGATGGTCCCTAACTTACGACAGTTTTGGCGTGTAATTTTTTTTAACTTTACATTGGTGTGAAGGCAATTTTCATTCAATAGAACCCATACTTCAGTTTTGAATTTTGACCTTTTCCTGGCACTTGTGATACTGGGTGGTGGCATGGAGTTACAACAGGAGAACACACAACCGATAACACTCAAAACCATTCTGTACTCACAACCATTCTGTTTTTCACTTTCAGTACAGCATTCAATAAATTACATGAGATACTACTTTATTATAAAATAGGATTGTGTCAAATGGTTTTGCCCAACTGTAGGCTAGTGCTAGTGTTCTGAGCATGTGTAAGGAAGGCTGGGCTAGGTGTTCTGTAGGTTAGGTGCCGGGGTCCAGCCCCAGCAGGTCCAGGGGTTCCCGAAGGATGAACAGCATTGGCGAAAATAAAATAAAATAAATGGATACAGACAACAGCAGTGTGTTAGACTGGCCGCTTTGTTGTAGCAAGCATGGCATTATATTTGTTAGCAAATTCCTTGTAGCGTGTGTTATCTATGTTTCTCAGCATTACCTAATTCTAAAAATGTTCCTTTGTGTAGTCACCCATTAGGGAACAACATAGTTATTTTCTTGTAACATTCCCTCCTGCCCTTTCAAGGTCATCTAGCTTTCAACACCTCAAGTGGAATGTTTTACAAGGACATGACTTCTCAATTGTTCCTTTGTACCATTTGCAGTACAAGGGACAAAAGTATTCACTTTGGGGTGCCGGGAGGGAGCCAGGAGGGCCCTGGGGACCCACGCCTTATGCGTTCCCAGAGAGACAATGTATACCTAGGAACTAATGAATCATTCTGTACCTTAACCCACCAGGTCCAGTTATCATCTGGAATGCCTCCTGGGGGCCAAGTGGGCCTAGGGGCTGGAGTAACTTGTATCCATGGATACATTCCTTTGTTGCCAGATAGGGGATTTTGAACCCATTTGTCCCCCTCCTTGGCTGGGAAACATATGGGGCTATCCTTCCTTTAGGTAGAGGAGTCTTTATAGGGAGTGGCAAGGGCTGGATGTAGGGCCACATAATTTCCCTGCGGAATCTTCTTTCTTTCCCCAATGGTTCTTTTCCTGGGGGGTCTGTCGTGGGCAATTCCCCAACCGACAAATCCCCAGGTACTTTCATTGGTAGGGGGGCTGCCCCGACCAACGCTAAGGCCACATTACATAAAAGCAGGAGTACAAGAAGCTTCACTGTCAGTGGGCCGCCATGCAGTCCCGATCCGTCCACCGCCCGGGCTCTGCCATCAGGCTGGTTGGATAGCTCGGCTTCCAGCAGCTAGGCATATGAAACGCCTTTTCAGCCCTGTTGAGGTGTAGCTGCAAGCACCATGTGAGTGTGTGTGTGTTCAGCTTCCTACTGGGCACTACTGACACAACTCTAGCAAAATGGAGTGCCAACTCACGCTGCCTGCCCACACATGGCTGAGATCCATCTCAGCCCTGATCTTCATCCCTGATGATGAAGACATCTTCAGCCCTGATGGCTCTTTCTCAGAGAGTATGACACTGGCGCATGCCTCCTTGCCTCCAGGTAAGCTCAGCTCTTTTTTGGGCTCCACTGCTACTAAGCAGGGGAGCAGAGAGCTGGTTCACTCTGCCTTATTGTTGCAGGGTATGGGGGAAAGCTCAGCTCCCCACTGGTGCACTCCCAAGTAGGGCTGGAGGCACAAGGAGCAGATACCATTACCAGTCACCTCACACTCCCTCATTAAGTCTCATGCTGCCAGGTGACAGTGGAGGCTCATTTTGCCCCTGGACTCCGCTGACATTACCCTGGCCGGGGATTCAGAGGGTGGGTGGGGTGAACATCAGCAACCTGCTTGGCCCCACCGAAACCTGGAGGTGGGTAGCAGGTATGATTTTCCACAGGTATTCGTCTGGAGTAGGGCAGGTATTGCCAAAAGGTTTTCTGTTCTGTTAAGGCCATTCTTTTCCACTTTGGCTAGGAGAACCTGGGTTTTCTTAGCGTCCTTTTTGTCTGAGTCTCTTGGTGGTTCTGGACTGGAGGCTTCTGTAGCATCCTGTCCAGGATAGAAGGAAACCCAGGGACTCACTGCTGTTTGTTACTCAGTTCCTTTGCTTATTTGTTTTATCTGTAAGTGTTTAGGGGGATTTTTCCGTTTTTGTTTTTGTTTGTTTGTTTTTGTTTTTGCCAACAAGAGGGAGGCCCTGAGAGGAATGGAGCTACTTCATCTTTAATAGAACCAGAAGTCTATGCTTTCAAACATTTAAAGATATTTATCCACCTTCTTATTTATGTTGTGATGACAAGCTGGTCTAATACAAGCTAGCCTGACATATCTAACACAGAAATGTCTACCCTGGACTCTGAACAGAAAGAGTTGGCTGGAAAGGAATGTACCTGGGACTGATGAAAAAGTTCTCTAGCGGTGAAGATGTTTCAAGGAGCCCCTCACTCCAGCCCTCCAGAGAGTATATGCCTTAAAAGAAGGCAAAATATTTAGAGGATATTTGTGACCTTGAGCTTTTGCTTAACCTTTATGCACCTCAGTTACAGCCTCTGTAAAAAAAACAAAAACAAAAACAAAAATAAAAAAAACAGGTTAGAAAAAAGACTTCATAAGGTTATTCTGAGGATTAATTGGGTGAATACGTGTAAATCACTAACAGTACCTGGAGTGTAGTAAACAATCCCATCGTGTTAGCTCCTGCTGCAAATACCGCTGTAGTTGGTATTACTTCTTTCGCTAACATTTGATTTCTAGATCTTCTAACTCTGCAGCCATGCACATACATGAGGGAGACATCATTTGACTGAGGAGGGCGATTACAAAACTTTTACTAAACTAGGATGAGATTCTAGTTGCCAGTCTGTTAAACAATGCGGAGGCAGTGGCATAATTGTGGTGAGCATGAGTTTGTGTAAAAGCCTCTCATGACTGTAGCAGGATCTGACCCAGACGTTCACTTACTTGAGCCGGTGTGACGTATTCAGCAGCTCAGTGGCCAAGACTGTAAGGCAGTGGAGTCAGCGGTTCATGTCAGAGCAAAAGCTCATTCAGTCATCCATTCACTTATTAATTTTTCATTCACTCATTTCAAATACGCATTTAGGCTGTCTGTGTATAAACTAGATGCATGGAGGAAGAGCAAAGACACTGTAGTATCTGTGGAAAGCTTCCAGAATTGTGGAGAAAACAAATATTAAATCTGTAACTGTAAGTGCACTGAGTATTCTGAAGAAAATATACAGAGTTCTGCAGGTATAGTTAATTTGTTCTGGAGCCTCAATGAGGCTTCTCAGAGGATAAGAAACAACATTCAAGTTGGTATCTATAGCATAAGTAGGTGTTACCAAGGTGAGGGGAAAAATGAATTCAGGTAGAGGCACTGCATGTAAGAGGGTCCTGCGGCAGCAAAGAATATAGACATATTTGAGGCACCTAGATGGCTCAGACAGTTAAGCGTCCAACTTCGGCTCAGGTCATGATCTCATGGTTTCAAGCCCCATGTCAGGCCCTGTGCTGACAGTTCAGAGCCTGCTTCAAATTCTGTGTCTCCTTCTCTCTCTGCTCCTCTCTCACTCATGCTCTGTCTCTTTCTTTCTCTCAAAAATAAAATAAACATTAAAAGGAAAAAAGAATATGCACATGTTTAAGGATTTAAAAGAAGACCGAGGGGTCAAGTAGGATTTATTCCCGGGATGCAAGGGTGGTTCAGTATTTGCAAATCAATCAATGTGATCACGTCAATAAGAGAAAGGATAAAAACCATATGATCATCTCAATAGATGAAGAAAAAGCATTTGATGAAGTACAGCCTTCATTTAGAATAATAGCCCTCAACAAAGTAGGTGTAGAGGAAACATATCTCAACAAAATAAGGGTCATATATGAAGCCCATACAGAGCATCATACTCAGTTGTGGGGGGGGGGGGAATGAGAGCTTTTTCCTTAAGGTCAGAAACAAGACAAAGATGTCCACTCTCACCACTTTCATTCAACATAGTACTGGAAGTCCTAGCCGGAGCAATCAGACAACAAAAGGAAATAAAAGGCATCCAAATTGGTAAGGAAGAAATACAACTTTCACTATCTGCAGATGACATGATGCTTTATATGAAAAACCCTAAAGATTCCACCAAAAAACCATTAGAACTGATAAATTAATTCAGTAAAGTCACAGGATACAAAATCAATATGGAGAAATCTGTTGCATTTCTATACACTAATAATGAAGCAGCAGAAAGAAATTAAGAAAACAGTATTATTTACAATTGCACCCAAAATAATAAGATACCTTAAGAATAAACCTAACCAAAGAGGTGAAAGACCTGTACCCTAAAAACTATAAAACACTGATGAAAGAAACTGAAGACAACACAAATAGACATTCCATACTCATGGGTTGGAAGAACAAATACTGTTAAAATGTCTACACTACCCAAAGCAATCTACACATTTAATGCAATCCCTATCAAAATACCAGCAGCATTTTTCACAGAACTAGAACAAAAAAATCCTAAAATTTATATGGAACCACAAAAACTTGGCTACCCCAAATATCCAAAGCAATCTTGAAAAAGCAAAGCAAGGCCAGAGGCATCACAATTCCAGGCTTTGGGTTATAGTACAAAGCTGCAGTAATCAAAACAGTATGGTACTGGCACAAAAATAGACACATAGATCAATAGACCAGAATAGAAAACCCAGAAATAAACCCACACTTATATGGTCAATTAATCTTTTGATAAAGCAGGAAAGAATATGCAATGGAAAAAAGATAGTCTCTTTAACAAATGGTGTTGAGAAAACTGATCAGCTGCATGCAAAAGAATGAAACTGGACCACTTACACCATACACAAAAATAAATTCAAAATGGATTAAAGACCTAAATGCAAGACAGGAAACCATCAAAATCCTAGAAGAGAGCACAGGCAGAAATGTCTCTAACATTAGCCGTAGCAGCATTTTTCTAGATATGTCTCCTAAGGCAAGAGAAACAAAAGCAAAAATAAATTATTGGGACTTCATCAAAATAAAAAGCTTCTGCACAATGAAGGAAACAATCAATAAAACTTAAAGGCAACCTACTGAATGTGGGAATATATTTGCAAATAACATATCTAGTAAAGGGTTAGTATCCAAAATGTATAAAGAATTTATAACACTCAACACCCAAACAACAAATAATCCAATTTAAAAATGGGAAGAAGACATGAACAGATATTTTTCCAAAGAAGACATCCAGATGACCAATAGACACATGCAAAGATACTCAACATCACTCATCATCAGGTAAATGCAAATGAAAACCACAGTGAGATATCACCTCATACCTGTCAGGATGGCTAAAACCAAAAACACAAAGAAACAACAGGTAGTAGTGAGGATGTGAAGAAAGGACAACCCTCTTGCACTGTTGGTGGGAATGCAAACTGGTGCAGCCACTCTGGAGAACAGTATGGAGGTTCCTCAAAACGTTAAAAATAGAACTACCCTATGATCCAGTAATTGCACTACTGAATATTTACCCAAATATACACTAATTCAAAGAGATACATGCAACCCTATGTTTACAGTAGTATTATTTACAATAGCCAAATTATGGAAGCAGCCCAAGTGTCCATGGATAGATGAAACGACAAAGACGAGGTGGCATATATATACAATGGAATATTTTTCAGCCATAAAGAAGAATGAAATCTTGCCATTTGCAAAATGTATAGAGCTAGAGAGTATAATGCTAAGTGAAATAAGTCAATCAGAGAAAGACAACTACCATATGACTTCACTCATATGTGGAATTTAAGAAACAAAACAAAGGAGCAAAGGAAAAAATAGAGACAAAGCAAGAAACAGCCTCAGTTATAGAGAACAATCTAATGGTTACAAGAAGGAAGATGGGTGGGGGATGGGTGAAATAGGTGAGGGGGATTAAGGAGTGTATTTGTCATGATGAGCACTGGGTGATGGATGGAAGAATTGAATCACCATATTGAACACCTGAAACTAATATAACACTGTATGTTAACCAAACTGGAATTAAAATTAAACGGATAAATTTTGCCTCTTTTCTAAGCTCTCTGGGGGATATTAATTAAAGAAGTAATCTCTTTAGGTTTATGGTCATGGTTGTTGTATGGAGAATGAATTGGAAGAGAGTAAAAGATGGTAGAGGAAAGCTAGTTAGGGTTGTATTAGTCAGGATTCACCAAAGATACAGAACCAGTAAAAAAATATATATGAGTATGTAAGTACACATACAGAGAGAGAGAAAGATTTTAAGGAAGTGGTTCGCACAGTTGTTACAATCAGCAGTTTCAAAATCCACAGGGCAGTCCAAGCAGACTGGAAATTCCATAAGAGTTGATGTTGCAGTCTTGAGTCCAAAGGTATTATCCTTCTTTTTCAGAGGACCTCAGTTTTTTTCTCTTCAGGCTTTCAACTAATTGAACAACCCTAATTGGACAACTAATTGAATTACCCTTGGAGGGTAATGTACTTTACTCAAATTCTACTGATTAAATATTACTAACATCTAAAAATACCTTCACAGCCACACATAGACTGGTGTTTGACCAAACAACTGATCGCCATAGCCTAGTAAAAGTAAGCTATCACAGTAGTTCTACTGTACAATAAATGTGTGAGGTAGTAGTTTGGAATAGAATTGCTGACAACAGAAATGAAAAGACGTAGGAAGTAAATATTGGACTCTGAATGTATCACACTTTGTGATCGGATGTAGGAATGTGAAGGCGGGGAAAGAATTCAATTTCTTTTTGGGGTTTGGACTCCATAAACTGATTGAATGAGGTACCTCTTACTGGGTTACAGAATATCGGAGGGAGCAATTTGGGGTGGGAAATAATACTTTAGTTTGAGATAAGCTGTGCTCGGCTTTTATTAGACAAAAATATTTTTGTCTAAAACATTAAAGAGAGGGCTAGGAAAGAGAAATAAGCATGATAGTGGTCAGCACATAAAGGAAAGTTAAGCTTTATGGGGGAGAAACACAACCCAGTCCCCTCCAGCTTCCTTCACAGGATGTGAGTCTCTCCATGAACACGTCACTCTAAGAGTTGTTTGTTTACTCAGTCTCTGAGGAGTTCAGGAATCACACTCACTCCCACAGAGAAGTCACCTGTTTGACCTGACAGAGGCATTCACAGGTTAGGCTGGGACATCTCGTCCTGTTCTTTTATGAGGCCCTCTGCAGCTAGGCTGGAGCCAGGGTCCCCAAACAGGCCAGCATTTATGGGTCCACAGAGCCCGTCCCCAGCAGATAACCTTACTGCAAAAATGTTTCCAGTTGTTTTACTGTCTGGTTCCCCTTAGTCATTTCCCCTCAGAATATACTCAGTCCTAGTAATTATCACGCTCATTTCAAGATAAGCTGTGATTGAAATGGACATAGTCTTAAAGGTTCAGAGGTACAATAACCTTAACTAATGCAGAGAACAACTTTTGAAGAAATATGAATACAAGTTATGAAGGATTTTCAGTTGATTATGTTTTCATGTGAACCAATTTGTGCTTATCACTTAGATTTAAATTAATTTTGTTAAAGGTAACTCACTATAAGCCTCTGATTTACAAATTTTACTTGACTAAAAAGCTCCATGCTGGCTGACATACGGACTGATATATTTAGACCACAAACACTCTCTATCCTTTTTATTATTATATTTACAGCATATAATTATATCAAGTATCATAAAATAAGCTTTGCCAAGCTCTCTCTTCAGAGCTGCCTTCATCTCACTCTTCCTGAGGCTGTAGATGAGGGGGTTCAATATGGGGATCACCACCATGTAGAACACAGACACCACCTTGTTCTGATCTGTTGAGTAGCTGGACTTGGGCATCACATAAATGAGCATGTTCGTCCTATAGCACAGAGTGACCGCTGTGAGGTGGGATGTACAAGTGGAAAAGGCCTTGTGGCGTCCCTTGGTGGAGCACATCTTCAGGATGGTGATGAGGATACAGATGTAGGAGGCAGCTCTGACACACCGTGACCACAACAATGGACCCAGCCGTCTACGAGGGGACACTTGCGGAGGTGCTGATACCAGAGTGTGAGAGTTTAACTAAAGGAGCAAAATCACAGAGAAAGTGATGGACTTGATTTGTTCCACAGAAGAGTAAAAAAAGAGAAGCAAATAGAAGAGAAGCATTGAGAAAACTACCTACACAAGCCACTGTGAGTAAGTGAACACACACCTGTGTAGACATTTTGGTTGAATAAAGCAGCGGGTCACAGATGGCCATGAAGTGATCATACGTCATGGCAGCCAGAAGGAGGCACTCACTTGACCCAAAGAAAACAGCTGAACTCACCTGGACAGCACATCCAAGATAGGAGATTGTATGTCTCTCCAATAGGAAGTTTACAAGCATATGAGGTGTGACAGAAGATGAAGAGCCTATATCAGCCAAGGGCAGGCAGCTCAGAAAAAACTACCTAAGGTGGTGGAGCTGAGAGGCGAGTCTGATAAGAATGATTGTACTGAGGTTGCCAGATATGATCGCCAGGTAGATGCAAAGGATGGTTATGAAGAGGATGGCTCAGAAGACAGGTTATCAGTTAGGCCCAATAAAATGAGCCCTGTCATTGCAGTGTGGTTCCCATCCCCCAGGGAATCCACGAGGCCACAGAGCTGCTACCGAACTGAAGCTCTGATGAAAACATTACAGAAGTTACAAATTTGATGGTTTCATTTTTGTTAAGACACCAAGAGGTTATTATAAACAGGTAAATATTCAGGGCGCCTGGGTGGCTCAGTTGGTTAAGCATCCAACTTTTGATTTCCACTCAGGTTATGTTTTCACAGTTCATGGGTTCGAGCCCACCACCAGGCTCTGTGCTGACATCTCAGAGCCTGCTTGGGATTCTTACTCACTCTCTCTCTCTCTCTCTCTTTCTCACTGTCCCCACTCATGCTTACATTCTCTCACGCCTCTTTATCTCAAATACATAAATAAACATTTTAAAAAATTCAATAACAAAGTTAATATTGAAGCTAAGTTTGGACTTTTTTTATTTTATAGTACAAAATGTATACACTTTATATATGACTTTAGAGTCAAAAGTTTATATATTTATATGAGTATTCTATATCTTAAGAATAGTTTTCAGCAGAAATACTAGGGAAACTTCAAACAGGGTACACTCTTTTGTCTTTATATTATATATTTATAAAATCTATTTAAAGTAGCTTTAAAGCTCAAGATAAAAAAAAAACGTAAGATTTATGAAAAGAACAAAAGGAATGGTAAGCATAACAGAAACGATAATAATATGTAGATATAGGCCTATTTATCGTATAAAAAAAGTACTAGTAAATCACAAAGTTTACAGTGCCAGTAAAACAAGACCATTTTTTTAAACATTTATTTATTTTGAGAGGGAGAGAATGCGCGCACGCGTGCGAGTAAGCAGGGGAGGGGCAGAGAGAGAGAGGGAGAGAGAATCCAAGCACTGTCAGCACAGAGCCCAATAAGGGCTTGAACTCATGAACCGAACTGTGAGATCATGACCTGAGCTGAAATCAGGAGTCAGACACTTAACCGACTGAGCTACTTAGGCACCCCCAAACAAGACCATTTTTTAAAAGGAGAAATACAATTTTCTTGATAGGACAAATAAGAAATAGAAGGGAATTTCAAGTTAAGGTTATAAATGAAGTCATCTATTGTAAATTTCTACATGTAATATTCACCATTAAAATATTGTTTTACCAAGTAGATTGATATATCAGCCTAATTACTATGCAATATAGATGATTAATATCTAGGACATAATTAAACTACATTTATTCAAACAAATCAAATCGTTTTCTGATGTAGCAATGTTTTCTCACTGGAGAATTATAGAATGAAATAATTTTATTTTTGACATAGCGTACACCTGAATAAAGTTCCAGCCTAAAAAGTTAAGAAGTTTACCCAGGTCTGCCCAGCAGGTGGTCAGGTTGAACCTCATCTCCATTGCTTTCTGGTTTTATATTCTAGACTTTGTCCAAAGTATCTGTTTTCCTGTAAGCTAAAGCATTCAGAACAATAAACAAAGGAAATCTTTCCATGAGATATTTACAAACAGTAAGTCCACAAAGCATCACAAAGCTAGTGAATTTACTAGCATTATGGCTGAGTTCCAAGTTTGGATAGCATAAAAAGACCTTGTGAGTTTCTGGTCTTATGAGTGGATAAATGACGAATCCCGGTACCTTGAAGTATGCCTGTTTATATGCACTAAATAGACCGCAGAAATTTAGGTTAATTCAGCTCAGGTCACTTGTTAGCTGACTGCTGGGTTACATCTGCCCTGTTTCTCCACAATGATACAATTTTAGAAAATAGTATTAAGCTGTAAAAGCCAAAACCTCACCTCTTGAAATAAGAATTCATTCATCCTAGAGCAATAAATTCAAAGTCATTGTTATTTAGCAGCCATGCTATCTTATATTGTTGTTTGTCTTTGGGGATAAATCTCTCAGAAGATTCTGAAGTTTCAGATGTGAATTCACAAGCACCAGGGTCATTATCACATTCTCCAGTGAATATTGAGCAGTTCCCTTCACACAGACACAGCTAATCTTTAAAGGTTCTGTCAGTTCTCAAATGATCTCTTTATTTTTTTTCTTTTCATCTAGGTATTGGTGCACTTTCATTTGATAATTACTGGGAGTGTAATATAATAAATAATCTCCTGGCTAAATATTGGCTCTAAGTTTACTTTGATATTTCAGGTTAAGGAATACTAAAAAATATAAAATATAACTTTAGCTCCATTCATTCAACATGTGTTCATTTTGTAAGCATTTTATAGTGATGTAGGTAAGGCACTCCATTAGCTACCCAGGGTAATTTGGGATGGAATGCCATATAAAGTTGAATTTTAAATAACACAATTTTAAAGACATGTATACATTTTTTTTCTAGCAAAAAGTATGAAATGAGTATCTTTTAAAATTGTATACACAGGGAGCTGTGAAGTAAGATGATGTTTGGGATGACTTCCAGATTGGATTTAGCCTGCATGCCTCAAAGAGCTGGCTAGTGGCTTATCTGACTAGAAGAACAGTGGTAGAAACAGCTGTCTTCAACCTGAGACTCATTCTAATTCTCTTGCTAATCCTAACTGGAGAAAGTCCTATCTCGCTCTCCTGATGCACCTTGATGGGTTTCCAGTAATAATACTAACCAACTTTCATCCAGACTTAACTCCTTGCCAAGCACTGTGCTTGACTTTTTACTTACCTCTTCTCATTTAATCCTCATGATAATTTAGTAAACCAAGTATTTGCATTATTTCAACTTCACCAAGAGAGAACTGAGGTTTAAATTAAGCCACTTGTCCAAATGTGCTCAAATGGTAAAACTAAACCCAGGTTCAAAATCCAGGTCAGACCAAATGCTAAAATGTGCACTCTTAATAGGACTGTCATCTAGTGAACTTCAAGACTTGAGTGCCTCAATGATGACCACTGGTTCCCAGCTAGTCCTCGATTTACATTTTTCTCTCTACCCTTGACACTCTGTCCAATTCCCTAAAACTGGCGGGACCTACAGGCCAGAACTCAGGACCCTCATATCCTGTCCTGTGTTCATTAGTGGGCACCTCCTGTTGATTTTACCTCCTAAATTCCTATCGAATGTGTCCACTCCCTTTGGATCTCAACACTACACTAGCTGTCCTTATTGATTTTCCTATATGCACATCTGGCCTTCCATACAGCAGCCAGAGGGAGTTATTTATTAAAAGAATTTAATATTCATTTTTTGTACTTTCACATAATTACATGCGCTTAGTTAAAATGGCTCATAAAGAAAACAATGGCCCACTGACCAGTTCTTTACAAATCCAAATTCCCACTCCCAGTAGGAAACCACTTTGGACTCTTTAAACTACTTCACGGTTGAGATTCATCAGTGTCTGTAAATCAGAGGGTTTCCTAAAGAATAATTAGGATTTCTGTGTTTTGTTTGTGATATTGTGATGAATAATAAGAAATATATATATATATATATATACACATATTTGGTCTTAGTTTTGGTTTCTAGCAGAGCTCCTAAAACCTTCAGAATTTCCTAAATGGTGAGAGCAACCAAGTGCCTTTTGTTATGTTAATGAGGTGACTTTTGGATCAAGTAGGGATTAGCGCTCATTGCCCTCAGAATGAACCCTGTGATTAGATGGACGAATGGAACCGAAACTTTCAGTTCTACCCCCTGACTTCTGGGGAGGAGAGAGGGCGAGATATTGAATCAGCCACCATAAACAATCATGCCTATGAAATGAAGCTTCCATAAAACCCCAAAGGGAGGGGGTCGGGAGAGCTTCCAGGTTGGTGAACTCATAGAGATTTGGGGAGAATGGCCTGCTCAGAGAGCATGGAAGGTCCGCACCCTTTCCCCATCCCTTGCCCTATGCATCTCTTTCATCTGGCTGTTCCTGAGTTGTATCCTTATATAATACATCAGTAATCTCATAAGTAAAATGTTCCTCTGAGTTCTGTGATGTGCTATAGCAAAGTGATCAAACCCAAGGTGGGGGTGTGGGAACCTCTAATTTAGAGCCAGTCAGACAGAAGTACAGGTAATAACCTGAACTTGTGACTGGTGTCTGAACTCCAAGCAGGGGTTGTAGGAACCTCTAATCTATAGCAGGTGGGTCAGAAGCACAGATGATAACCTGTGCTTGGTATTGGCAGCTGAAGTTGGATAATAGGGCAGTAGTTTTGTGGGACTGAGCCCTTAAACTGTAGGATCTGATGTTACCTCCAGGTAGATAGTGTCAGAATTGAGTTGAATTGTATGACACTCAGTCAACGTCCAGAGAATTACTTGGTGGTTATGGGGGCTCCCCCACCCACTACATTGGAATTCATGACCAGAACCTTTACTGCTATGTTCCCTACTTATTTAATTTGAACATAATTGTTACAAGAAGAAAAACAGTGGTTTTTCTAAGTCTAAGAATTATTACAGATATTATTAACATTAAGTTTATTAAAACTAGGTCAGACCAGAGTAATCAAGGATTGGATATCAAGAGAGAATACATTTAGTTCAATATTTTTCAAAGATAAAACACAAAAATAATTTCTCACAGCTGACAAGCATTAGAATGGGGTGGTGTCAAGTTTGAAAGATACATAGCAATCAATAAGTAGAGGTAAAATGAATCTCACAGGCAAGTTTATTAAAAGCAAGTGTTGCAGGATCCTTTACCTCAATACCCGGGTTTTGTTGTCTCGCCACTTCAAAGAATGAAGAGTGTAATGCCCCCGATTTCGAATCCGAGAGACCACCAAGGAGCCAATACCGATGCAAACGCAGGAGGATTTATTTGCAAGCTCGAGCTTGAGCCCAAGTATACCTGACACAGCGGAGCAGGGACTTGGACCCCTAGGTTAAGAGGCTTGGCAGTTTTATAGGGGCCAGTGGCCAATGGGATTGTAACACACACAGAAAGTTGCATGTCAGTCAGTCATGTCAGTCATGTCAGTCCACACGCAGGTGGCCAATTGAATTACAATTTACCCTATAGTAACTATTTGAACTAGCCTATCACTCTGGTCAGAATTGGTACGCAAGTTTGGCGGGCAAAAGGTGGGGTTTACATTCTTTGGTGGTTAGGGGTTCCGCATTCCTATATGAGCCGGTTTCCAGTAAGGGTGTGCTCAGCGGCTTGACTAGGGTGGGGGAGTGTCTTAAGCAATAAGTAGGTCATGTGGGGGTTATACATGAGATGGTGGGTGTAGCACAAAATGGAGTTAGTCTTGCTCTGTTTGTCCAGGGGTAGGGGATTTTTGTTAAATTCCTTGGGTCCCACAAAGAGGTGGACACAGAACAAAATGGCAGCAGGCAAAAGTTTATTAGAGTATAAAATTAGAAAGTAAGAATAGTACGAAAGCTCTCTTTGCAGAGAGGGGGGCTTTCGAAGCTGAATACCCCCAACTATAGGCAAGGGTCTTTGCTTTATAAGGTTCTGGGCTACCCCCTGCCCCCCACTTCCCTTCCCCCTTGTTCCTTCTCAGGTTCTACCCTTATTGGCTTGATAACTCTAGGTGCTGGGTTGTCCATTCTTGATCGGCCTGACTCCGCTGTGTGAGGAGTCAGACTGTGGTCATACTGTCCCTTGTATAACATGAGTTTCATGGTTTAGTTATTTTGGTTAGATATTTTGATTGTCAAACTCCTGAGGGGAACCTGAGGAGGGGAGGGAGAGTAGGTGCTGTCTGTACATTCTTTTTTTTTTTCTTTTTTAGTATTTTTTTATTTGAATTTAAGTTAATTAATATACAGTGTAGTCTTGGCTTCAGGAGTAGAACCCAGTGATTCATCTCTTACATGTAATACCCAGTTCTTATCCCAACAAGTGCCCTCCTTATTGCCCATCACCCATTTAACCCATCCCCCATCCATCTCCCCTCCAGCAACCCTCAGTTTGTTCTCTGTATTTAAGAGTCTCTCATGAGTTGCCTCCCTCTCTCTTTTTATCTTATTTTTCTTTCCCTTCCACTATGTTATCTGTTGTGTTTCTCAAATTCTACCTGAGTGAAGTCATATGATATCTGTCTTTCTCTGACTTATTTTGCTTAGCATAATACCCTCCAGTTCCATCCACATTGTTGCAAATGGCAAGATTTCATTCTTTTCCATCCTCCAAGGAGTGACTGTTACATTCTAAAGAGGAACCTTAAGCTTACTGTGGTCAGATGCTCCCAGCATTGTTTCAAAATATGTGTTTTTGCCCACCCAGAGACCTCAACTTCTAACCTTTCCTTCTCTGCCTATTTTTTAAAAATTTTTGTGAGAAAGAGTGAGTGGGGGAGGGGCGGGGACAGAAGATCCGAAGTGGGCTTTGTGCTGACAGGGCAACAGCAGCAAGCCTGATGCAGGCTCAAACACGAACCCTGAGATCATGACCTGAGCCAAAGTCAGATACTCAACACCCAGGCAGCCTCCCTCCTTGGCTATTATATCCTATCTTTCCCTATCCTATAAGCATCTCAACTTTATTCTAGCTAAGAAATACAAATCTTACTCCCTCAAAATGGTTCTTTAGTTTCTTTAATTATGTATATGTAAAAAGTATTTTTCCAACATTTTACTCATATCTATACAGCAAGATGTAATGGCTAGTTCAGTTCATTTTCACCTCAAAGTCTGTGTTACTTAAAACTTCAGTTTCTTAATCTTTCAAGTTTGCAGCTAGTGATATGAGCCCTCTGACTGTAACTCTAACTTTAGTCAAGGCTGAATTAAATAGCTTGGAAGTTAAAATTTGTATTTCTATAGCTTATGCCATTTTTTTAGTTGGGCCAAAGTTTTTATATAGTCATCAACTGACATTCTGAACACCTCTGCCATTCACGTTAATACACATACACGCTCCTGTATTGTCCACTCCTTCCATCTTTCATGATCTTGGATTTAGTAATGGACACATAGGGATGATATCAAAAACATGAGCAACAAAAGAAAAAATAGGTAAATTTGCTTCGTTGAAGTTAAAATTTTTGTGCTTAAAAGGAGTCTATCAATCAGTGAAGAAACAACACACAGAAGAGGAGAAAATATTTGCATGTCATACATCTGATTAGGGCCTTGTATCAAATTATAAAGAACACTTACAATTTAATACAAATAGCTTAATTTCTTCAAGATTTTATTTTTTTAATGTTTATTTTTGAGAGAGAGAGAAGAGAGCGCGTGCTTGAGCAAGTTGGGGAGGGGCAGAGAGAGAGGGAGACAGAATCCAAAGCAGGCTCCAGGCTCTGAGTCGTCAGCACAGAGCCCCCCGCGGGGCTCGAACTCACTAGCTGCGAGATCATGACCTGAGCCAAAGTCGGACATTTAACCGACTGAGCCACCCAAGCACCCCTTAAGATTTTATTTTTAAGTAATATCTACACCCTGTGTGAAGCTCAGACTTATAACCCTGAGATCAAGAGTTGCATGCTCTACCTACTGAGCCAGCCAGGCGTGCCAGAAGTAACCCAGTTTATAATGGGCATTGTTCTGCTTCTAGGACCCTGGCCCCCTCACTGCTCTAGCTGTAACAGATGCCTGTCACTCACTGGTTTCCACTCTCAAAGGAAGAAAGAATGTTTGCACTAGAATTAATTTATTGCTACTACTACTACCTATGATGCTACTCTTATTTTTTATTAGCATTATTATTCAGTCCTACAAGGATGCTGGCTCTGATCTGAAACCAAGGCCTACTTATTGCAATTATAAGCAAATAAGTTTTCAAGCTCATTAGAACAACAACTTGCCTTTGATGAGGAAGTTGTTTTCCTGAAGCTAGACTTTAGGTTTGGATTAGATGGCTCAGAGTAGATGGCTTTAATGACTCCTCGGGGAGCAGGGCAGCCTTTGCTCATAGTCAATTTTAGAAAATAAGCTGTGTCTGAGGATTAGTTCAGGGATTTACATCTCCTATATTCGGAACTGAAGTTGAGGTACAGAACTGAAGACTGGTCCCAGAGGCCTCATAGGTGAGACACAGTCTCTGCCTATCTCTGTCTCCCCAGCAGTTCAAGGTAACACATCTGCAAATCATAGCACTTACCCAGATAACAGGGGCATTAGACCAACAGGGGATGTCATTAATTCTTAACTCTCTCTCTCTCTCCATATATATATATATATGTGTATATGTGTGTGTGTGTATATGTGTGTGTGTGTATATATATGTATATGTATGTGTATATATGTATATATATGTGTATATATATACATATATACACATATATATATACACACACACACATAGAAAGAGACATATATATGTGTATGTATTCAAACAGAAATTACAAATACTAGAGAAATTCATCTTCTCTTGAGGCCTGAAAGTACCTGGCTCTTTGGAATTAAACAAAACTGGCCTTTTTTTTTTTTTTTTTTTTCAGATAGAGCTAGAGAGAGCAAGTGGGGCAGGCGTAGAGAGAGGGAGACAGAATACCAGAACCAGATATGGGGCTCGAACTCACAAACCATAAAATCATGACCTGAGCCGAAATCCAGAGTTGGACACTTAAACAACTGAGCCACCCAGATGCCCCCAAAACTAGCATTTCTAGTAAAATCTCTAAAATCTCTGTTAACGACTTTATGGATGACTGGTAAGTACCATCTGAATCTGAAGCTTGCCCCACCACTGAGAGGGGACACCCGGTTGGGTTTCATTCAGGAATCAACACAGGCTTGAAAATCCTCTCCTACATCAGCCACGTTCTGGGCAAATGTGTGCATGCTGACTAAACAAGAGATGAGAAAGATTCTAGGTATGGTAGGATCTAGGTTTCGAGCAAATACAATCTGACTTACAGTGAAGCTAGAAGAGCATAAATGAGGCTAACGAAGGCATTTGAAAACTCACATAAAAATATTACCTTTGGGGGCGCCTGAATGGCTCAGTCAGTTGAACGTCCAACTCTTGATGTCGTCTCAGGTCATGATCCCAGGGTGTGGAATGAAGCCCTGCATTGGGCTCTGCGCTGAGCATGGAGCCTGCTTAAGATTCTCTCTCTCCCTCTCTCTCTTTCCTCCCTCCCTTCCTCTGCCCCTCTTTCCCACTAGCATGCTCTCATTCTCTCTCTCTCTCTCAAAAAAAAAAAAAAGCCTTTGTAGAAATAACCCATGGCCAAAAAGATTACTGAATCTTTCACCATTTTGTTGCACCATAAAATGCTTAAAAGAATTACTGACATCTTCATATTCTGTCCTCACAGATGTCATATTCTGCCCTGATTTATCAAATTGCCTTTCTCAGCTGGGTTCTCTTACAATTAAGGAGATGAATATTTCAATTTTTGTTTTTCTTTTCAAATTACATGCAAAGTGTATTTTTAAGCTTGTCCATTTACTTAGCTTTAAGTACTTGGGGGAAGAATATCCAAACATATAGTAATAGTACAACAGCAAATGCAAAAGCAATATGAGATGCACAAAAAAGGAATTTGAAATTTCATATTGGGCACAAGTAAGTACATGGACTGAAGCAAAACGTTCCTCTTATTTAACTCCATGTGCTTGTGAATAAGCTAGAATAATTCTGAAAAAAAGAACGGCTGGAGACAATAGAGCTGAGTATGCAACAATAGCTTTGAAACAATGAATTAGCTATTTAATGTTACAGTTCTAGGAATTCAATTGGTCAATATGGGACATTTTTCACATAAATTGGTATTGCAAAGAGCAGAAAGAAATGGATGTGATGGTTTAGTCCAGCAATGAACTCTACTGTGAGCTCTTTGAGTATCTATCCGTAGGGGAGGAGGACACAGCTGGAGTACCAAATACCAACATCTTATTATCTGATTCATTCAATCTTTATTTATCTTACCATCACTCTTTAAACCATATGAAGATGTCAACAGTGCCCATGCCAGTTATATCTTAATATCCTCTTTTTTTCGAGGTTGAAAATACATTCTATCTTTCACAACTGAGTAACAATTTGGCTAGTTACTGAATTCTTGGCTGGAGAGCAATACTTTTGCATTAGCATTTTGAACCAATGTATTGTCTTCCAGTTTTCAGCATAGCCGTTGTGAGGTGTGTTGATGCTTTTCTAACACCTTTTTAAAAATCTCTCTCTCTGAAAAGTTTTTAGGATTTGAAATTTTATGATGGTATAACTTGGTGTGTGACTTTTTTGCACTTACTATGCTGGGTAGCTGCTATTTTAATATCTTCTTAGGTAAAGATCAAACCATGATCTATCGTCAGAATTCCTTCCATTGAAGATTTTTAGATCATCTCTTTACCCGGACATTTTTATTCTTCAGAAATCAATTGCTACAATTGGTCTGTAATGTACGTGGGGTGTTATCTGAATGCAAGCCTCTAGTGCTTAATTCAAGGAAGGAGTGAAGAAAATATGACTGAGAAGATCCATGGGAGCAAATGTCATTTTTTAAAAGTTTATGTTCAATGTTCTTTATCCACACTAACGATACGGGAGGGGTGGTGAGGGATCGCTGTTGACATCTAATCTCAATCCTTCTAATCACTCATTGTTTCCCTTAATGTCTGTTATTTTCTCATTCTCCCCTCCAGAAGAAAAAAATTCAAGAACAAACAAAATGACTGAAGAAATTCAGTGTACCAGACCGAAACACTTCCCCCATTAGTTCCCAGAAAAATCAAGAACATCAAAGGTCCCTCTTTGTGTTTTTCTTAGCATTGAATGTCATCATCCTTGCATGGAAACAGGAGACAATCCTGATAAACCCATTAAGTTGGAATTTCTCTTGTCTTATGCACATTTTAGTCTGCAGGGGGCGCTGCCTTTCCCTCAGGTTACTGCACAGTCTCCTGTTACAGAGAACAACCATTGTTACTATGGGCACCTTCACACAGATGTCATTTCTTATGTGCTCCACTCACCAGGGATGATTGTCTCCTGGCCAGAGTATCCTATGGGAAATGCATGTCCATCGGTCACCTTACGAACTATGCAATCATGGTGTCTAAAGAAATCCAAAATAACTTGCTGGCCAGGGTTCACTTGAGTTCAAGGGCACATGCAATCATAGCCTTTTTTACTGCTGCTTGCTGACTGGACCATCATCCACCTCTTGTCTTATATAGTCCCACAGACTCTAGCTCTTGGATGTTAGGAATTTTACTCAACAGAAAACCTACTTTTTTATTATGTCTCTGTAAAGATCCCTAGTGCTATTAAGACTGTCTTCATCTCTCAGGTATCCATCCTGGCTTTAGTCCCAACAATTCTCCCATCTGAAACATTTTTTTTAGCTACATCTTCCACTTCTCATTCCTGGGTCTATCCAACTTTCTTCTTTGAGATTCCAAAACAAACTGGCTCAAATCTTGTCCTGACTTGGACCAGGTAACTCTGGCCCTAAGTATTCTGGCTCCCCTGTCACACACCTCAAGGCTTTCTTAGGGAAGGCATTTCTCAGGGACAGCACCAAAGAGAAAGATTGTTGAGTGTACTTCAAAGGAAAGCAGTTCTTGCTGCTAATAATTAAGCTGAGCTGGTGTCAGTGGCCTTGGAAACTGGGATACAATGTTTGAATTACAGAGTCTATCAAATGCAGAAAACCAAAATGTTGCACATAAAACAAGAGTAACAGTCCATATTAGAAATTTTGGTTAGCGGTTGTTTATTTATTATTTTCTCAAATAAAAATTTTCTTTATACCACTCCTTTTTTCTCTGTTGCACACTGTGGGGTCTGTGGGTAGTAAATACAGAAGGGGTTCATTTCTCATATTGTGGAACATACCTTGTTTATTTTGAGCTTACAAAGTAAACTGCGAAAATCCTGAGTTACTCTCATCTGCAGGCTTTTCTATTTGAAGGAAAATACATATCAAATTAATTGTCATTTCCAAGGGTTCTCATTTTATTGCAAAATTATTTGATAGCACATTATTGAACAAATCCTATAGGTCAATATGTTGATATCACTCAAATTGGCCACAGGCGGATGTCATCAGTCAGGCACCTGAATTGCAATACCCCCAGTAGAATCACTGCCCACCGTGTCTCTTTCCTCAGATCGTAAAAAGGCCAAACAAGCCAAACTGATGGGAAGTCGCAGCACGGGCATGACTCACAAAGATAGTAAATATAAGAGTGAAGAAGCCTTTCTTTACTCTGAAAGCTGCACTTTTTCCACTCAGATGATAACACCCACATTTCTTCCAGACCTATTTAAATTTTTGGTAACAGTAGGACAGAATTATAAGTGAACGCTCCCAGTTGCTTAACTTACTCCAGCCTATTAACATGGGGACTTTCCACCAAGGAAAATCTAAATGTATACTTAAGCCTCAAACCAAGTGCAACGCTACTCCGAGGCAAACATACTAAGTCAGAGCACCCACTGATTCACAGTTCAGTGAAAGAATCGACAAACCTGTATGATTCCTGGTTGTGGTAGAACAAAAAATATGAACGGTTTTGAGTTATGCCTCTGATGCCCGTACTAGTCACCACCCTTAGATCCAAATGTTACCAAGATTCTTGCCTACCCAGACAATGCTCTTTCTTAAAGTTTGTCCCCAGCTGAATGCATGAATCATATGTGCACCTTCCTTTAATACGAGTCCTTCCTAAAAACTGCAATGAAATCTCATGACTGAGATTCTTCAAGATGCCTTCCCCTTCAGAATCTCACTGGAGACTATCCGCTAGTCTTAGATCTAGAACTTCTTTCCCAGTTGGGCTGAAGAATGGGGCACAGTGTAAGTTCTGGCTCAAAAGTGCCATGGCCCACTTTTCCTCAGCTCTGTCAGTATTGGCTTCTCTCCTCACCTTCCCCCTGCTAGGCATTTGCTCGGACAAGATGTACAATGTCACCTGCATTTCTGCAAGAACAGCCTTTAGGAGGCCTAGCTTTTCCCACATCCAGATATTTAATTCCTGTAATTGGCTCATTTGGGAATGAGAAATCCTTAGAAAAAAACAATTCTTGATAAAAAGGACACTGATTATCATTTGAACTGGAACCAAACATGAGATGTGACAGAACAGGAAGTAGTTCAGCTGACTCTTGCTTTGTCCCTTTCTCCAGCCCTCTTGGTCACTACATAGGGGTGCAGTCCTAGGGAATCTCAAAATAGAAGTCTGGTTTCTTAGTGTCAGGGTAACCTGCTTGTGATCAGATATAGCATTTGCAAAATCATGGACTACTTCAATTGCCAAATCAAACTTCTGTTTCAGTCTATGCCCTCTATAGCCTGGAAATTTTCTCCTCTAACCAGAATGAAAAGCCATATATTTACCTGCTGTAAGTTACTTAAAATGGCAAAAATTGACTAGGAATGGCCACTAGAACCATGTCTCTAGGTCTGACACAAACACATTTCTCTTCCAGCTCCCTCCTCTTGTGTGGTGAGTTAATGAACTTGGGAAATGCCCGGAGACAGCAAATGCACTTTCCAGTTGGAGAACGCTCTCACGTTAGCTCTACCTTGCTTTGAGTGCCAACATTGAGGGCAATGTTCCTTGCAGCAATGCTTTACAGAATGTACCAAATTACTACAATTAATGACCTAGAGGGCCAGGATCCAAAAACCGGAAAACTGCCTCTGGCCATATCAGGTGTGCTGATTGCCCCAATTTCAATCCAGAGGGGAATGGGGAAGGGAGAGAGAAAGGGAGGGAGGTCTATGGAGCCATTAGAACATTTAGTTGCTGACCTGGCTTTGCATATGATTTTATTCCTTAATTTGGTTCAACAGGAAATATATAGCCATAGGGAAAATGAAGACTGCTTTTCTCTTTCATTGTCTGTTGTGATAAATATGCTAGCCAAGGCCACCTTTTCTTTGCAAGCAAAAAATGTCTCATATGTGCAACCTGGTCCTACAATCTGCATAATCTTACCTTGTCCCCTAAAACACATTCCCTGGGCACCCACCCCAGCCACAGTTTCAAGGCCACCCCACTGCATATGCCCTGCCAAGGGCAGAAAGGCTGTCTCCAAGTATCACACCAAAGGTTCTGGACCTGAGAGTCATCCTGAGTACATGCACCAAAGCATCATAACCCAGGCCATCATTATGTTACCAGGATGATTCAGGGATTTAATTCCCAAGGGTGGTTTCAATCAAATGTAAAATATCTCATAGAAACTCTGTATATACCGTTCCCTTGGTACCCAGGAAGCTCTGGAATAACAAGACATAACAGACTCATTACATTTTATAAATACTCATAGGTTTGCCGGTGCAGAACATAGAAACCAAGTCTTCCAGTCAGACATGAAGAAGTCTGTTTGTCTCACTGGAAATACTCGAGGTGGATGCTTCCAGAAGGTTGGAAACCCTGACTGACTGCCCGATAGGTGCTCGGTACGTTGTATTCATTTCCAAGTCTGCTATAGTAAAAGCAAGGCAGTGAAGAGAAGGGTTTTAGTTCTGGGATTGTGAAGAGTACAGGGCTTTAGGACAGGTATGCTTTCCTTCTGTCGGAGAAGCCAATGGGAGAGGATTGGTTGACTCCTAGGAAAGCTGGGATTTTTTTGTCAGTGTATCATTCTATGAGGAAAACATAGGATACACCTGATAAACTCATGAAACCTCTGAAAATGCATGCAGGATGTTGTCTGAGTGAAACTTTCCTAGGATCAGATACTTAGTTTTTACCAGATTCTCAAAGTAGTTCATGTGCCCCTCCCTTCCCAGGGGCTAAGAAGATTTCTTAGGTCATTCAACAAAGTTACTTGAATTACTCAAATAATGAGTGGTAAAACACAAACCAATACTTTGAATCATCAGACATTGAATATATTAAACACTATAAATGTTATATATACATATATCATAAGGGAATCATAAATGGGGACGCAGTATAGTTTAGGCTGAGGGCTCTAGAATCAGCCTACCTGGTTTCAAATCCTGGCTCATCTACTTTCTCTACTTTGTGAATTTGGAAAAAACTAATGAATATTTCTGTGTCTCAGTTTCCTCATTAGGAAAATGGGGAAATGATAATGACATATTTAATAAAATAATGTGTAAAATTGAATGATTCTTGGCACATGAAAAAGTATTTAATCACTGGTTATTTTCACCAAATTTGAGAGTAGTTAAATCAGAATCCTCAGTATTTTATTATATTTACTTTTTGATTTTGATATTGTATTTATTTTTGAGAGAGAGAGACAGAGTATGAGTGGGGGAGGGGGAGAGAGAGAGGGAGACATAGAATCCGAAGCAGGCTCCAGGTTCTGAGCCATCAGCACAGAGCCCAACACAGAGCTTGAACTCATGAACCATGAGATTATGACCTGAGCCCATGTCAGACGCTTAACGGACTGAGCCACCCAGGTGCTCCATTAGTATTTTATTTCTTAAAGGGACCATAAGTTTTCTCTTAGGTAGAAAATTACAGGTCAAATATTTTTTATGAGAAATTTATTATTTTGTTTTTCCCTGAATTTATCATAAGGTCTAGTTATATTCTAAGAACTAATAGGCTAAACAATGATGTTATCAGTAAGCCTCAAACTTAATTGTCAAGGAAGAAAGTCAGAGTATGTACTGGGTTGAAAACTGTTTAAAAAAAAAAGCATTCAATTAGAGGTCTTTTGGATGCAAAAAAAAAATTTCCATAGGATAAATGATGAATAAATATATGGCTATTCAGAAAGAATTTTTTTTAAATCTAGAAATTAGAATGCATGAACCATGTTTTAGAAACTTCATAGGCAAATATGCAATTATATCATGATAGCTAACATAGGAAAAATATTCTATCACACAAGAGCTGTTGAATAAAGCCAGAGTCGATCTACTGGCTCTTTGGGTTCTTCCAGACTTACTAAACTGCTTTGCGTCACAGCTGAAGTGAGAACGGTCACACTTTAAATGGAGGCGGAAAGTCTTGACTGATTCTAGAAATCTGCAAGAATGTCTTCCTGCCTTTAGATGGCATGGAATCCAGAAGAACAAACATTTTACTGAGCAAGATTGCTTATGGGCAACAACGTGGATGGAACTAGAGGGTATAATGCTAAGTGAAATAAGTCAGTCAGAGAAAGACAGATATCATGTTTTCACTCATATGTGGAACTTGAGAAACTTGACAGAAGACTATAAGGGAAGGGAAGGGGAAAAAACAGTTTGAAACAGAGAGGGAGGCAAACCCATAAGAAGCTCTTAAATACAGAGAACAAACTGACGGTTGATGGGGAGGGGGGGGGGAAAGGGTAATGGGCATTGAGGAGGGCACTTGTTGGGATGAGTACTGGGTATTGTATGTAAGCAATGAGTCACGGGAATCTACCCCTGAAACCAAGGACACACTGTATACACTGTATTTTAGCTAACTTGACAATAAATCATATTTTTAAAAAATTGCTTATGTGTAACTCCTGAAGATCTCCATGTCTGGTTTTGCTTTAAGCTCTTAATGAGAGAAGCAAAACCACAACCAAACAGGCCCTGTCTACCATAAATACACCAGGAGTGCTAGAAAGGCCATATTAAAAGATCCCTTACTATTTCCTGATATGAGCTGACCTGAACATCTTCAGGCATCTAAGACTGCTGCTCCTTTCCCCAAACCTTAAAGATACAATTTTCCCAAAGGTCTGTCTTTGAACCTTCTGTTACCTTTTTCCCTATCCCTGAACCATCTCGTTGATTCCCTAGCTTTTACCATCCTCTGTCCATTGATGACTCCCAAATCAATGCCACCAGCTGTGTCTGTGTGATAGCCATCCACAATCCTCTCAATTTGAATTCAACCTCCTTCCCTCCTACTCCACTCCTAGCCCAGACTTTCTGTTCCTACTCAAAGCACCACCTCACAGTGACTTGTTATAAATACAGTGGGAAATCTTTTTATCTTCCCCTTAATATGTTCTCAATATTATTTGTGCATGTGTGCATGTGTGTGTGTGTGTGTATTTAAATTGTGTCAGATCACCTTAGATAAAAGATAAAATTTAATTAAACTACCAATTATCAGGTTACCATTATCCTGGTCTTTCAGACTTAAAACTTGAATCCCAGATAATTGCCAAGTGACACAGACTCTGCCTTTGGGCTATCTCTCCTTCCTAATATCCTAGCTGGTATCCCTCTGACTATTCTCTCCCTTCAACCCATCCTGCACATGCTCCCAGAGTAACTCCCTAAAAGTTGAACACTGGCCAAGTCATTCTACTGCTCAGATGTTCACTGTGTCCACATTCACTACTGATCTAGTCATTAAAATCTCCCTGACATGGGAAGCTCTGAACAATATAGCACCCCCTACCCCCCTCCAGTTTGTTTCTCACTACTCTCTTTCAGATGTACTTTTCTTAACAGAAGGGATGCACAGTCTCCCAAACATGCTCTGAGCTGCTCTGACTCAACCCCCCTCCTAAAATGCTCTCCTTGAATCTATCTTTCATCTTTTGAGGTTCTTTCCATTTTCCAATCACCATCTCAGTTCATTTCAAGGCTTCCCACTCCCTATAGGATACAGACCAAACTCCTTAAAATGAGTGAGACCCTCAATTATCTAGCCCAGACATGCGTTTACTTATAGGCAAACCTGTAAGTTTGGTTACCCTTAGAGCCAAAGAAAAGAGACACTGCCTTGGTCACATTCTTTAGGGAAATTCTGGGCCTCTTCCTACTGTACCACACTCCAGTGGACAAGGCCAAAGGGATGTGCCCACACAGCATTCATCCTATCCACCCCTTCTAGACCATCTTCCAGGTAACAGGACCCTAAAATTCCGTGCCCAGATGGCCCTCAACTTATTTCCAGAGTCTACAAGAGTCACTTTCCAAGATCACCCTTGTAAGGGTAAACCACAATGCTGATATTCACATGCTTAGGCCTTAGGGGTAACCAAGGGATGGCTATTTGCAGGGGTGTGAACAGATGCACACACGTGTGGCTGTGCACATGTGAGCTGGAGACAAGTTCTCCCACCACCTCATTCCAGCATGGAATTCTGAGGATTCCATCATCCAGGTTATTATGAGGGTATATTTGTTGAGGAGGAAATCTAGAACATATCTTATTAATTTGCTATTTTCATTTTTAACTTTTTCTTATTAAGTCGTAGATATGTGAGCCCCCATTTGTTATTCTTGCCCTGGGCTCTTCCAGTGTCAAAGGTGGGCTTGCTCCTGGGGAGTCAGTTTTTTAACCACACCAAATATGCGCAGTTCTTTAAAGCCTTGTCTTTCTCAAACATCAGTTATATTACAAAGGCTATGCTGTATGTCTATATACCTGAGGGTCTCCTTGCACTTTTAGAGCATGCTTTAAAAGGTTGAAAGGTAATACTCTGGAAGTACTAGCCAATACAAGTTGAAAAGTGAAAAAAATGAGAGATGCTCTACAGAAATGAGGGAAAAAGTTCATATCCTTTTCATATTATATGAATCTATATTTGAAAACCCAAAAGAATCAACTAAGAGCTATTTTTAAATGATAGGAAACTATGGTAAAGAAGATAGTTATAAAATCAATTTTTCAAAAATTGGTAGTTTTTCCATATGTAAACAGTACTTAAACCACAAAATGAAAAAAAAAGCTTCATTTACAATAGTTAATAAAATAAAACATTCGTGAATAGACTTTAGAGAACAATATAAGATATTTATCTGGAAAGTTTAAAGAAAACTCTAAGGAAAGACTATTTAGGGACGTCATTAATAAATACATACATTCCTTAGTTATAGAAGTTTTGATTGTAAAGCTGTCAATTCTCAGCAAATTAACATATCGATTCAATGCAATAGCACTCTAAGTGAAAACAGGATTTTTTTTTTTTTTGGAACTTGCTAAAATAATGCCAAAGTTCCAATGAGAAAAAATGAAATATGGCCTTTTGTAGCAACATGGATGGAACTGGAGAGTGTGATGCTAAGTGAAATAAGCCATACAGAGAAAGACAGATACCATATGGTTTCACTCTTATGTGGATCCTGAGAAACATAACAGAAACCCATGGGGGAGGGGAAGGGAAAAAAAAAAAAGAGGTTAGAGTGGGAGAGAGCCAAAGCATAAGAGACTGTTAAAAACTGAGAACAAACTGAGGGTTGATGGGGGGTGGGAGGGAGGGGAGGGTGGGTGATGGGTATTGAGGAGGGCACCTTTTGGGATGAGCACTGGGTGTTGTATGGAAACCAATTTGACAGTAAATTTCATATATTAAAAAATAAAAAAAATAAATAAATAAATAAAATAATAAAATAAAATAAAATAATGCCAAAGTTCATCTTGAAAATATACGTGTGAAAATAGCCAGAAATTATATTACCAGATATTAAAATTAAATTTATAACTTCGGATTTAAATGTTTGGTCCTTGTTCTAGAAGAGAGGACAAAGAAAAAGAATCAGAAATTGACCCAAGTACTTATGAATGTTTTACTGTACATTAAGGCTGGAGTTTTAAATCAGCAGAATCAACCAGAAAATTGTTTCACTAACCAACGGCCTTAGGACAGACACCCAGCTAGCTATTTGGGGAAATAAGTAAAATGAGTTGACTACCTCATTCTTTATATCAAACTTAAACTCTGGATAAAGCAAAGATAATGATGTAAAAATGAAATCCGTAAAGCCCTAGAATAGAGCAAGAGATCATTTTTTAAAATAAGTTTAAATAGAGAAAAATGTATCTATGTCACAAAGATCAGAATTCAGAAAGCAGATCGATAAAGTTGGCAAAACCCTTTAAAATTTACTGCGTAGCAGAAAGAAAAAAAAATACCATACCAATGTTAAGTGACAAACTAAGAATTAATTTGCAATACATGTAGCAAACAAATGGCTAATCTCCTTAATAAACAAAGAGGCCCTGTAAATAAAATGCTTAGAAGATCAAGAACCTAATAGTAAAATTAGCAAAGGAACTGAACTGACCGGTCATGAAAAAGAAATACGCATGCAAATAATTGTTTGAGAAAATGCTAATCCCTACTCATCATTTTTAAAAATCAAGAGGACCTGAGTTGCCCAGTATTCACCATCATGGGGGCAAAGGTTTAAAATTTGATAAGATTTTGGGTTGGTGGGAAAATCAGCATTCTTGTACATTTTTGGGAGTGTAACTTGGTGCAACTTACGTGGAGGTCAATTGGTCAATTTCCATCAAAAGAGAAAGTGAATGAATTCCAACCCTCTGAGTGAGCAGAGTAAAGCCCCATGACTAATGACAGTCTTTAGCCACTGGAATTGTGAAGCCAAATTTTTGTCATCTGGTACTGGAACAAAGAGGTAAGAACCTTTTTGTTTAGTCTAATCATTTTGAAGCCTTATTTCTTTTTTTTTTTTTTCCCAACAAGAGAGAGAACAAAATGGCAAGAGGCAACCGTACCACAGTGACAGAATTTGTCCTTATGGGATTCACAGAGGGTCCTGAGCTGCAGCTTCCCCTTTTTGTGGTATTCCTGGTAATTTATCTCATCACCCTGGTAGGAAACCTTGGCATGATCCTACTCATCAAGGTGGATCCAAGGCTCCACACCCCCATGTACTATTTCCTTAGCCACCTGGCTTTCATCGATGTTTGCTACTCATCTTCCATTGGGCCCAAGATGCTACAAAATTTATTGGCAAAGAAAAAAACCATCTCCTTTTCAGGATGTTTTGCCCAGCTGTACTTCTCCAGTGCTTTTGCCACTACTGAATGCTTCCTCTTGGCCACAATGGCCTATGACCGCTACATGGCTATCTGCAACCCCCTGATTTACCCAGCCGTTATGACTCAGCAGGTCTGCAAGGAGTTGGTGATAGGCGTCTATACCTACGGCTTCCTGAACTCTGTACTACAAACAGTTCTGACTTTTCAATTGTCTTTCTGCGACTCCAATATCATCCACCATTTCTACTGCGCTGACCCTCCTCTCCTTGCCCTCTCCTGCTCTGACACCCACACCAAAGAGAAGCAGCTCTTGATCTTCTCTGCAGTGAATCTCAGTGGATCCTTCCTGACTGTCCTCATCTCTTACATTTGCATCCTCCTTTCCATTATAAAAATTCAGTCTTCTGAAGGCAAGTGCAAAGCCTTTTCCACCTGTGCCTCCCACCTCACTGTGGTCATCGTCTTCTATGGAACGCTGTTTTTCATGTACATGCAGCAACCCAAGGCAGGGAATTCATGGAAGTACAACAAAGTAGTCTCTGTGTTTTATAGTCTTGTCATTCCCCTGCTCAACCCCCTGATCTATACCCTGAGGAACACAGAAGTAAAGGACACCCTGAAAAAGATGCTAGAAGGCAAAAAGCTATAGTGAGTGAGTTGTCATAAGGTAGCATTGGGGAAGTGTGATACTCTGACATAGTATAACCAACATGATGGAAATTTAGCAGCCTATTCCCATTCGGTCAATCCAATTTGCATGTTTTTAAGAGCAAAAGTACTGGACCACTTGCTTGATGTCGTAATATTGAATCCAACCAATTATCATGGACTAATCAGAATTGATTTACAAGCTATACTGTTAACACCTACTTCTTTTGTATGTTGAATATGAAGTGACTTATTACCAATTACATAATAATATGAGTTCTAAAATTTAAAGGATCCTAAGAAGCAATATTCTGGGTAAAACTATAAATTAATGAACCTAAGTACAAAATCCATACATGAATATCTATAGTGTTAGAAATATTTTCCAGCTTAAAACACTCTGTTTTGTAGCAAATCACTTGTTAGTCTTAAATATATTTCTTCATAATGTATTACTATAGATCGTGGTTAAGTTTCAAGACCAGGTTGCAAGAAGCTTATTTATTCTAAATGTAGTTGAAATACTACATGCTTACAATGAACAATAGAAATAATAGTATTATAGTAAGAATAAGTGGAGAGGAGAACAGAAAAACCATGAATCAGTGAAATATGGGGAAACTGGGGGAATATGGGGAAATCAGTGAAATTGTTTGTTTAATTAGAAGAGATAAGGTTTGGGGCATCTGGGTGGCTCAGTCATTAAGCGTCAGGCTTCAGCTCAGGTCATGATCTCATGGTGTGTGAGTTAGAGCCCTGCATCAGGCTCTGTGCTGACTTCCCAGAGCCTACTTCAGATCCTCTGTCTCCTTCTCTGTCTGCCCACCCCCCACCCGACCCCCTGCCGCTTATGCTAGAATATGTGCACTTACACACTCACTCTCTCTCTCTCAAAGATAGATAAACTTGAAAAAAAAAAAGAAGAAGAGATAAGGTTTAGGCTACTTTCAGAGATGCTATAAGTGGTCATTTATTCAACATCTAGGGCTTAATTTTTCTAGTCTCTGGAAACCACAGCTACAGTGATTTTACAGGGCAGAGGAGGGAGTCCTACCTGAGTTCAAGAAAGGGAAAGAGAGAGAGTCTCCTAAGGTACCAGGCCAGAGTATGCATGTTTCTGAGAAATAAAATTATTGTCTTAAATAATTTGAATAATCTAGAGAAATACTTTAGTTTTGCAACATTTTCCATGTTCTTTATTTCTGTTTTTGCAGATCTGAAGTCCAATTTCCTTAGAGTTGAAACTATAAATCTACAGGTTCTTGCTGTTGTTGGGGATAGGCACAAGAAAAATATCTTTTAATTTTTTCTTATTTAAGCAAGGATATGAGCATTCTATGGTTTTTCCAAGTCTCAGTTTTAATATTTCATCCAAAAAAATTCTTAAGATGTACAAATCTTCCATAAACCATTAGATTTTCTCCCTAAATTGTTTTCAAATGTGATTATTGTTTTGATTTTTTAAAAAGTAGCTAAGACCAGGGGCGCCTGGGTGGCTCAGTTGGTTAAGCGTTCGACTTTGGCTCAGGTCATGATCTGAGTTTGTGGGTTTGAGTCCTGTGTCGAGCCCTGCATCCAGCCCCACATCTAGAACCACGTTGGTCTCTGTGCTGTCAGCTCAGAGTCTGGAGCCTGTTTCGGATTCAGATTCTGTGTCTCCCTCTCTTTCTGCCCCTCCCCTGCTCATGCTCTGTCTCTATATCAAAAATAAAAATAAACATTAAAAAAAATTTTTTAAGTAACTAAGATCATATATTGTCAATCAATTACATAGAAATTTTAAATTAATCAAGAAACTAAGAGGTTCCTATTGTCCCCAGATTAACACTTCAGATAATGTGATGTGATCTTTTGCTTTATTGCTGCTTTTGATCTGGTAATTTAGAGAAAAAAAAACCAGTTAAATGTTTATAGCTTCTTTTATTTAGCTCAGAAAGCCTTTCTGAGACCTCCATTGCAAGCTGTATTCCTGAACACTTGGGAATGGGGTTAAAAAGAAAGATATTACAGGATTAAAGAACAAAGGGAGGAAAGATATGAAGCAAGCCTAGGAGAGCTTGCACAGGTAATGAACAAGAAAGGAGCAAGCAAAGTGGATAGGATCACACTGAAGGATAATTTGAGACAGATTATTGAACCATAAGCTCCTTGAGACTAAACATTATTTCTTCACTTTGCACCCCAACACCTACCACAGTTCCTGGTGCAGAACAGAAACACCATATCTGTTTGCTCTACCGAAATGAACTCTTCCATACTTATTCCTGATTCTGGTGGATGGGAGGACATGGTGCCCAGTAATGGCCCTGTGGTTGGGAAGCAACAGAGAAAAGGAAGTTACAGCAGTCATGACAGCAACACCGTTTTTTAATGTCCCCCCAAGGAGGCTACATCTTTAAGGCAGAAAGATGTATGAATGCAACACATCCTGGCCAGTGAAAAAGATGCATCCAGGAAGTTGGTCTGTTGGGAAGATGGCAATAGCTAGAGCTGACAATGGACAGTGACAGGCAAGGGACCATTACAATAGGAAGAGGTTGCTTTTAGGTGAAGAAAATGAGCAGGTACCAACACTCAAATGAGAAAATTATGTTTCCTATAAAAAATCATACCCATTTCTTAAATATTTTTAGAACTAGTTTCATGTCAGTTTAGTTTAGAAACCAAAAAAATAGTAAGTAGATATCATGTTTTAACACATGTCTCTTGGTGAATGTATTGTGCTCATGTTTTTAAAGGAATATTTGGTCTAAGAGTAAATTTCATCAGTTCTTTGGCTCTTTTTAGAGAAAATTGAAGAAAACCCATCAAAATTGCTTTCTCCATAATGCCTTCCCAGCTGTTGAATTTCTGGACTTTGTTCAAAGTGCTTCCTTGATTTTCTGTAAAACAAAGTAGAAAATTAATAATAATATATTCATAGTGGGGCACCTAGGTGGCTCGTTCGGTTAAGCATCCAACTTTGGCTCAAGTCGTGATCTTGCAGTTTGTGAGTTCAAGCCCTGCATCAGGCTCTGTGCTGACAGCTTAGACCCTGGAGCCTGCTTTGGATCCTGTGTCTCCCTCTCTTTCTGCCCCTCCCTGCTCACTGTCTGTCTGTCTGTCTGTCAAAAGTAAACATTAAAAAAAATTTTAATAATAATATATTCATAGGTTATGAAGGATATGAATCTATGTTTTCACAAATTTCCTGAAGACCTATAAAACAAAGAGTTGATTATGAAGAAGAGTTGATTATTAGCTGAATTTGAGATACTATTTTCTATTTCCTTTCTCATTGGGGCTCCTTACTCTTATAAGTTTATCTCCCTGATTTGGGCCTTATGGTAAGAAAAGTCTCAGATGCAGAATTCTCTAATCAATTAGTGACATTAAAAAATATATATAGCACATTATACACATGTGTAGTATTAACATGACAATATTTAAGCCATATAAGAAACCAATACGATCTTTGTTCACTTATAAAGTGAACCTATTTCAATCAATACTCATAATAATTATGCTAATTTTTCAGCCCAAAATAAATAACTCAATATGTAATGTTGCCAAAATAAAAATGTTTTATCTTCATTGGATTTTCAGAGTCCAACATTTCATTAAAAGTGAAAATAAAACTTCTCTCGCTCATAAATAAAATGGAAATCTGTTTTCCTCATGGTAATCCTAAAAAGGTATTAGTTGCCAATGTTTACCATATAGACAACTTCCATTAGTAATTGTAATATGTTACCGAAACATTGGACACCTACATATGTGTCTATAAATTTATACTGATTCGCATATAAATGCTGAATTTTTAATCAGCTTAATTTTAGATGTCTTATTTATCCCCATTTACTACGCTAGTAATTTGTCATACTTAGAAACATACCAAGAGGATTTTTTTTATGATGTTGATCATGAAAAAGGAAATATGAGAAGGCAAATACTGTTCATTTTCTTTTGTATTATTTGATGTATAGTAAGTATTTCAAAAACTTAGAATTTTAAAATCTCAAATGTGTGCCCCCAAATCTTCAACTCTGCCCTGGATGTGCAATTCCAACATTCTTTGGAGAGCAAGGTGAGACAGGAAAATGTTAATTCAGTGCTTCAGAGTGGCTTCTGCCTACAATTAAGTGGCACATCCACCAGAGAGATAGGGAACCACGAATGTCAGAACTTGGGGACTTTAGGCTCCTGGGAAGGTGACAGATTTAGCCTATTCCTCCGAGCTCTTTTCTTGCTGTAAAAATACAAATGTTCTAAAAATAACTAGAACTTCCATCTCTGGTGATACAATGCAAATTGCAGTGAGGAAATGATAATCTTTTGTTTTAAAAATCGAATAATTACCTCATGGCACCTGGGTGGCTCAACCAGTTAAGCCTCTGACTCTTGGTTTCCGCTCAGGTCATGATCTCACAGTTAGTGAGTTCCAGCCCCGCGTTGGGCTCTGCACTGACAGCACAGAGCCTGCTTAGGATTCTCTCTCTCTCTCTCTGTCTGTCTGTCTGTCTCTCTCTCTCTCTCTGCTCCTCCCCTGCTCATTTTTATGTTCTCTCTCTCATAAATAAATAAGTAAACTTTTAAAAATTAAATAAAAGTCAAATAATTATCTCTCTCACCATTGCAACAGCTTACCTGTCCTAACAGACACTTCCCAGATGGTTTTATTCTGTGTCCTGAAAGAGAATGTTTTATTCTTACAAGCTCACTTTCTTTGCTTGGGTGTGTTGACCACTCTGGCACCTGGACACCTAACAACTTGCGGCATCTTTCCCTCTTTACAGGAAGTCCTGTTTCTGACCACATGGGACATGGTATGAGGAGAAGGGATAGGGCAAGGGGCCAGCGAGGCTTGTACTCTCAAGCCCATGTCTGACTCAACTCTGCATGAACACAGGCTTCTCATACTTGGGCAAGACTAGGAGGACTCCTAGGTTAATCTCTGGATTTCCCACAGGTTTTTATTCCATTCTTAGTGTCTTTCCTAGTAGACTCATTTTTAACTCTCCTTATCATATCATTTCCTATTTCATCTGAAGGCTGATATCATAAATAGTATGTTTTCCTTATCATCTGCTCACCAAAACTAGGGAGAAGCCTGCCTAAAAAGTCTTTCATAAGTGGAGTTGAAATTAATGGTAAAATTAATATAGCCATAGAGGAGCAACTTGAAAAGAAATTCTGATTAATGCTATTTATATTGAGAGGAGTGATTTTTATAAAAAATGTTAAAGTATCTTTCACAAACGTTGGGCTATCTTTCCTTCTTATATTTACCACAAATCACAAGTATGTCCTAAAGTGTCCATAGACACAGAAGAACACTATACACATTTATCTAAGAGTACAACGTTCTCTGTTTTCATTGATTATGTAGTAAAACATGATCTGTTAAGCTTTTATATCCTGGCCTATTCATGTTCCCAGGACATTAAATTGTTACATTTATCAAAAGGAGGCTCTGTCTGTGTGGCCACTTCGCTAAATTTATAACAGACTTCGGATCATATCTGTAAATTCACATTTGGGATATGTAACGGATGCCTGCATGCCAAACAAGCAAAATAAACCATGCTGAGGCCTGAAAAAAATGTATGGTCTGGGAGCTGAAGATTTGCTATTGAAAAAAAAAAGTGGCCTCAAAAGGCAGAGTTTCAAGGATGGCAGCATGTTGGTGGGGTAATAGAGAGTGGGGATAGAACACAAGGTCCTCATGAGTCCTAGTTCTGCTCTGAACCATGGTATCAGTCAAGTGCGTTGGTCCATCCTAGTCTTAGCTTTCATCTAGAAAATGGGGAAATCATCTCTTGCAAGGTCATCATGGGTTAAAATAGTAGAGGTATGCTAAAGTATATTTGAAACATTTAAAAGTATAAAGCATTTAGGGGTGCCTGGGTGGCTCAGTCGGTTAAGTGTCCGACTTGAGCTCAGGTCATGACCTCACAGTCTGTGAGTTGGAGCCCCACGTCGGCAGCACAGAGCCTGGAGCCTGCTTTGGATTCTGTGTCTCCCTCTCTCTCTGCCCCTCTGCTGCTCTTGCTCTGTCTCTCTGTGTCTCAAAAATAAAAATAAAAACATTTTAAAAGTATAAAGCATTTATTTTTAATAACCGGATTCTACTACTTCTGACTAGTGTTCAACTTCAAGGATCTCTGATTTGAAGCAAGAATTTGGAAAATCCTTGCCTGTAATGTTTCAATGAAGTATGGAAGTTTGTGTATGTCTCCAGTGATTGATTTTCTTTATTTCATCTGCTTGATTGGAAAACTTAGTACAGCCCATTTCCAATTTCCAGGAGCCTCAGTCCTAATGTCTTTTCACAAGTCAGTGACCTGGAACATGGACACACTGTCCATGGAAACATAGTTGCATGTGGGAGCAGACCATGAAAGTCTTCTTCATTCATATAAATCTCCACAGACATTTCTTTGACCCTGAACGACTCAGCTCACATGTTCCCATAGAACAAAGGTCTGACATTCCAAATCAGGCCACTGGAAACTTCACTTCTACTTGTTACAGCTACTGTTGTGGAAGGCAGGGTTCTCATGCCCATGAACGTGGCTACCCTGAGCTTCTCTGGCTGTACCCCAGCCTGTGAAAGAGCAACTAGGAGTGAGCTGTGGGGTGGAGGCCAGACTGTGTGGTGGAGCAGTGTTGGGGCTCTTGCTCACTTTCTCCTGCTCCTTTTCCTCAACCTCTGCTTGCACTGGCCGTAGACTTGGAGGAAGTTTAGGGGAGATAACCCCAGAGTGCCAGTCCTGCAGAAGCCTCTTCCCTTCTGTCTCCTCTCCAGTGTTATCTACCTTCCATATGGACTTCCAGGATGGGATTTCCACCTCCTCTCACACCAGGAGGAGGGTGACTAGGGACATGAGATGTGAGGCTCTAAGGCTGGGCAGGAGGGGAGGGAGGAGGATGAGGGAGGACTAGGGAGTAGCTGATGCGCCATTTCTCAGACTCCATGGTGCCCCTGGCTATTGCTTTACTTCTCTGAGGAAGAAAGCAAAATCTTTCAAGTGCCAATGAACCGTCCAGGAAATTGCAGCATTGCCTATGAAATACAGGAGAGGCTCAATAAAATTCATCTGAATCTTAGTTTAATTTACTTTCTCTCCCTCACTCTCTCCCTGGCTCGCTCGCTCTCTCTCTCTATCATCATCATCATCATCATCATCATCACCATCACATAGATGCCCCATGGGGACCACAAGCTCAAAATCTTAATGATCAAATAATCATCATCTTCTATTTCACAACCAACTCCTGCTTTTCACAGTTTTATGCATGACACTTTTCTGGTTCAAAAAAAGCTATTGTTACTCTTTAGCTCTCCTTATTATCTTCACATTTCAAGGAGAAGAGAAGATTTATCCATTATTAATCTATGCATTCATAATCCCCATCCTTTCATTCCTATTACCGCCCTTATCGTAACTTCATATCTGAACCTCCCTGTGTCTTTTCTTCTAATTGCCCACCTCAAAGATCCTCAGCAGATTCACAGATGTGTGAGTATAGTCAGTGATAATATCAGCATTTCAGACCAGCGGGGAAATGATGGATTTATCAGTAAGTTAGAACAAATGATGCCATACATATACTTTTTTATCTTATGCGTTATATCAAAATAAATTCAATATCAATATGATTTTAATGTAGTAAATGTAACTTTGAAAATACTGGAATAAAACAATTGATGAATATTTGCTAGTCTGGAAATAGGAAAAGCCTTTCTAAAAAAAAAAAACTAAGGTCACAAATTGTAAATAAAAGTGTTACAGTTTTGGTGAAATCAAAATTTTAAATTTCTATTCCAATAATTGGTAAACACAAACATCAAGTTGGAAAATATTTAATGTATATATAGCAGAATTAATATAGACAAGTCAGGTAAATCAATACAGTATAATGAGAGGATATGAGCAGACAACTCAAAAAACAAGAAATATAAATAGCCTAAAATATGCAAAAATTGCTCAATCTCATTAGTATTCAAGGAAATACAAAATTAACACAATAATGATATCACTTGTCACCTGTCAGATTGGCAAAGATATTAAAGAATATTAATAACTGGGTGATAGTATAGGAAAGAGCCATGTTTCTAGTCTACTTTTGGGAGTGTAAATTGGTATAAAATTTCCAGAGGCCAATTTGACATTATTTACCAAAAGCCTTAAATACCTCTTTGATCCAGCAACTTCCTATATGAGATTTTATTTGATGAAAATACACCAAGAAATGTACAAATATCTATGCATTTTGTAAGTTGCTATAATAATGTTTATAACAGTAAAACATCAGTGGCAATAAAAAGGTAAATCAATGAAGGATTTGCTAAATAAATTAAGGAATAGTGATACAATAGTATATATAATAATGTATCCGTTAAAAATGTGGGTATAGTTTATTTTCATGAAAATGCTCATGGTTTATGTATAAAGGCTTTCCAATTATGCACATGACATCATTTTATTTTTAAAAATTATGTGAAATATATAGAGATATACAAATTGCTAGCAATGGTGGGTATTGGTCATTTCCAGGTGCTTTTTACTGGCTGTTTAGAAATAAAAAAATAAGAATTCGTATATAGTCTTAAACCCTTAGCCAAGATTCTATCCTACATTTTTAACTCCAAATTACCTTTCTAATACCCAATTTCAAGCCCAGAGTCAGGGAGCCAAGTTAAAGGATGCTACCACAGTCTAGATATATAGTGAGTAAGGATAGCAGGAAAAGGGGGAAATTAGACAAGGAGGAGTTAAAGGTGATGCTGGAGTTTCAGATCTGTCTGACAGGGAGGCCCTTGGCCCAAAGAGGAGATGGTTTAGCTGGAAGATGCTGGGTATTTAGACACTCAACACAGAACCTTGAACATAGTGGTGATTGAATGTTTCTTTAATGGATGAACGTGGTTCCATATGATCCTTATTATAGTTTGATGTATCAGTACTCTATTGGCAATATTCTCTGGAGATTCCAAGAAGAGACTGATCAAGGCAGTTCAAAACAATAAAGAAAACATTGCAATCAGAATCGGATCTCTTTTACCCAGTCACCTCAGCCTTTCTTCTATCTGGGGGTTCTGCCCTGGGACTGCAATGCCACTTTTCCAGAGAGGTCTTCCCTGACTTCCAGGTTCAAGAAAAAGAAGGAAGTCCAGTCCTCCTGTTCTCACTTGTCTAGTTGTCAGAATTCAGCTGGTGCCTAGGAAAGCACAAATCTCTGCCCTTCTCATCTGGACTTGTCACTGACATATTTCGTTTCCTTATTGTGTGCTGGACTTAACTAACATAGAGAATGCACCAAGGAGTCTGCTCAGAATGCCCAGGGTATCAGCCCCAAAGAGGTGGGCCCTTCTCAGGGGTCTAACCACCCCCCCCCCGCACTTACCTTGGTTGGGCTCTCAGGCGGCGCTGAGCACTCTGCTTGCAAGGGTCTGTCTCCCTTCATCATCACAATAGCAGATGTAACTAAAACAAAGTTGGAGAAGCAAAGTGACACATCCTGGATCACAGAGCATGCATTTGATGGAGGTCAGATTCCAATGTGGGGAGAAGAAATCTAGCAGTGTGGCAGGCATGTTATTGGAATGGTGGTTGGGTATAACCCAAAAGTAAAGGGTGGTGCTGGTTTTGGACCCCATACTGCTTTCCAGGAGCGTGGTAGTGGGCTGTGACCTATTGTTCTTGCCTGGTGGGACTGACCTGCTTCCCCACGGCTCAGGTGGGAGAGCCCAGTGCTGAGAACACAGGAAAGCTGAGGCCCAGCTGGCCTGGACAGAGACTGTTCTTGGTGGTTACCCTAGCACAGCATAGCTTTCCATACACAGTCCGCCCTCTGCTCCAGAAGTGTTCTTTTGTCCCAAGTGTTCTCAGGGACCAAAATATAATAAGGAGTTATTATATTCTGCAGGTTTTTTGAAGGCTTTACCTCCTCTCTTCCAAAGAACACTCACTTCAGGCTACTTATGGTAAGAGGTGGGTCTCCTCTTATGGGTCGTTCTGGTAAATCATTGGCCTCAGAGGAGATGTCTGAGCCCTATATTTCTTTATACTCTCATTTTCTCAATATTCTTAAGCTACAGGATCAAATTACTGGCATGATTCAAAAAGCATGAGAGTGGACCCAATTTTTTTGACAATTTAAATCCCATTTAAACCTCCCAGTTTTGTAATGAAAATCAAATTTTGAGATGTGATATATGAGCATCTAACCATTGCTAACACTCTGGACTAAGAATAAAAGAAAAGAAAGGAACAGCCTCTAAAACCTTACAAACCTTTGCTTGATTAGTAGAGCAGCAACACATAATTCATAAGCCCCTGCAAGAAAAAAAAAACCCATAACTAAGAAGAAACATTTTAATTAAGAGCCTTTAAAGCATTGTTTAAAAAATGTTCCAAGTTATGATAACTTAAAAACTTTGCAGAATTCAAGCATATTGTAATAAAAATATTTTAAAATATTGATTTAAAATTCAAGTTGAGCTTAACTGTCAGATATATTACACATTCCTTCTGATGAATTCAAATCTAACTTTTTAATCTTCTTTAAGCCAGATATAATGCCTATGGGCTGTATAATTTTAAATTCACTTTTCAAAAAAGATCTGAGGCATTGCAGCTAGCAGCCACGTACATGCATGTCCTTGCTACCTTGAATGTCTGGTCTCCAGGTTCATACTGTGGTATAAATGGGGGGAGTCTGTCAAGTCTGAGTTTTAAATAACTTGAGAAAATGGGTTCTTGCAACTTTCCCCCGGGATTTAATACTAATCCTGCTATTGAGAAAATTATGAGGATATTATTAGGAAAGTTACAGCACTTGGACCCTCTTGAAAAGGAGCTGGTCTTTGTAGCCTTTGTTTAGCCAACTGAGCCACCCAGGCGCCCCTGGTCTTTGTAGCCTTTGTAAACTCTACATCAAGTCACATGTTATTTCTGCTTTTGGTAAGTGGTTTTATTTGTATGCCTTTCTTAGTTATAAAAGCAGTAACAGTCTAAAAGAACCCAGTAGAAATAATACGAAAACAAAAGATTGAGCAGGCCAGAAGAAAACTGTTCACTCTCTCCTCCACAGGCTTCCTCCACTGCACCCACCACTTATGTTGCAATGGTCATTGACATGCCTATGGCTCCCACCAGACTGTGAGCTCCTTGAGGACAGGAAATGCATCATAATCTCATGTGGATGCTCAGTTTCTCTCATTTTTGTTGATGTTTACATCATCCTCCATTCATATCCTATGGTCCTGGTCCTTAATGAATAGTACACAGGATTGTTCATACTTCAGAACAGTGTGCCATTTAAAAGGAGAATGTATCAGCAAAGGAAGAAAAAAGGTTTTCAGAGGCACCAATAATAGTACCATCTAAAAATTATCTATGGCCCAGTCACTTGAGTGTCTGACTCTTGATTTTGGCTTGGGTCATGATCTCAGAGTCAGTGTGGACCCTGCTTGAAATTCCCTCTCCCTCTCCCCCTACCCCTACCCCTCTCTCCCCCCACCTCTACCCATCTCACCTGCTTGCTTTCTCTCTCTCCAAACAAACAAAACAACAACAACAACAACAACAACAACACATCAAACATCTATGGGAGAGGAGCCCTGTGGATCCAACCCTAATATCTGGTCCTCCTGATTTAGAGAATGGATGCATCAAGACACCAGGACCTCTAGCCATTTAATGGCTACATCATAGCAGAACTCCCCTACTCTGATTCCAGCCTTAGGGGAGAGGAAGTTTTCCAGGTTACTTGAACTTAGATTTCAAATTTTCCTTCTTGTAATTAAGTAAAGTGGCATCTGACCATATATCCATAAGCCTTTTGTGAGCTTTATTAGAGTGACTCAAAATCCACAAATCAGATCAACTCTGGGACAAAGGGAGAGTTCCTATGCAAGGATGATAGTTCATTTACAAGTCGGCCCCTTTTGGATGACACACCTACCTCCAAAACCATTCTCTCTCATATGTCCTCAGCCCCAGGCTCAGTGCTGAGTGGATAGGCTGAATTGGACATGATCCCACACCGCAAGAGTCTCACAAGTGAAAAGTGGAAGAAATATGTCCTGTGTGCTATGGTAGAAGACTGTATGGGCACAGTGGGAGCAAAAGAAAACCATTTGTTCTATCTGGGTGTAGGAGAGGAGCCATCTACATTTTGGGAGAAAGGTGTGTTTTCCATAAACACCCTCCAGGAATAGGACAAGATTCATTAGAAGGCAATCAGGAGGAGGCACTAACTAAAGAAAACATAGGGAGCCACTGAAAATACCAGGAAACCTTGAGGTTCACTGATTTTATTGATCAAATAATGGTTTTACAAGACTGATAGAATGTGAATGTTTCAACCTCAGAAAGCATTTAGAGGGTTTATGTATAGTAAATACACTTCTGGAGTCTCTAAATGCCTTTAAATCTTGGAGCACCTTTTTTTATTACGTGAATGGAGGACCCAGAAAAGTAAGAATGTAGAATTCTTTTCCGTAATGAGGAATAATGCCACAACATTTGGCCAGGCGTGGCGCCAGGAGTCAACAGCCCATTGGCCAGAATTAGGGATGGTATTACTGGGATTACGTAGTAGTTAAAGGCTCTAGAATCAGGTGGCCTGAGTTTGAATTTTGGGTCCACCAGTCATGTAATCTCTGTTTCAGCTTCATAAAATGAGGTCAACAATAGTACCAACTGCATAGGTGTCCTGGGGATTAAATGAGAGAACATGTGTAAAGCACAGAAGAACCTGGCACATGGTAAGCCCTCAGTAAATGCCCACTTTACACAGAAAGGTGGCTGCTGGCCTCTGTAGTCTTGCAGATTACAGAACACAAGACAAAGCTACTTAATGCATAGCCTTCTTGCCTTATCACCACTGGGTCGCTCAGTGGGTTAAGCGTCCCACTTTGGCTCAGGTCATGATCTCACAGTTTGTGGGTTCGAGCCCTACATTGGGCTCTGCACTAATAGTGCAGAGTCTGCTTGAGATTCTTTCTCTTCCTTCTCTCTGCCCCTCCCCTGCTCATGCTTTCTCTCTCTCTCAAACAAATAAACTTAAAAAAAAAAAAAAGAAATGAAAGGAAAGGTCGGGGGGACTGGCATGAAGGAAAGGACAACAGTGTAAGTGAAAAACAAAAAGAAAGAAAAATCAAAAAAAGAGGAAATCAAAGAGCCAGAGGGAAATATCAAGATGGAGTGGAAAGGGGAGAAATGGACCCAAACATATCCTGAGAGGAGCTAAAAGTGACAGGGAAAGAGCTGTATGGTCAGTGGGGCTCCAGAAATGCCTCAGTCTTCACCACACCCATGGCCTCAGTTACTCTGCATCCCTTTCTTGTCTGTATTGCTCGAAGTTCTACTTCATATTGGAATAGTTACCTGTGTTTGCTGGAAAATACTTGAAAATATCAGAAAGTATTTTAAATGATATAAGTGACCTATAATCTCATCTGCCCAGAATGAGCATTGTAATAATATTGATTATTGAATAATTCTTTCCATTTTTTCTTACAATGTGTCAATAACATGAATTTTTTTATTTAATTTTTTATTTTTTAAAATTTACATCCAAATTAGTTAGCATATAGTGAAACAATGATTTCAGGAGTAGATTCCTTAATACCCCTTACCCATTTAGCCCATCCCCCCTCCCACAACCGCTCCAGCAACCCTCAGTTTGTTCTCCATATTTATGAGTCTCTTCTGTTTTGTCCCCCTCCCTGTTTTTACATTATTTTTGTTTCCTTTCCCTTATGTTCATCTGTTTTGTCTCTTAAAGTCCTCATATGAATGAACTCATATGATTTTTGTCTCTCTTTGACTAATTTCACTTAGCATAATACCCTCCATTTCCATCCACGTAGTTGCAAATGGCAAGATTTCATTCTTTTTGATTGCCGAGTAATACTCCATTGTGTGTGTGTGTGTGTGTGTGTGTGTGTGTGTGTGTAAGATATACATCTTCTTTATCCATTCATCCATCGATGGATGGACATTTGGGCTCTTTCCATACTTTGGCTATTGTTGATAGTGCTGCTGTAAACATGGGGGTGCATGTGTCTCTTTGAAACAGCACACCTGTATCCCTTGGATAAATGCCTAGTAGTGCAATTGCTGGGTCGTAGGGTAGTTCTATTTTTAGTTTTTTGAGGAACCTCCATACTGTTTTCCAGAGTGGCTGCACCAGCTTGCATTCCCACCAACAATGCAAAAGAGATCCTCTTTCTCCGCATCCTCACCAACATCTGTTGTTGCCTGAGTTGTTAATGTTAGCCATTCTGACAGGTGTAAGGTGGTATCTCATTGTGGTTTTGATTTGTATTTCCCTGATGATGAATGATGTTGAGCATTTTTTCATGTGTCGGTTGGCCATCTGGATGTCTTCCTTGGAGAAGTGTCTATTCATGTCTTTTGCCCATTTCTTCACAGGATTATTTGTTTTTTGGGTGTTGAGGTTGATAAGTTCTTTATAGATTTTGGATACTAACCCTTTATCTGATATGTCATTTGCAAATATCTTCTCCCATTCTGCCAGTTGCCTTTTAGTTTTGCTGATGGTTTCCTTTGCTGTGCAGAAGCTTTTTATTTTGATGAGGTCCCAGTAGTTCATTTTTGCTTTTCTTTCCCTTGCCTCCAGAGACGTGTTGAGTAAGAAGTTGCTGCGGCCAAGTTCAAAGAGGTTTTTGCCTGCTTTCTCCTCAAGGATTTTGATGGCTTCCTGTCTTACATTGAGGTCTTTCATCCATTTTGAGTTTATTTTTGTGTATGGTGTAAGAAAGTGGTCCAGGTTCATTCTTCTGCATGTCGCTGTCCAATTTTCCCAGCACCACTTGCTGCAGAGACTGTCTTTATTCCATTGGATATTCTTTCCTGCTTTCTCAAAGATTAGTTGGCCATATGTTTGTGGGTACATTTCTGGGTTCTCTATTCTGTTCCATTGATCTGAGAGTCTGTTCTTGTGCCAGTACCATACTGTCTTGATGATTACAGCTTTGTAGTATAGCTTGAAGTCTGGGATTGTGATGCCTCCTGCTTTGGTTTTCTTTTTCAAGATTGTTTTGGCTATTTGGGGTCTTTTCTGGTTCCATACAAATTTTAGGATTATTTGTTCTAGCTCTGTGAAGAATGCTGGTGTTACTTTGATAGGGATTGCATTGAATATGTAGATTGCTTTGGGTAGTATCGACATTTTAACAATATTTGTTCTTCCTATCCAGGAGGATGGAATCTTTTTCCATTTTTTTGTGTCTTCTTCAATTTCTTTCACAAGCTTTCTATAGTTTTCAGCGTATAGATTTTGCACCTCTTTGGTTAGATCTATTCCTAGTTATTTTATGGTTTTTGGTGCAACTGTAAATGGGATCGATTCCTTGATTTCTCTTTCTGTCGCTTCATTGTTGGTGTATAGGAATGCAACCGATTTTTGTGCATTGATTTTATATCCTGCAACTTTGCTGAATTCATGAATCAATTCTAGCAGTTTTTTGGTGGAATCTTTTGGGTTTTCCATATAGAGTATCATGTCATCTGTGAAGAGTGAAACTTTGACCTCCTCCTGGCTGATTTGGATGCCTTTTATTTCTTTGTGTTGTCTGATTGCAGAGGCTAAGACTTCCAATACTATGTTGAATAACAGTGGCGAGAGTGGACATCACTGTCTTGTTCCTGACCTTAGGGGGAAAGCTCTCAGTTTTTCCCCATTGAGGATGATACTAGTTTTGGGTCGTTCATATATGGCTTTTATGATCTCGAGGTATGATCCTTCTATCCCTACTTTCTTGAGGGTTTTTATCAAGAAAGGATGCTGTATTTTGTCAAATGCTTTCTCTGCATCTATTGAGAGGATCATATGGTTCTTGTCCTTTCTTTTATTGATGTGACGAATCACGTTAATTGTTTTGTGGATATTGAACCAGCCCTGCATCCCAGGTATAAATCCCACTTGGTCATGGTGAATAATTCTTTTAATGTCTTGTTGGATCTGGTTGGCTACTGTCTTGTTGAGGAATTTGCATCCATGTTCATCAGGGAAATTGGTCTATAGTTCTCCTTTTTAGTGTGGTCTCTGTCTGGTTTTGGAATCAAGGTAATGCTGGCTTCATAGAAAGAGTTTGGAAGTTTTCCTTCTATTTCAATTTTTTGGAAGAGTTTCAAGAGAATAAGTGTTAACTCTTCCTTAAATGTTTGGTAGAATTCCCTTGGAAAGCCATCTGGCCCTGGACTCTTGTGTTTTGGCAGATTTTTTATTACTAATTCAATTTCCTTACTGGTTATGGGTCTGTTCAAATTTTCTATTTCTTCCTGTTTGAGTTTTGGTAGTGTATATGGTTCTAGGAATTTATCCATTTCTTCCAGATTACCCATTTTATTGGCATGTAATTGCTCATAATGTTCTCTTATTATTATTTTTATTTCTGTTGTGTTGGTTGTGATCTCTCCTCTTTCATTCTTGATTTTATTTATTTGGGTCCTTTCCTTTTTCTTCTTGATCAAACTGGCTAGTGGTTTATAAATTTTGTTAATTCTTTCAAAGAACCAGCTTCTGGTTCATTGATCTGTTCTACTGGTTTTTTTGGTTTCAATAGCATTAATTTCTGCTCTAATCTTTATTATTTCCTGTCTTCTGCTGGTGTTGGGTTTTATTTGCTGTTCTTTTTCCAGCTCCCTAAGGCATAAGGTTAGGTTGTGTATCTGGGATCTTTCTTCCTTCTTTAGGAATGCCTGGATTGCTATATACTTTCCTCTTATGACTGCCTTTGCTGTGTCCCAGAGGTTTTGGGTTGTGGTGTTATCATTTTCATTGACTTCCATATACTTTTTAGTTTCCTCTTTAACTGCTTGGTTTGCCCATTCATTCTTTAGCAGGATGTTCTTCAGTCTCCAAGTATTTGTTACCTTTCCAAATTTTTTCTTGTGGTTGATTTCGAGTTTCATAGCATTGTGGTCTGAAAATATGCACAGTATGATCTCGATCTTTTTGTACTTACTTAGGGCTGATTTGTGTCCCAGTATATGGTCTATTCTGGAGAACGTTCCATGTGCACTGGAGAAGAATGTATATTCTGCTGCTTTAGGATGAAATGTTCTGAATATATCTGTTAAGTCCACCTGGTCCAGTGTGTGATTTAAAGCCATTGTTTCCTTGTTGATTTTTTTGATTAGATGATCTGTCCATTGTTGTGAGTGGGGTATTGAAGTCTCCTAATATTATGGTATTACTACCAATGAGTTTCTTTATGTTTGTGATTAATTGATTAATATATTTGGGTGCTTCACATTTGGTGCATAAATGTTTACAATGTTAGGTCTTCTTGGTGGATAGACCCCTTGATTATGACATAATGCCCTTCTGCATCTCTTGATACAGTCTTTATTTTAAAGTCTAGATTGTCTGATGTAAGTATGGCTACTCCAGATTTCTTTTGTTGACCATTAGTATGATAGATGGTTCTCCATCCCCTTACTTTCAATCTGAAGGTGTCTTTAGGTTTAAAGTGGGTCTCTTGTAAACAGCATATAGATGGATCTTGTTTTCTTATCCATTCTATTACCCTATGTCTCTTGATTGGAGCATTGAATCCATTGGCATTTAGAGTACTGAAAGATACAAATTTATTGCCATTATGATGCTTGTAGAGTTAGAGTTTCTGGTGATGTTTGCTGGTCCTTTCTAATCTTTGTTGCTTTTGTTTATATAAATATATATATGTATATATATACAATATATATATAATTATATATATACATTATATTATATAATATATATACATTATATATTATACATACATAATATTATATATATTATATTACATATATAATAATATACTAATATATATATAAATATAATATATATAATATAATATATAATATAATATATAATATATATAATATAATATATAAATATAATATATATTATATTACATATATACATATACATAGATCTGTATACATATATATATTACATATATATTACATATATATATATTATATATAATATATATATGTAATTTTTTTCATTTTTTCTCCCTTCAGAGAGTCCCCCTTAAAATTTCTTGCAGGGCAGGTTTAGTGGTCACAAACTCCTTTAATTTTTATTTGTCTGGGAAACTTTTTATTCTATTTTGAATGACAGCCTTGCTGGTTAAAGAATTCTTGGCTGCATATTTTTCTGATTCAGCACACTGAATATATCCTGCCACTCCTTTATGGCCTGCCAAGTTTCTGTGGATAGGTCTGCTGCAAACCTGATTTGTCTTCCCTTGTAGGTTAGGGACTTTTTTTCCCTTGCTGCTTTCATGATTCTCTCCTTGCCTGAGTATTTTGTGAATTTGACTATGATATGCCTTGTTGATAGTCGGTTTTTCTTTAATCCCATTTAACCCCCGTTAGGGGGTACTCTGTGCTTCCTAGATTTTGATGTCTGTGTCTTTCCCCATGTTAGGAAAGTTCTCTGCTATGATTGGCTCACGTAACCCTTCTACCGCTATTTCTCTCTCTTCCTCTTCTGGGACCCCTATGATTCTGATGTTGTTCCTTTTTAATGACTCACTGATTTTCTAATTCTTAAATTGTGCTCTTTTGCCTTAATCTCCCTCTTTTTTTCTGCTTCGTTATTCTGTATAAGTTTGTCCTCTATATCCCTGATTCTCTGTTCTGCCTCGTCCATCCTTGCCGCCACTGCATCCATCTGTGATTGCAGCTCAGTTATAGCATTTTTAATTTCATTCTGGCTATTTTTTACTTCTTTTATCTCTGCAGAAAGGGATTCTAATCTATTTTCAACTCCAGCTAGTATTCTTATTATCGTGATTCTAAATTCCGGTTCAGACATCTTGCTTGTATCTGTGTTGGTTAAATCCCTGGCTGTCCTTTCTTCGTGCTCTTTCTTTTGGGGTGAATTACTTTTCTTTGTCATTTTGAAGGGAGAAAAGGAATTAATGAGGTAGAAAAACTGAAATTAAAAAAAATAAAATTAAAAAATATTAAAATTAAAAATTAAACACACACACACACAAATCGAATAAATTATGCTAGGTCCTAGGTGTGTTTTGGTCTGGGTGTTGAAAGTGGTTTGACAGATTGGAGAAAGGAAAAGGGGGGGAAGAAAAAAGAAATCATTTGAGAATTTGAAAAAATGCATACACCAAAGTAGACTAAAATGAGATGATGGGGATAAAATAGAATTTGAAAAAATATACCCAAAAGTAAAGAATATAGTAGAAAAAAATTAAAGAAAAATATTTTTAATAAAAACTAAAAATAAAAATGAATTTTTTCTTTTTCTGTATTAAAGAAAAAAGAAAAGAAACAAAAAAGAGAAAAAAGATTAAAAAAAATTTTAAAAAGTAAATTGTTTGAAAATTTGAAAAATTTAATACACTGTAGTAGACTAAAATAAAATGATGGAAGTAAAATAGAATTTGAAAAATTTACATAAAATCAAAAAAATATAGTAATGAAAATTAAATAATAATATTTTTAATAGAAGTTGAAAATAAAAATGAAATTTTTCTCTTTCTGCATTCAAGAAAAAAATGACAAAGAGAAAAAAAGAAAAAGAAAGAAAAGAAAAAAAGGAAATTGTTTGAAAATTTGAAAAGGTGAATACACTGAAGTAGACTAAAATAAATTATGGAAGTAAAGTAGAATTTGAAAAAATTTATACAAAATTTAAAAATATAGTAATAACAATTAAAGAAAGATATTTTTAATAAAAATTGAAAATAAAAATGAATTTTTTATCTTTCTGTATTCTAGAAAAAGGTAAGAATTGTAAAAGAGAAAAAGAAAAAAGAAAAAAAGAAAGAAAATTGAATAGATGGACCTGCTAACAGATTGAAGTAGGACTGAAATTACTTCATTTTCCCCTAGAAGTCAGTCTATGTAGCGCTTTATAGTCCATAAACTAAGCCAGTGGTGAGACTTGTGTTCTTGAAGAGCGAGGTTGGCCCAGTTGGGCAGGGTTCTCCACTAGATGGCGCTCTCCACTCTCCACTAGATGGCGCTGCTAGCCTACTGGGGTGGATTGTTGCCGCGCTCGTAGGTGCATGTGCACATGCGCAGGAGCGGTGAAAATGGTGCCACCCAGCTATCCAGTCTGTTCTCCCGGATCAGCAATTGCACACCCATCCTCTGTCTTCAGCTTTCATCCACTCCCCACTTCTTCACTCTCCATGACCAGGCCCCAGGCAGTACCTCTCTCCTAAGTTTTGTCTCAAGTTTTGTCCCAAGTTTTGTCCCAAGTTTTGTCACAAGTTTTCCCCGGTCCCTTACTTCCGAAGGACTACAGCTTTGACCTGTTCCTCCCCTCTGCAGGAGGGTCTCAGCGAGCAATGGCTGAATGGTCAATGGCTGAATATCAGCTGCACCCAGGAATGCCCACTGCGCCCTGTTGTTGCCAGTGCCCTGAGACTGTGGCCAGGTGCTAGCCCACCCCAGAAAGTGTTCATGAGACAGTGTAGCAGCAGCACTTCAGGGATTATGGAAAATCACAACACACATCTGGCACCAGGCTTTACCCTTAACGACCTTGCCCCAGTACCAGTGAATGTGGCCACCCCAGAGGGTCTGCTGGGACCAAGTGGCTTCAGCAGCCTCTACCAAATGTCCTTCTAGCAGTGGAACCATTTTTCCCCATGTGGCCCGAGAACCTCCCGGACCCCACTCTGTTCCTGGGGATTTGCCCTTCTCACCAGAGCACCGCCAGGTATTGAGCTGTGGAGTTGCTTTGTGCTCCCCTTGTTTACAGTCTTAATGGAATTTAAATCCTCTCCTTTCTCCCTTTTTAGTTTAGTCTCTGTGGCTGTTTCCAATTTTCCACTTTCCCTCCAGCTGCTTTTGGGTAGGGGTGCTTTTCCCATATTCTCCCCCCCCCCAGTCTCTGTCCTCTCTCCGCCCACAAAAACAGTTCCCTACCTTTCGTGACTTCTTGCTCCCCAAGTTCAGCTCTCCACGCCACGTACCTGCTGAATTCTGTGGTTCAGGTTGTGCAGATTGTTGTGTTAATCCTCCAATCAGTTTTCTAGGTATGTAGGATGGTTTAGTGTTGGTCTGGCTGTATTTCATGGACGCGAGACACTCAAAAAACTTCCATGCTGTTCTGCCATCTTGGGTCCAAGCTCAATAACATGAATTTATCTTTCTGGTGCAGGATTAGATAAAACCAGCTGAAAGGATTCTCATCAAATTCCCATGGCATGTTTGGGATGTAACAGGGATGAAGCAGCTGTAACAGGATGACTGACCAGGGAAGGCCTCTCTGAAAAGGTGGCATTTGAAGAGAAGCCTGAAGGAAGTGATCATGAGAAGAGCTGAAGAAAGAGTGCTCCAAGCAGCAGGGGAACAGAAAGCGTGCAGGCTCAGAGGCAGAAGTGGGCTGGTATACTAGAGGAGCAACAGGATGTGTAGATATGGTTAAGTGGTGTTAGCAAGAAGGAGAGGGACAGGAAATGAGATAGAGACACAGCAGGAGGTCAGAGCATATAGGGACTCATAGGCTTGCTGATGATTCTGAGTGATCCAGGAAACCACTGGAAAGTTTTGAGCAAAGGGGTGTCCAGTATGTGGGTATGTGGGTGCCACTAATGACTCGGCTACTTGTTATACACTCATTCCCCCTCCTTTTACCACTGACCCACTTATTTTTCCATCGACTTTGCATATCTGTCACATATTTCATGATCTCTACTCCTTATCACCCTCCTTCTATTAATAATTTCTACATCTTTGTAATGATTGGTGGCCATGATGCCCCATGACTCCTTCTCTGTCTCCCAGGTTTAACTTCAGTTCCCAGGGCTGTCTGCCTCAGTTCATCTGGGTGCACTCATTTCATCAATCCAGGTTATAAGCCAGCCCATTGAAGGGATAACCGTGGTTCAAGCATCCACCAAATCCAACCCATTGTTCCAGGAAACAAGGTGAAGGAAGATTCACAAAAGGTTGTGTGGTCATCCTAAAGTAGAGCAGATCCCACAGAAACTTGTTCTGTCCACTTGATCTTGCTGCAACTACAGCCACTGGCCATGAGTGAATTCTCTGCTGTCCTACTGTTTACATTAGGAGCTTCAGATTCAGAGTCTGAAGGAAACGAGGATAAATGTCTCTGTGCTCTAACTGATTGGAGGTTACAGAAACACCTGGCATTTTCTACCTCTGTAGTGCAAGGTGTATTCTTCCCACTGCAATGCAAAAGGCTAGGATTTCAAAAGCACCAGAAGGGGATTTCAATGCCAAAAGTCCAAAAAAGAATAATCAATGTTAAATATTAGCATATTACATATGGCTGTGAACTCTTTCTGACTGTATCTTTGGTTATAGCCAAAAAGTTTTGATTTATATTCCTATCATTGATGATAATTTCGAAACAGTTTACTAGAATTTCATTTTCATTTTGAACAAAGAATAAATTAGAAGAAACTTTTACATTTCTAAGCGGTTATATTGTTTTTAACTAACATTTTGTTAATCTAGCGTTATTGAATATGGTCAGAGAATGGCATGTGCCATAGTTCTACTTCTTGGAATTAATTAAATATTCTATATGACTATTATATTATCAATTTTTAGAAAAACATTTAAAAAGGAGTATTATCACTTTGAATGGCAAATATTTTTATAAACGTATTAAAAGAGTAAATATTGGGGCGCCTGGGGGGCTCCGTCGGTTGAGCATCCGACTTCAGCTCAGGTCATGATCTCACTGTTCGTGATTTCAAGCCATGCATCAGGCTCTGTGCTGACAGCTGGGAGACTGGAGCCTGCATCAGATTCTGTGTCTCCCTCTCTCTCTCTGCCCCTCCCCCGCTCACACTCTGTCTCTGTCTCTCAAAAAATAAATAAATATTTTTTTAAATGTTAAGAGTAAATATTAAGTTATTCAAAGATACTTATATTTTACTTATTTTGGCTACTATGTGAGTCAGATATTGAGAAAGTTATATTAAAATCTCCCACCATTATTCTGACATCTTTTCCATTTTTTATATTTTACTTTATATTCTTTGATTTTGTGTATTTTGGCCCATAGGTATTCACACTTATTGCCTTGATAATTGTTGATACTGGGTGCTGGGTACATAGTAGTCCATTACTCCATTCTGGTTCCTTTTGGATCTGTGGGAACTTTTCCATAATAAGAATAAAACAATATTAATGGCTCTCACATCATTACTCAATATTCTATCATTAGTCCATCTATAGTAAAGGTTGGGTCCCCTCAGAAGCAAGTCCTAAAATAAAGATAAGTGCACATAATTTATTTGGGAAATGCTAGGGAAACAGGTATGCATTCATTTATGGGCAGGGAATATATCTCGTTTAGTATGTGGTTTGAATATTTGGATGTGCTTTCTGGTATCCTTTTCATTTTCTTATTATAAAACTCGGTATTTATGTTATTGTTATGTTTACAGTCTTAATGGAATTTAAACCCTCTCCTTTCTCCCTTTTTAGTTTAGTCTCTGTGGCTGTTTCCAATTTTCCACTTTCCCTCCAGCTGCTTTTGGGTAGGGGTGCTTTTCCCATATTCTCCTCCCCCTCCCCAGTCTCCATCCTCTCTCCGCCCACAAAAGCGGTTCCCTACCTTTCTCAACTTCTCGCTCCCCAAGTTCAGCTCTCCACGCCACGTACCTGCTGAATTCTGTGGTTCAGGTTGTGCAGATTGTTGTGTTAATCCTCCAATCAGACAATCACATAAGTGAGCAAAAAGTGGGGCTAGGGGTGTATTAATAATGATGGCTCCCACCATACATGTAAAATACTCTAGACAGACACAGGCAGGAATGATAGCATTTTTTTTTTTCAACGTTTTTTATTTATTTTTGGGACAGAGAGAGACAGAGCATGAACGGGGGAGGGGCAGAGAGAGAGGGAGACACAGAATCGGAAACAGGCTCCAGGCTCCGAGCCATCAGCCCAGAGCCTGACGCGGGGCTCGAACTCACGGACCGCGAGATCGTGACCTGGCTGAAATCGGACGCTTAACCGACTGCGCCACCCAGGCGCCCCGATAGCATTTTTTTTTAAGTAAAGTTCACATGCAACATTACATTAGCTTCAGGTCTTCAACATAGTGATTCAACAGATTTGTACATTATGCTATGTTCACCACGCCTGTAGCTACCATGTGTCACCATACATCACTATTATGACATCATTGACAATATTCCTTATGCTGTGCCTTTTATTTCAATGACATATTCATTCCATAACTGGAAGCCTGTATCTCTCCCTTCTCTTCATCCATTTTGCTTCCCCCCGCCCCCACACTCTTCTCCTCTGGCAACCATCAGCTTGTTCTCTGTATTTACAGGTCTGATTCTGCTTTTTGTTTATTTATGTTATTGTTTAGATTCCACATATATGAGTCAAATCATATGGTATTTGTCTTCCTGGGTCTGCCTCATTTCACTTAGCATAATACCTTCTAGGTCCATCCATGTTGTCTCAAATGGCACAATCTCATCCTTTTACAGGATAATATTCTACTGTGTGTGTGTGTGTGTGTGTGTGTACCACATCTTCCTTATTAATTCATCTATCAAAGGACATAGGTTGCTTCTACATCTTGGCTATTGTAAATAATGCTACAATAAACATAGGGGTGCATTTATCTTTTATGAGTAGTGTTTTTGTTATCTTTGGGTAAATACCTAGTAGTGGAATTAGAGGATCATATGATATTTCTATTTTTAATTTTTTGAAGACCCTCCATACTGTTTTCCAGAGTGGCTGCACCAGTTTGCATTTCTACCAACAGTGCACAAAGGTACCTTTTTCCTTCATATCCTCTCCAACACTCGTTATTTCTTGCCTTATTGATTTTAGCCATTCTGACAGGTGTAAGTTGATACCTCGGTATGATTTAGATTTACATTTTGCTGATGATTAGTGATGTTGAGCATCTTTTCATGTGTCTGTTGGCCATCTGTATATCTTCTTTGGAGAAATGTCTCTTCAGGGCCTCTGCCCATTTTTTAATTGGATTATTTGTGGGTTTTTTGGTGTTGAGGTGTATAAATTCTTTATATGTTTTAGGTATTAACCCCTTATTAGATATATCATTTGCAAATATTTTCTTACATTTGCTAGGTTGCCTTTTGGTTTTGTTGGTTATTTCCTTCACTATGCAGGTTTTTATTTTGATGTAATCCCAATAGCTTATTTTTTCTTTTGTTTCCTTTACTTTATGAGTCATACCTATACAAATGTTGCTATGGCCAATGTCAAAGAAGTTACCACCTGTGCTCTCTTCTAGGAACTTTTTGTGGCTTCAGGTCCCACATTTAGGTCTTTAGTCCATTTTTAGTTTATTTGTGTGTTTGATGTAAAAAAATGATCCAGTTTCATTCTTTTGCACGTATCTGTCTAGTTTTCCCAGTACCATTTATTAAAGAGGCTGTCTTTCCCCAAGTATATATTCTTGCCTCCTTTGTCGTAGATTAATTGGCCATATAATCATGGGTTTATTTCTGGATTCTCTATTCTGTTCCATTGATCTGTATCTATTTTTATGCCAGTACCATACTGTTTTGATTACTACAGCTTTGTGGTATACCTTGAGATCTGGAATTGTGGTACTTACAGCTTTATTTTCCTTCCTCCTCTTTGCTTTGGCTACTTGGGGTTTTTTGTGGTTCAACACATATTTTAGGATTATTTGTTCCAGTTTTGTGAAAAATGCAATTGGTATTTTGATAGGGATTTCAATGAATCTGTAGGTTGCTCTGGGTAATACGAACATTTTAGTAATATTTGTTCTTCCAATCCATGAGAATGGAATATCTTTCCACCTGTTTGTGTCATCTTCAGATTTTTCTCATCAATGTGTCAATAGTTTACAGAGTATAGGTCTTTCACTTCTTTGGCTACATTTATTCCCAAGTATTTTAATTTTTTGGTGCAATTATAAATGATATTGTTTTCTTGATTTCTTTCTGTTACTTTGTTATTAGTGTATAGAAACACTACCAATTCCTGGGTGTTAATTTTATATCCTGCAACTTTACTGAATTTGTTTATTACTTCTAATAGTTGTGGGGTTTTTTTGGTGGAGTCTTTGGGATTCTATATACCATATCATGTCAAGGAATGATAGGATTTTTTATGTGTCTCATCTCAGAGAATCAGTGCAACATGAAGAAAATAGAATAGAATCCAAAATAAATAAAAAAAATAAAATAGAAGAATAGAATCCCAATATGGAGAACAGGGAAAAAGCATTATTTAAATAATTCTACCATAAACATAAAAGTCAAACAAGCTGTATCTCAAACTTGCACTCTAGTCCTGCCCTCTCTACCAGGATGAAATCAAAGTCAAATCACGGAGACAGGTAAAGAAATAAGGGGTCCCTCAGATCAGAGCTGTACTCAGAGAATCTGCATAATTATTAAAGCTATTGTTATTAAAACTATTATTACAAAACCTAGAAAATAAAAAAAATTAACTGCACATTCAACTCAAAACATTAAAAAAAGAATAAAACATGTTAATATAAAAAGTAAGGAGTTATGACCAAAGAAGACAACAATAGTATTTTACCATAAATGTATTTTCACTTTTTTTAAGTTTATTTATTTATTCTGAGAGAGAGAGAGAGAGAGAGAGAGAGAGAGAGAGAACGAACATGGGGACGGGCAGAAAGAGAGGGAGAGAGAGAATCCCAAGCAGGCTTTGTGCTGTAAGTGCAGAGTCTGATGTGGGGCTTGATCTCAAGAACCAGAGATCATGACCTGAGCCAAAATCAAGAGTCAGATGCTTAACTTACTGAGCTACCCAGGCACCCAATGTATTTTCTCTTCTTTGTGGTTTTCTTAACATTTTCTTTTCTCTAGACTACTTTATTGTAAGGATAATGTACATAATACATGTAACACAAAATATATATTAATTGACTATGCTATTAGTAAGGCTTCTGGACAACAGTAGACTATCAGTAGTTAAGTCTTGGGGGAGTCTAAAGTTACATGGGGATTTTCAATTGTGTGAGGGGTTGGTAATCCTAACCCCCATGTTGTTCAATGGTCAACTATGCTTAGAAAACAGGAAAATAATAAAATATACAAAAAAATTTAAAGCCAATTCTTTTATTTAAAAATTTAGTAATTATTAATTACTAGCCACCTGGGTGGCTCAGTGGGTTAAGCATCTGACTTCAGCTCAGGTCATGATCCTGCAGTTCATAAGTTCAAACCCCACATTGGGCTCTGTGCTGACAGCTCAGAGCCTGGAGCCTACTTCAGATTCTGTGTCTCCCTCTCTCTCTACCCCTCTCCTGCTCACTCACTCTCTCTCTCTCTCAAAAATATTTATTAAAATAAAATAAATAAAATATAAAAGTTTAGTAAATGAGAATGCCTCTTGGAAAATCTAATCAAGGAAAGAGGTAAAATTGAAAGACAATATTACATATAAGAGACTGTTCAGTTGGTACTAAGGGTTTAACAAGAATATGAGAACACAGAACTTAGTACTTGACCTATGGGTAAACATATCCTACTACTAAAACTAGCAGAAGTGTGGGAGGTGTGGAAGTTTTATTTACATGGTTTCCAAATTCACTTTTTGAAGCTAGAATAACCTTGATGATTTTACCAGGCACACAAAAAAGGGAGATCATAGTCCAATCTGTTATAAATATAGAGCCAAAGTCCTAAGTCCGATCTGTGACATTTGAATTCAACAATGTATGAAAAAATCAACATCATGATCAGGTAAGGTTTATTTCAGGAGGTCAAATGTAGACGAGAATTATGTTATAATTAACTATGCTAAGGGGGAAAAATAGCAAAAAAATAGCAAATTTCCATTATAATATTCATTATAATGGAAACACTGAAAGCGTTCTCCAAATGTAAGAAACAACATTCAGGAGAGGCTATCTATTGCCTAAGATGTGAAAATATATATTAATACGTTTTTGTTATTGTTTATGAATCATAACAAAAGTACCAAGGGTTATTGTTTTAAAATAATAAATTTAAAGGGGCATCTAGGTGGCTCAGTTGGTTAAGCGTCTGACTTCAGCTCAGGTCATGATCTCACAGCTCATGGGTTTGAGTCCCAAGTTGGGCTCTGTGCTGATAGCTCAGAGCCTGGAGCTCCTTCGAATTCTGTGCCGCCCTCTCTCTCTGCCCCTCCCCCACTAGCCGTCTGTATGTCTCTCTCTGTGTGCCAAAAATAAATAAACATTAAAAAAAATTTTAGTAAAATTTAGGGGTGCCTGACTGGATTAGTCAGTTGAGTGTCAGACTCTTGATTTCGGGTCAGGTCATGATCTAATGGTTGTGAGATGGAGCCCCATATTGGGCTCTGCGCTGATAGCACAGAACCTCCTTGGGACGCTCTCTCTCCCTCTCTCTCTCTGCCCCTCCCCCATGCTTTCTCTCTCTCTCTCTCTCTCTCTCTCTCTCTCTCATATAATAAATCAATAAACTTAAAAAAATTCTTTAAATACGTGTTTACCCAGCCAGCTAGACTTCTGCATATCCCCCAGCATAAAGGAGCTTCCCCTCAAAGATTTACTGCAGAACACACAAGAGAACATGTACGGATCTAAGAAAGGACTAATCCAGTCTCTTCTGGTCTCACCAGATAAGTCAGTCATTCTCCTCTCATATCTCCACTTGTCGTTAAGAGATGGAGGGAAAGGTGGAACCCATTTTTCTATACTCAAACAGTGAATATTCCTGTTCTTTGGGCTAGGGCAGGAAGGTGGGGAGAAGGACTCTCCCAACCACACAGAGCATAGGACAAAATATAGAAATTCCACAATTTATTTAATCATGAGCCTATTGATGGATAATTTCTCATTATTACAAAAATTGCTGTGGTAAACTGTTGGATAATGAATGTTTCCAGAATAAGGGTCCTAACAGCAGAATTGCTGAGTCACAGAACATATACACTTTTATTTATATGCATGTTTTCATATTTTAATTCAAAACGCAAAACATACATGTGGTTTTAAAAGTTCCAAAAGCACAATAGAACAGAAAATTGAAAAGCAGCAACTTCCCTTTGTACTTTTATTGGCCACCACAAAATTTATATGTATATAAACGTATCATCTACGTATCTATATATCCATCTATCTACACACACACACACACACACACAGACATGACATAAAGAAACAAAGCACATGTAGGATAAGAAGCTTGACTTTATTTGAGACCAAAACAATGGAAACAAAATAATAATGAGGCATAAATTCTCACCCATCAGGTTGGCCAAGATTTAAAATTTAAAAATAAAAATCCCTGATGGTGAGACTATGGAGGAAAGTGCATTTTTCTTTTCTGGAGAGTAATCTGGCAATACTCATCAAAGTTAAAAATTTAATTTCCTTTTACATAAAAATTGCACTTGAAAGAATTTATTCCAAGGGGAAAAGTCCTACAAGTGTGTGATGGTTAATTTTATTGTGTTCTGCTTGGATACAGCCCATCTAAGACACCAGCAGAAGGTTAGAAGGTGGTGGGAGAAGGAGGTCAGGATATATATTCTCAGACTCTCTCTCTGCCTAGGCACTATGGTTCTGGCAGTGCCTGCTTCCCACTACAACCAGCATTCACTCCTGTTAGGCAACTCTATGGCTCCAGCCTGGTAACTCATTCCTTTTCACCATTGCCTGCCTACAGGTGTTAATGGCTTTATTTTTAGTTAATGTTTTTACTAGTCTGAGAGTGTCTCACCATCCTTCATGGGCCCCCTTAAGCCTGCCTATACCTTGGTAAATAGTACCTTCATTAAATTCTATTCCAAATCGCCATGAATGTGCTTTCTCTTTCCTGCAATCCCTAAGAGAATGGATGAACCCAAAGTTACTGAAAATTGACAAGGTATAGTGTTGGTTTGGAAATTGGAGAAAGACAGACCAAAGAAAAAAGCAGACCACTCTAGATTGGTAGGTGGCAAGTTTAATAAGCATGGGAACTTACATTCAAGGCTTGTCTTGGGCAGCTGCAAGATGAGTAGATGTCTGTACCACCCACCATAATCTTAAAGTTTATGGAGAGGCCTTAACTGGGTTCAGTTACATATGCCATCCAGATGGTCTCAACAACACCTTACTGTTACGAGACTGTGTCCTTGGACCTGGCCCTTATTGTGGGAACAGTGGACAGAACATATATTCCAAGGACAGGAAAGGGGGTGAGGACGCTCTGATTGCCTGGGGTCCAGCTCCTAGGTCAACTGGTGGTTGTGTCCTCTCCATAACCTCCTCCAACATATAGTGATTACAATAGCCTCTGAGTTGGCTTGATGAGAAATTCTTTCTAATCAGAATTATCCTTGTTAGAGGTGACTTATCTCCCTAGTCGTATCTTCTTTGAGTGAACTCAGAGGAAGTGAGTCATTGAGCACTGCTACACCTGGATAGCACTACACTATTGTTCTAATTCTCCATGATGTCAGCTCACTGGAAGGACTGGGAGTCAGATGAGGCTTGCTGTTATAACCTAGATCTCAGCTGGGTTTTTCTTACTCCTTGAGACTCAGAAAAGTCTCTCGTGATTTAGCTGCCATCAGACTTGTAAGACTATAAATATTGAAGGTAAACAGACCAAATTATCATTATTTTCCTGTGAAGTCTAAGGTAATCAACTAAAACAAAAATGATGTAGGCTGTCTGGTTCCATAATAGTCATAAATCATATATCATTATTGATTCTTCCCTCTTTCTAATGTCTCGTGACCTATAAAATACTGGTTTTAGCGATTCCAGTGAACATTACTTGAATCTCTCCACCAAACTCCATTTTTGTTTTGGACTTCCGAGACTATCCAGGTTCCAGCAGCAGCTGAGACGTCTCTACAACGGCAGTGACTCTGGATGAGGCACTGCAGGCAGCTAAGACTACCAGGCTGCCTGGAGGTCAGCAGCAGCACAAAGGCATTTGAGCTCCTGCCTGGCCAGCAGGTGGCTGCAGGCAAATGATCAAGTGCACTGATGGGTGATGATGCAGCAGGAAACATGAGATGTACCTGTGAATGCATGTGTGTGAATGTGTGTACTTAACGTGAGATCCCAATGCGAACACATATGCTTTTCAAATGCCAGTGATACACTTACATAAATTAATCACATATGAGGCTGCAAAGAAGATCTAAATAAATCTCAAGAGCTAGAAATCATATGGTACAGTGTTTTACCAAAATAAATGAAAGCTGAAAATTGATAGTGGAAAATAGAAAAAAATAAGGTTTCTAAGCCCTTGGAAATAAATGCCTCTCTTATAAATGACTTGAGTTTTTAAACAGCTTAGATTTTATGGCATAATTAGAAATGAACCACTGTCATTAAAAGAAAGCAATGCATATCACTGTGTGTCCAAAATGGTACACTGGAGATAACTTGTAGCCCTAGCACTATTTAAAAATGAGAATTATGTATAAAATGAAACATTCACTAAATGTATTATGCTAAGCAAAATAAGTCAGTCAGAGAAAGACAAATACCATATGATTTCACTCATACATGGAATTTAAGAAACAAAAAAGATCAACATATGGGAAGGAGAAAAAAAGAAAAGAAAAAATAGAGAGGGAAATAAGACACAGGAGTTTCTTAACGTTAGAGAACAAACTATGGGTTGATAGAGGGAGGTGGGTGGGAGATGGGCTAGATGGGTGATGGGTACTAAGGAGGGTACTTGTGATGAGCACTGTGTGTTGTATATAAGTGATGAATCACTGAATTCTACTTCTGAAACCAATATTGCACTGTATGTTCACTAGAATTTAAATAAAAATTTGAAAAGAAAAAAAATGAAATATTCAGTCAGTGTGAGAAAAATACTAGTGCTAATATAGTAAAAAAGAACAGGGGTGTCTGGGTGGCTCAGTCAATGAAGCGTCCGACTTCGGCTCAGGTCATGATCTCACAGTTTGTGGGTTCAAGCCCCATGTCGGGGTATGTGCTGACAGCTCAGAGCCTGGAGCCTGCTTTGGGTTCTGTGTCTCCCTCTTTCTCTCTGCCCCTCCCCTACTCATGCTCTCTCTCTCTCTCTATTTCTCTCTCTATATTGAAAATAAATAAACATTAAAAAAATTTTAAGAGAACAAACTGATACATATAAAAGTACCAATTAGATAAATTTCAGGAAATGCGTATTCTTGGTTTAAAGGGGAAAAACACCTCCTTCTTTGAAATGACCTATTGGCACCTCCTGGGCAAGTCTGCCTGAGGAAGATTTTTTTAAAAAGAAAAGAAAGAGATATAGGAAAAGAGAGAAGAGAGCACAAAATTAGAATGAGGAAAAAATATATCACCACAGATAAAAAGAATTTGGTAGGTTCAATATGATGCTATTTTGTAACATAATTAAAAACGTATAAATGAAGGGGATTATTTTCCACACTGTTTTAGAGCAGTAGTTTCCAATCTTTTTCACATTATAGCATATTTGAAAAATGATAATGTGTGTGTCATAATGCTGTAAAAGAGATTTTATCTGTGCCTGGACACAACAGACAAACAGTTGATTATCTGTGCTGGCCATCCCAGCACATCTGTATTTATGGTCAGCTGGTGGGAGACTATATTCTAGAAGTCCTAGTCAATGCAATGTGCCAAGGTGAGGGTAAAGGGAGCTGAAGAGGAAGAAAATGGTAAAAGAAGGAAAGCAAATGACCAAAATTGTCATTTTTTCCACATACTATTATCTAATTAAATTGATGGAGAAAAACATGGAAACACTCTGAGAAAAAAACAGAAGCAGAAGAGTTAGGAGTTGTCCAGGGGAATTCTAAGTTCAGAATCCATAGATGCAAGCAGGAAGAAGAGACATTAGAGCTAATTATTGGAATGATTAATGAGAAATTACCAATGGTTGTTCAATCCCTTCTCCTCTGCTTATGCTGAGCAGCAGGCCAAAATCTCGTTTTCTGTGAAACTAAAGCAGTGAGTCTAGATAGTGGGAACAGAAACACAGGATAGTTTTCCAGGTAGGATGGGGAAACCATGATGGATGGAGGCACTAAGAAAACAAATTTTAAAACCATTGACATACTCCAGATGGCAACGTGTTCTGTTCCTCCAAACAATGAAAGGAGGTTCATCAGAAACCAGAGCCATAGCTAAATAAATTGGTAATTTCAATCTAAAGGTGAGATGAAAATCAAAAAATGCCAAGCATTCGAGGAAACCCTTTGCTTTGAAAAAGAGGAACCCAGGAGCACCTTGGTGGGTCAGTTGGTTAACCGTCCCACTCTTGATTTAGGCTTAGGTCATGATCACGGTCGTGGGATCAAGCCCTGCATCAGGCTCTGCGCTAACAGCACAGAGCGTGCTTGGGAATGTCTCTCTCCCTTTCCCCCTGCCCCTCCTCTGCTCTTGTGTAACACTCTCTCTGTCTGTCTCAAAATAAATAAACAAACATTTTTTTAAAAAAGAGGAACTCAATTTTATAAACAGAAGAGATAATACCTAATAAAATCACAAAACAAAAAGACGTGAAAATTATTTCAGTTAATATAATCACACATGTTTAATAAAACAATACCTCCATTACATGGGAAATACTTTATGACCGTTGAAAAAATACTGGAGAACTTACTAGATAGGAAGGAGAATGGGCTGAATAGGCAAATGAATAATGTTGAGGAAAGGATGAGTGGGCTAGACAAGTAAATTGAGTTATTCTCCCTCAAAAGCAATACAGAGAGAAAAGATGATATATGAAAGATATATCCAGAAACTCAAGCCCTGTTTGGGAGGAGTTCCCAGAAAAGCAAATAAAGAAAATGGAAGAGATGAAATAGTCAAACTTTAAGCAAATTCCATACAAGCTGAAGAAACAAAGTCTTCAGGTTAAAAAGTCCCATTGGATGGTGAGCCTGAGGAATGTCATAGAGGATCCAATCCAGATCTCATGGTAAAATTCAGAATACCAAGAATAAAGGGGAATGCTATAAATTTTTCCTGAGAGAAAATATAATTTGACTCTCAAGAAATAAAAAAAAAATCCACGTTTCTCTTCAGCAACACATTTTTTTCAAGAATGCGACAAAGTAGTACATCAAAAATCTGAGGAAAGTTGATTTTGAACCTAAAATCCTATACCTAAACTAGCATATAAATAAAGCATTTTCAAACATAACTCAGAAAATTTATTGTTCTCAGAATCTTCCTGAAAGGACTACTCAAAGATATACTCCAGGTATATCAGATTAAGGGAAGATGTCTCTCTCTCTCCCTCTCCCTCCCTCCCTCTCATTCTTTCTCTCTCCCCCATCCCCACACACCCCAACGTGATGAAGTAAAAAGTAAGTAAATCATATATCATTAAACCCAAGTGATCACTGCTGGAAACAATCTCCACATGACAGGTAATAGTGCAGGGTGAGAGAGTGGGTTTGGGGAAGAAGGAAATAAGAGTATTCTATGGTTTTAATCTTACTGAAGGAGAAGGATATAGTAGACAGAGATATTGGTGAACAATGTGTCAATCTAAAATATAAGTTGGAATTTTTCAGAATTGAACTCATTCAAAAACTTAACACCAATTTACCTTGGGATGCAAATTAGTACAACCATTCTAGAATACAGTTTACCATAATCTAGAAAAATCGAACATACACATAATCTAACTGTATACTTTCAACAATCACTTTATTTGTTCTGTTTCTATTTTAATTTGGCTGTACTTTTTTTTAAATTCTGGTGATCATCCTTAAGGATAGATACTTTCCCCCCTAGAAACATTACTTTATTTCATGAGATAGTATTTCAGAAGTTCTCTTCAGCCACATTCTACCACCTTTCTCCTCTTCACCAATCAATCAATGACAGCCTCACCAGTTTTATCTTGATCCCTCCCCAGGCTGTCTGTTCTTCCTGTCCCTTCTACCAGCACCCCATTCACTAGGACAGCCTCATTCATCAGCTGGCTGGACTCTCCACATCCATGCTTGTTCCCTTTTAATTCATTCTCCACAACTACGCACAGACATTTTCAAAATGCCAATCTGTTCATGTGTGCCGTTGGCTTAAAATTTTTCAGTGTCATTGGGTATACAAGAGATTTCAATGATAATTGAGGCCATATTATTCAAAAGCATCCTCTAAGTATAATGCTTTGTTTAATTTGGTACTGGTTACATGAATAGTCCTTACATTCTTCTTTGTTCTGCATACATGAACTATTTCTCACAGAAGAAAACACAGCCAAAGAAATTTCAAACCAAACAAAACTCCAAATGAAAACATAGCAACAGAACTTTTTCAATACTTCTTTCACACAGCTATTAGGTTCCTACGTGCCCAATTCCTGCTACCTCTCCAATCATAAATCACACACTGCACCTCTTTGGGTTCTTTTCCTGGGATTTGCTTCTTGCTGCCACAGACCCTTTGTTGTTTCTGCTCACAACACTCTTTCTACCACCTACCCTCCACAAACTTTCTTGTGAATTCCTACTTAAACTTCAGATATTAATGCTAGTATCGCTTTCTTAGAGATATCTTTCTTGACCTCTCCAGACAAGGTGAAATGGGTGTGTGTGTGTGTGTGTGTGTGTGTGTGTGAAGTCCTTGGTTTGTATTGTATATTCCTTCAGACACTTACCTTGAACTTGCAGTGATGTGCTAATTTGTGTGGTTATTTGATTTATATCATTTGTAATTTACCATGAGCTCCATGTGGGCAGGAACACTGTCTACTTTGGCCCCATATTTTAGAGTCTGGCATGGAGAGATGCCTGAGTAAATATTAGTAGAAGAAGTAAAAGGGAATGATGAGTGGAGGCTGTGGTCAAAAACTTGGAACTTGGAATTAGAGGGAAAGATATTGTTTCTACTTTTGCCACTTAGCCTTGGACAACATATGTAAGCTCTCCACAGCTAGGTGTCCTCCTGAGTGAAATGAGCATCACAGTAGGGACAGAGGATTGATGAAGAGCATTAAGTGCAACAGCACAAAAGCACTCAGCACCTGCCCAGCTCCTCGTAGGCACTCAGCAGTGTTATTTATTGTATTTTCATACTTCTTTATTTTTCTTCTTCTGTTCAAAATCTTCAGGTTGAAATGTTCACCTTGTCCACTCATACTTTTTTCAATATGATTGGATAATCTTTTAGGTGCTCCTAAAACTCTTCCATTTCAGGCCATTTATAAAGCATTTGAATGGCACCCAGAAAGAGGAGATGATAGCACTACCAGAACTGGGGTTCAGAGCTGGGGTCCCCAGGCTGCAGCCCCCAGCATGGACACCTTCTGGGGGGTGACAGGATATGTCACTGAGGCAGAGGCCTCTATGCTCTGCTCTTTGTCTTTTCTTTTCTTTCTTTCTTTTTTTTTTTTTTTCACTTCTGTTGCATTCTCAGCATTTTTTTCAGGAAAAATATAGGTGTGTTTTGCTTATCAATTTGTTTCACCTTTACCTTAGGTTCATATGCTTATGTTAGACAAGTCTTAATGCCTTGAAGAGTTAGCTAGGGAAAACTATTGGTTTCTACTCAGACTTGAAACTGATCAAGTTGTTAGAAATTCATGATTGACTGAGACTATCTGAAGTGTGGCCCACTTCTCCAGGATCAACAAGCATTTGTTACTTTTACTTTCCAGTGGTAACAAAAGGGGCTCAGTGAAGGGGACATCTGGATTGAAATAGACTTTAATTACACCGCACATCCCTCCCCTAGACCAGTGTTTAACTCTGGGAAGAGACTTCAAAGTGTGGCTTCATTAGAAATGCAGGAATCATTTTTAACATAATTGCTCCATCATCACATCTTAAAACTGACACCTAAACCTTTAAGAATAAACTCATAGTCCCCAATTCCTGACATCGTTCACCCTTGGTAAATGTTCTCAGGGGACCTGAACGCTATCACTAATTTCAGTAAATGTTTTCATGATTTGGCTGTGGAGTTCATGTTTAACAAGTTCCAGAGGAACCAATTTCCTGCCTGAGGAAACTTACTTACCAAGTTCCCTAATTATTCCCAGACAGGCATCACCCTATGGAATCCAGCCAGCAGAGGGAGGTTGTTAATAGGCCACACAAGGCAGCTACCGTTTAGTCAACAAGGAAACAGATCAACTGTACCGAATGGCATGTTTGACGCGAGGAGACCAGGGAGCTGTAAACATGTGTATTTCTGCTGCCTCTTGCTTTCTTTTAGCACGAGGGGGATGCCAAGTCAATCAGGACATGCATCCTCCTCTAAAAAAGTCATTGAGGAATTGTCTACAGTGAATTCTCCAACCACCATCCTCAAACTGTTTAGTCTCAGGACCCCTTTATAGTCTGACAATTTGTAGAGAACCTCAAAGAGCTTTTATTTATACAGATTAGAATAACTGATACTTACTATACTAGAAATTAAAACTAAGACATTTATAAATATTTACTTATTCATTCATTTAAAAATAACAATAGTATAAGCCATTGTACATTAATAGAAATAACACATTTTGATGGAAAATAGTTATATTTTCAGAAAATATTTAGAAGAGTGGCATTGTTTTGCATTGTTGCAAATCTCTTTAATGCCTGGTTTCATAAAAGAACATAGCTGAATTCTCATCTTCTGCATTCAATCTGTTGTGATATAATGCATCATGTAGCTCCTGGAAAACTCTGCATTTCTGAGAGAATGATAGATAAAAAGCAAATAATATTTTTAAGTAATTTTGACCTCACAGAACCACTAAAAGGGTCTCAGTGTCCTTCAGGGGTTCCCAAACCAAATTTGAGAACCACTACTCTAAAGAAAACTGCAATAAAAGATGGTCACTGAATAGCTTTACTCCTGAATGAAACATAAAGAAATAGACCAAGAAAAAAGGCTGAAAAAAGTGTTTAAGATGGAAGCGTCTATGCCCTACTGTTGATATTTCCGCTGCTTTTGACCATTGCAACCTACAAGGAGTTCCCATCTGCTGCTGGGATGTTGTTACAATGACATCAGGGATGGTCTGCTCCTGTTTCTAGATGGTAATCAGAAAAACAGAGAAATAGCCCATCTAGAAGCCCTCACACCAAAACCAAGTTTGCTATATTTTTTATAACACTGACTTGATGTTCTATAAATTGCCAAATATCATAAGTCCACAGAGTTTATTAGCAAAGGCTAAAATCTTAGGGGAAAAAGCAGGTCATACTTGGAAACAGGAATGACAGAAATTGAAAGAATTTTCATGTGCAATGAATGTCTGGTGTCGCCTTTTAAGGCCTGGCGGAAAAGTGGGGGAAAAAAAGGGAAACATGAACTTTCTGAAAAGAATTGCCTTTGTCTACTTCCCCAAAGCAACTGTTTGTTATGCCCAAATTGCCCACGATGATGGGATGCCAGGAGATGTGCACAAGGACACGTGACCCCAGGTGTTGTACCTCCCAAGCAAGAACGATCAGTATTTGATCTGAACAACTCTGCTGACAATCTGCTGACAACCTGTTCTGGGACTACAGGTCTACTCAATGAGGCCGCCTCCAGAAACGAGCTCCAGCCAGGAATGTACACTAGGAACAACAGCTCAGTGCGTGGCCATTGGAGAAATGCCTGGGGCATGTAAGCCCAACTTGAGAGTGTCTTCAGCTCCTTTTCATGCACCATATGAGATGCAGTAAAGCAAGCTTCTGGGCCAAAAGCATGAACTCTGACATCCATGAAGTGTGTTCTTATCCCATACAGCCACAAAATAATTTTGAATATTTGGACAAATTATTTAGTAACTCTTGGCTCCTCTGTTAAATGGTATTGTTGTGAAGAATAAAATGAGTTCAACCATGTAAGGGGCTTAGCCAGGTGTATAGTAAATGCCTAATAAATACTAGCTATTTTTATTTATTTTTTTATTTAAAAAAAATTTTTTTTCAATATATGAAATTTATTGTCAAATTGGTTTCCATACAACACCCAGTGCTCATCCCAAAAGGTGCCCTCCTCAATACCCATCACCCACCCTCCCCTCCCTCCCACCCCCCATCAACCCTCAGTTTGTTCTCAGTTTTTAAGAGTCTCTTATGCTTTGGCTCTCTCCCACTCTAAACTCTTTTTTTTTTTTTTGCCTTCCCCTCCTCCATGGGTTTCTGTTAAGTTTCTCAGCATCCACATAAGAGTGAAAACATATGGTATCTGTCTTTCTCTGTATGGCTTATTTCACTTAGCATCACACTCTCCAGTTCCATCCACATTGCTACAAAGGGCCAGATTTCATTCTTTCTCATTGCCACGTAGTACTACTCCATTGTGTATATAAACCACAATTTCTTTATCCATTCATCAGTTGATGGACATTTAGGCTCTTTCCATAATTTGGCTATTGTTGAGAGTGCTGCTATAAACATTGGGGTACAAGTGCCCCTATGCATCAGCACTCCTGTATCCCTTGGGTAAATTCCTAGCAGTGCTATTGCTGGTTCATAGGGTAGGTCTATTTTTAATTTTTTGAGGAACCTCCACACTGTTTTCCAGAGTGGCTGCACCAGTTTGCATTCCCACCAACAGTGCAAGAGGGTTCCCATTTCTCCACATCCTCACCAGCATCTATAGTCTTCTGATTTGTTCATTTTAGCCACTCTGACTGGCATGAGGTGGTATCCGAGTGTGGTTTTGATTTGTATTTCCCTGATGAGGAGTGATGCTGAGCAGCTTTTCATGTGCCTGTTGGCCATCTAGATGTCTTCTTTAGAGAAGTGTCTATTCGTGTTTTCTGCCCATTTCTTCACTGGGTTATTTGTTTTTCAGGTGTGGAGTTTGGTGAGCTCTTTATAGATTTTGGATACTAGCCCTTTGTCCGATATGTCATTTGCAAATATCTTTTCCCATTCCATTGGTTGCCTTTTAGTTTTGTTGGTTGTTTCCTTTGCTGTACAGAAGCTTTTTATCTTCATAAGGTCCTAGTAGTTCATTTTTGCTTTTAATTCCCTTGCCTTTGGAGATGTGTCAAGTAAGAAATTGCTGCGGCTGAGGTCAGAGAGGTCTTTTCCTGCTTTCTCCTCTAGGGTTTTGATCGTTTCCTGTCTCACATTCAGGTCCTTTATCCATTTTGAGTTTATTTTTTGAATGGTGTGAGAAAGTGGTCTAGTTTCAATCTTCTGCGTGTTGCTGTCCAGTTCTCCCAGCACCATTTGTTAAAGAGACTGTCTTTTTTCCATTGGATATTCTTTCCTGCTTTGTCAAAGATTAGTTGGCCATACTTTTGGGGGTCTAATTCTGGGGTTTCTATTCTATTCCATTTTTCTATGTGTCTGTTTTTGTGCCAATACCATGCTGTCTTGATGATGACAGCTTTGTAGTAGAGGCTAAAGTCTGGGATTGTGATACCTCCTGCTTTGGTCTTCTTCTTCAAAATTACTTTGGCTATTCAGGCCTTTTGTGGTTCCATATGAATTTTAGGATTGCTTGTTCTAGTTTCGAGAAGAACGCTGGTGCAATTTTGATTGGGATTGCATTGAATGTGTAGATAGCTTTGGGTAGTATTGACATTTTGACAATATTTATTCTTCCAATCCATGAGTAGGGAATGTCTTTCCATTTCTTTATATCTTCTTCAATTACCTGCATAAGCTTTCTATAGTGTTCAGCATACAGATCTTTTGCATCTTTGGCTAGATTTATTCCTAGGTATTTTATGCTTCTTGGTGCAATTGTGAATGGGATCAGTTTCTTTATTTGTCTTTCTGTTGCTTCATTGTTAGTGTATAAGAATGCAACTGATTTCTGTACATTGATTTTGTATCCTGCAACTTTGCTGAATTCGTGTATCAGTTCTAGCAGACTTTTGGTGGAGTCTATCAGATTTTACATGTATAATATCATGTCACCTGCAAAGAGTGAAAGCTTAACTTCATCTTTGCCAATTTTGATGCCTTTGATTTCCTTTTGTTGTCTGATTGCTGATGCTAGACCTTCCAGCACTATGTTAAACAACAGCGTTGAGAGTGGACATCCCTGTCGTGTTCCTGATCTCAGGGAAAAAGCTCTGAGGAAAAAGCATTGAGGATGATGTTAGCTGTGGGCTTTTCATAAATGGCTTTTATGATCTTTAAGTATGTTCCTTCTATCCCGACTTTCTCGAGGGTTTTTATTAAGAAACGTTGCTGAATTTTGTCAAACGCCTTTTCTGCATCAATTGACAGGATCACATGGTTCTTATCTTTTCTTTTATTAATGTGATGTATCACGTTGATTGATTTGCAAATGTTGAACCAGCCCTGCATCCCAGGAATGAATCCCACTTGATCATGGTGAATAATTCTTTTTATATGCTGTTGAATTCGATTTGCTAGTATCTTACTGAGAATTTTTGCACCCATATTCATTGGGGATATTGGCCTGTAGTTCTCTGTTTTTACTCGGTCTCAGTCTGGTTTAGGAATCAAAGTAATACTGGCTTCATAGAATGAGTCTGGAAGTTTTCCTTCCCTTTCTATTTTTTGGAATAGCCTGAGAAGGATAGGTATTATCTCTGCTTTAAATGTCTGGTAGAACTCCCCTGGGAAGCCATCTGGTCCTGGACTCTTATTTGTTGGGAGATTTTTGATGACTGATTCAATTTCTTTGCTGGTTATGGGTCTGTTCAAGCTTTCTATTTCCTCCTGATTGAGTTTTGGAAGGGTGTGGGTGTTTAGGAATTTTTCCATTTCTTCCAGGTTGTCCAGTTTGTTGGCATATAATTTTTCATAGTATTCCCTGATAATTGCTTGTATCTCTGAGGGATTGGTTGTAATAATTCCATTTTCATTCATGATTTTATCTATTTGGGTCATCTCCCTTTTCTTGGCTAGAGGTTTATAAACCTGGCTAGAGGTTTGTCAATTTTGTTTATTTTTTCAAAAAACCAACTCTTGGTTTCGTTGATCTGCTCTACAGTGTTTTTAGATTCTATATTGTTTATTTCTACTCTGATCTTTATTATTTCTCTTCTTCTGCTGGTTTTAGGCTGTCTTTGCTGTTCTGCTTCTATTTCCTTTAGGGGTGCTGTTAGATTTTGTATTTGGGATTTTTCTTGGAAAAATTGCTGGATTGCAATGTATTTTCCTCTCAGGACTGCCTTCGCTGCATCCCAAAGTGTTTGGATTGTTGTATTTTCATTTTCGTTTGTTTCCATATATTTTTTAATTTCTTCTCTAATTGCCTGGTTGACCCACTCATTCGTTAGTAGGGTGTTCTTTAACCTCCATGTTTTTGGAGGTTTTCCAGACTTTTTTCCTGTGGTTGATTTCAAGCTTCATAACATTGTGGTCTGAAAGTATGCATGGTATGATTTTAATTCTTGTATACTTATGAAGGGCTGTTTTGTGACCCAGTATATGATCTATCTTGGAGAATGTTCCATGTGCACTCGAGAAGAAAGTATATTCTGTTGCTTTGGGATGCAGAGTTCTAAATATATCTGTCAAGTCCATCTGATCCAATGTATCATTCAGGGCCCTTGTTTCTTTTTTGACCGTGTGTCTAGATGATCTATCCATTTCTATAAGTGGAGTGTTAAAGTCCCCTGCAATTACCACATTCTTATCAATAAGGTTGCTTATGTTTGTGAGTAATTGTTTTATATATTTTGGGGCTCCCATATTCGGCGCATAGACATTTACAATTGTTAGCTCTTCCTGATGGATAGACCCTGTGATTATTATATAATGCCCTTCTTCATCTCTTGTTACAGCCTTTAATTTAAAGTCTAGTTTGTCTGATATAAGTATGGCTACTACAGCTCTCTTTTGACTTCCAGTGGCATGATAAATAGTTCTCCATCCCCTCACTCTCAATCTGAAGGTGTCCTCAAGTCTAAAATGAATCTCTTGTAGACAGCAAATAGATGGGTCTTGTTTTTTTTTTTTTTATCCATTCTGATACCCTATGTCTTTTGGTTGGCGCATTTAGTCCACTTACATTCAGTGTTATTATAGAAAGATATGGGTTTAGAGTCATTGTGATGTCCGTAGGTTTCATGCTTGTAGCAATGTCTCTGGTACTTTGTCTCACAGGATCCCCCTTAGCATCTCTTGTAGGGATGGTTTAGTGGTGACAAATTCCTTCAGTTTTTGTTTGTTTGGGAAGACCTTTATCTCCCCTTCTATTCTAAATGACAGACTTGCTGGATAAAGGATTCTCGGCTGCATAATTTTTTCTGTTCACCACATTGAAGATCTCCTGCCATTCCTTTCTGGCCTGCCAAGTTTCAGTAGAGAGATCGGTCACGTGTCTTATAGGTCTCCCTTTATATGTTAGAGCACGTTTATCCCTTGCTGCTTTCAGAATTTTCTCTTTATCCTTGTATTTTGCCAGTTTCACTATATGTCATGCAGAAGATCGATTCAAGTTGTGTCTGAAGGGAGCTCTCTGTGCCTCTTGGATTTCAATGCCTTTTTCCTTCCCCAGATCAGGGAAGTTCTCAGCTGTGATTTCTTCAAGTACACCTTCAGCACCTTTCCCTCTCTCTTCCTCCTCTGGAATACCAATTATGCGTAGATTATTTCTCTTTAGTGTGTCACTTAGTTCTCTAATTTTCCCCTCATACTCCTGGATTTTTTTATCTTTTTCTCAGCTTCTTCTTTTTCCATAATTTTATCTTCTAGTTCACCTATTCTCTCTTCTGCCTCTTCAATCTGAGCCGTGGTTGTCTCCATTTTATTTTGCAGCTCATTAATAGCATTTTTTAGCTCCTCCTGGCTGTTCCTTAGTCCCTTGATCTCTGTAGCAATAGATTCTCTGCTGTCCTCTATACTGTTTTCAAGCCCAGCGATTAATTTTATGACTATTATTCTAAATTCACTTTCTGTTATATTGTTTAAATCATTTTGATCAGTTCATTAGCTGTTGTTATTTCCTGGAGGTTTTTTTGAGGGGGATTCTTCCATTTCGTCATTTTGGATAGTCCCTGGAGTGGTGCGGGACTACAGGGCACTTCTCCTTTGCTGTCTTGAGTAACTTGCATTGGTGGGCGGGGCCGCAGCCAGACCTGATGTCTGCCCCCAGCCCACCGCTGGGGCCACAGTCAGACTGGTGTGTGCCTTCTCTTCCCCTCTCCTAGGGGCGGGATTCACTGCAGGGTGGTGTGGCCCGTCTGGGCTACTTGCACAGTGCCAGGCTTGTGGTGCTGGGGATCTGGCTTGTTAGCTGGGGTGGATCGGCAAGGTGCACAGGGGCAGGCAGGGCAGGCTCAGCTCGCTTTTCCTTCGGTGACCCGCTTCGGGAGGGGCCCTGTGGCAGCGGGAGGGAGTCAGACCTGCCACCAGAGGGATGGATCCTCAGAAGCACAGCGTTGGGTGTTTGTGTGGTGCAAGCAAGTTCCCTGGCAGGAACTGGTTCCCTTTGGGATTTTGGCTGGGGGATGGGCGAGGGAGATGGCGCTGGCGAGCGCCTTTGTTCCCCACCAAGCTGAGCTCTATCGTCAAGGGCTCAACAACTCTCCCTTCCGTTGTCCTCCAGCCCTCCCGCTCTCCGAGTAGATCCGTTAACTTATAACCTTCCAGATGTTAAGTCCCGCTTGCTGTCAGAACACACTCCGTCAGGCCCCTCTGCTTTTGCCAGCCAGACTCAGGGGCTCTGCTTGGCCGGCGGGCTGCCCCGGCTCCTTCCCCCTAGTCCGTGTAGCGCGCACTGCCTCACCGCCCTTCCTACCCTCTTGCGTGGGCCTCTCGTCTGCGCTTGGCTCCGGAGACTCTGTTCTGCTCCTCTTCTGGTGATTTTCTGGGTTATTTAGGCAGGTGTGGGTGGAATCTAAGTGATCCGCAGGACACGGTGAGCTCAGCGTCCTCCTCCGCCGCCATCTTCTCAGGAAGCCAATACTAGCTATTTTTAAAATGCAAGTTTGGTTTTGTTTCTCCCCTCTGTAACATCTTTCAGTGACTCTTCCATACCTTTCAACACTGAGTTCAAACTCCTTTGTTTAGCTCATGAAGTCATTTATAGTCAGAATTCGTTTTCTTTCATGCCTCAAGTATTCTGTGCCGCTGTCACATAACTCCACTCAAGATCTTAAAATCTATCATGCTTTTTAAGACCAGCTTTTCTCTATATGTAGAATCTTCTTTCTTGTTTTTTGCCGTATAACTAACTCTTAATATGACCAAACTATGACCAAAATCATCTCCTCCAGGAAGCCTTCCCTGACTCCTAGTCTTAAGAGTCTTATCCAGTGAAATCTCACAGCACGAATGTTAGCCACAATTATGACATCACCACACAGTGGGGTTAAGTTTATTTGTTTGCTTCAATCACTCAAAGTAATCTAGAAGTTGTGCCTAATATCTAGCACAGCAACTGGCACATGGTAGGTACCCAATAAACGATTTTGAATTTATGAATGGATATTGAAATGAGATTGCAGACATAACCCACTTGTGTGAATATATAATGTGTGGGATGTGAGATCATGATTATGGTGATGGTGAGGATGGTGATGGTGATAATGGTGAAGATGGTGGTGGTGATGGCGGGGGTCATGGCAGCGGTGGCAAAAGAGATAGGAAAAGGAGACAAGAACTGGGATGTCCCTCAGCCCTTCTGCTCCTAAGCCTAACAAAAAGATACATCTATACCCATTAAGGACATGAAACCTGCCACTGCATTTGTCCAAATTCTTTGATCCCAGAGCTGATGTGATTGATTCTCTTACTTTCTATGAGTTCATCAGAGATGATATTAGTGAATCCTGAATAGTTTAGCTCCCTAAGCTTTCAGCAGTGAGGTTGTAACAATTATATGCTTGAGCCACTAGATGGCGTTGAGACTTTATTCTATCTTTGGGCATAGTTCACTAAAACCCTCATGGAGCTTTCATCCATGTAAGGCTTGAAGGCACCATCCTGAAGCATCTTTCCAGATCCACTTCCTTTACTCCTGATACCCTTCCTGTAGTCTCCTAAAATCAGCTCCTTGGTCCCTGGAACCCCTACAGCTGCACAGTTCTGTCTTCCTCTCTCTGTGATCCATGCAACACTTTATTCATTTGTATCTATCTCTTCCTCGGGTAGAAACATTTCAGTATCAGGCCTGAGCCACACTGAATTCCTACTTCTTCTCTTTTGGATTCTTTCCACGGAACTTCAAACATTCTGGAGTCTCCCCACCTTGAGAAGACCCTCCCTGAATCATGTATCCCTCTCTAGGTATTGCCTTGTACCCATCTCCCCCTAATTCAGAACCTCTGTTCTGAGCTTGACCTATATATCCCAACTATCTACTTGACTTTGACTTCACACTGGTATCTAAACTTTACTGATCCAAACTTGGATTTCATCCCCAAAACTCTTCCTTTCCAGTGTTCCCCATCTCAGCAAATGGAAACTCCATCCACTCTCTGCTCCAACTAGAAATATGTGTTCATTCTTCACCTCTCTCTTCTACCCACACCCATTCCCCATACAATCCATTACCAAGTCCTGGCCATTTGACTTCTTAAGTATGGGTAGAACCATCCACACTGCTCCAATTCACTGCCACCACCTCAGCCCAAGAACATCACTCTCACTTGGGTTATAACAATTGCCTTCCCTGCCTATTTCCATTCTGGAACCGCTTCCATCAATTATAAGCCAGAAAGACATTTTAAAAGTATGAACATATCCAAGTCACTGCTTTGCTTAACAACTCACGGCCCACCTGTCATTGGTAGGTAAGTTCAGAGTTCTTGCACTGACAAGATTTTATTTGATCTGGCTTCTGCCTACCTCTTCATATCATCCCTCCCTCACTCTCCTTCCTTCCCCTTCCACAGTCTCCTTCCTTTACTGGAATGACATCAAGTTCCTTCCCATCCAAACCTTCATACCCATCCTTCTTGGGCGACTCCATCCCCTTCCCCCTCACCCTGGAGTTGAGCCTGGATAACTCCTACCTGCCTAGGAGGCTCAGTTTCAATGCTGCTTTCTCGGGGAGGACTTCCTGGTCTTTCCAGTGACCCTGCTTTCCCTGCACACCCTCCATGTAAGATAAGGTCTTCCTGTGATGATCTCAGGGTGTATTGTGCAGTTTCTGTTTAATAGTTATCACAACTATCACAACTATAGTTATATTTTTAGTGTGTGTATTTAATAGTTTTGTCTCACATTAGATTATCTTACTAATCTTTGTGCTCTCAGGACCTGACACAGTCCTTGGTTCATATAAGTCATTCAACAAATGTTTTCAAGTAAATAAATGACCTTCAGAAGCAATCCCATGCTGCTTTCTAGTCACACAGTACATGAATACATTCTAAGACAACCTGAAGAAAGCTAGATGTGGTCTATAACTTCTATAGGTCCCAGAATGGAGGGAGTGTGATCTCCCTTCATAAGGAACTGCTCTTTTCAACTCCTACATGGAAAAGATCTTCTCTCCAAAGATTAAAAGGCCATCTCTTTATTTGTCGTTTTCTTGGAGCTCAATCCAGTCAGTAGGACAGAGTGGGTTTTCAAAGCAAAAATGAATTACATTTTTAAAAAGTGATTTGGTGATATTTATAAAAGTTTGCAAATTTATAGCTGTTTTGGCCCATCAAATCCACATTGTAAAACCTACTGTGCAGGAATTAAAAGCACAATATTTATATTTGTATAAAACTAGTTTCTTTATTTAGCATACTTCAAGGGACAAAAAACTAACAAACACTAGTATGGCCACCAATAAACAAATTTAAAGAAATGTTTACACCCAATATTAACAAATATTATACATCTATGAAAAAGAATAAAACATTATATATGATGATAGCCCTAATATATTATCAAATATGTAGAAATTAAGAGGTAAAGCATACTCAATACCAAGAAATGCAAACTGTTGCCACCATTTGTTATATTTAAACAGAGTTTAGTCGGGCAGCGACCAAATAGCACATAGCTTCTCAACATAGTCAGAATGCATGTGAATCCACCTTTCTTCGCCACAATTTCATCAAAGCTCTTTTCATCTCACTGTTTCTCAAGCTGTAGATCAGTGGATTCAACAGAGGTGTAAGAAGTGAGTAGGCCAATGACATCACCTTCTTGGCTTCTGGGGAGTAGCCAGATTTGGGTTGTAAATAAGTCATACTGGCTGTGCCATAGAAGAGGGTCACAGACGTGAGATGGGAGGCACAGGTGGAAAAGGCCTTTTGCCTCCCGGTGGCCGATGGCATCTTCAGGATGGCAAAGAGAATCCGAACATAAGACAAGAGGATCAACACGAAAGGAACCATGATAATCAAAACAGTGCCAGTGAACGCATAGATTTCAAACAGAAAGGTGTCTGCGCATGCAAGTTCTAGCACTGCTGGGGTTTCACAAGAGATGTGATTGATTTCATTGGGGCCACAGAAGGGAAAACTGAAAACCCATGTGGTCTGCACGGTAGCCACCATGATCCCTGAGACCCATGAGAACATTACTAATTTCATGAAAACCCTTTTGTTCATAATCATTGGGTAGCTCAGAGGATGGCAGATTGCAGCAAATCGGTCATAAGCCATCGCCCCCAGGAGAAAACATTCAGTCCCACCAAAAAAAAGAATAAAATACATCTGTGCAAAACAGCTCACAAATGAAATTGACGTTTTCTCAGTGGAGAGGACCACCAGCATTTCAGGCATAATGACTGCACTGAAACTCACATCCACCACAGACAGGTTCTGCAGGAACAGGTACATAGGAACGTGGAGGCTCTGTTCCAGGGAGATGATGACTATAATGATGGCATTTCCCATCAGAGTCCCAAGGTAAACAACCAAGAAAACCCCAAAGAGCTGCTCTTGGAGTTCAGGAAAGTTAGAAAAGCCCAAGAGGATGAATTCAACCACAGAGCTTTGATTTTGCCTTTTCATTTCAGTGGTGGAGAGTATATTATTTTTGTGGACATATGTATATAAATTATGAAGTCACGGTCCAAAAGCTAAGTATCTGTGTCTGAAATTCACCCCAGATACTCTTGACAGAAGACATAAAAAGGAACACATCCTGACTAAATTCAGTTTGGCAATTTTGGAAATGGCCAATTACTTGGATTAATAAGCTTTTAAAATAAAAAGGAGGAAGTAAAGAATACTGGCTCAGAAGTCTTGCCTGAAAAGCAAAACATAATATCAAAATGTTTTTGCAACTTAATATAATTTGATTTTAAACATAGACTTAAAACAAACATAGATATTTTATAACCGAGGTTCCATTCCCATCACATTGCTATCACTATCACCTCTTGTTCTCAATTTTATATAAATAGGTATTTTTAAAACTACAAAAAATAAAGTCTTAAAAAGTATACAAAGGGGAAAGGTACACAACAAATTTTAAAACAGCCTAATGAATCAGTGTTATAGCACAGTTGATTAACATTTATTATAAATATTCATCATGTTCAAAATACCTGTATGAAACTTGGTTAAATATGAAAACTCTGCAGGAACCTACAAATGGGTTTCTAGTTAGATGTACCTATCTTAGATGATCTGTAAATAGGGTCTATTGCCTTCAGGCTTATTGATTTTTGTAAAGGCTGTCATGGCCAATTACATTGAGATTGGTCTACATGGGAAATATTAAGGGCCAGTTCTCTATGGCTAATCCTTGTGACCATGATAGTGAAGAATCACCCAATTTTGATCATTCTAAATCTGTGATTTGAACATTTACTCTCTGTCTCTCTCTGTCTTTCCTCTCTCTCCTTTTATCCTTCTCACGAGTTAATGTAATCATTAATTATTCAACAAACACTGATTGAGCACCTACCATTTTCTAGGTTAGGAATCTCAAGGACACAATGGATTCCTCATTTCAATAGAGAGCTGGAAACGCTATATAAAATAGCATTCCACTGTTATGTCAGTACTCCAATATTATGTCTTGTTCTGTGTTTCTCCATTATCATTATCTCCATTTCTCCTTTATCATTACCAGCAGACATTGTATCTATATATTAACGAGGCAGATATGATTTACACGTATACACAAGTATAAATTACATATTTATAATATTTATAGATTATACATGTGTAAAATCTAACTCCATCTCTAAAATCTAAACTCCAGGAATACAAAATTTTGGGTTTTTTTCCATGCTATTTTCCCAATGTATACAACAGCCCATACCCCATAAATGATACTAAACCAACATTTTGTGAATAATGGAATTAAAAAATGAGGAAATCCAATATATATGTAAGGAATCCAATGTTGAAAAGACTGAAACCAAAAACAACACAGTTAGGAAGCAGAGGTAGTAACAAGGGACTATTAGGTATTTCTGTGAGAGATCCAACTCTTCTGAATGGAAAAGGGGGGCGAACAACTACAACCATAGCATGTCACCACTAGAAGGTACAGTAGGTGGAAGAAGGCATAAGGAGGAGGGAGGACTCATTCAAGTCAAAAGTATTGGATGACATCCTAGCATCACAATGGAGGCCTACTGGCCTTTGTGTGATGTTTTGAAAACCAGGAGATATACACTGTGGGAGATGAAGAACCCAGGAGAACAGAAGGACACAGCAAGCTAAAGACATTTCACGGAGTCCTGAGAAAAGACCAGTAGGATATTAAGAGTAAGATATTAGTGGAAAGCAAGTTGATTTATTTATGAATTTGGCAATATCATTCATTAAAATCACATGTCCATATTAACTATGCTGATTATAGTTTGCATTTTGAAAAGTCACCAGAAATTAGTAAAATATGGTCACAGGATCAAACACTTAAAACCCATTTCAAATGAGAAAAACAGTAATGTGTATTAAGGTCCAAATATTTAAAGTGGTAGGTTTTGAAAATTGGAAAACTTAAAGCATAATGTAAATCAAATAGAAAAACTTTGTAGGACTGATTGTAAGCATCTGATGGGGGCAAAAAATGTTCACAACTGGTAACAGATCACTGACTACAGTAGCTGCACCTTTTCTCTGTAACTTAGAGACCCTGATGCTGTCTTGGAGAATTCCTGAAAAGAAATATTTAGCCAGAGCACTGCCTAAATAGGCTTCAAACTTTCAGATGAAAACGTAGGAGTTGCATTTATTTACCAAGTTCCCTTGCAGTTGCAAAATTCTAACATTTGATGATTAGTGTGTGCAAAGTCTTTATACCCCTAATTATTGCCCAAACTTTTCTCTGCAAAGAAGGGAAAGAGAAATCAACCAGCTTCAAAACCAAGGAGTCCATGGAGTCAAATGTGTCAGCTCTGTCTAGTGAACCCTGAGCACAGAGACATACTTCAACAGCATCTCCAATGATCCGCTGGAGAGGAACTATACATGGGAAACCCACAAACACATACACACAGCCGGATCCTCCCTTTCTTACCTACTGACTCTGTCTCTTTAAATTTCTAAACAGTTTATCTGAAGTTTAAACTCCACTCAAAAGCCACCTTCTCATGAATACAGTTCAGTGCTTCAGGGTGCTGATTCTAGAACTATATATGACATTGAATCATATGCCCTATAGAATCCTTCCCTGGAGAACTTGGAATCACTTCATAAACACTTTCTCATATTTTGGCATGATGACTAAAGAGGCTGGACCTTGGCCCCACAGGTGAGAAACCTCAAGAGCACACACCTGGAGAACCACTCCTTCATAGTCATAGCGCTTGTGTCACACATGCTCTGTTTCTTGATGTCAGTGGTGATAACACAGGTGATATGCAGTTTGGGATAGGTCAAGATGTAGAGTCAGGATTTATGCACTTCCTACATGTAGATTAGATGTCAATGAAAGGTGTACAAGTATGTCAGATACATGCAAAAAGAGATAAAAAGGAAGTAATATTAATGACAAACTATAATTTTATAGCCAATAGTACTAAATAGAAGAACAACCAAAATGTAGAGAAATTAACACACCATCCTCAAAGATTGGCAGACAAAACAGACCATACAGACATAAAAATGAGAAGGTTATAACAATAAAAAGGTTGATTTAACAGATGGTAATGAGAGAGTAAATATAAGAGAGAAACAACATTTTTTACATTGCTAACTTTATGTTTTCCTCCCAAAATATGTATATGATATTTACAAAGAGTCATCATATACCTGTCAGAATGAAAATATAAACAAATACAAAATAGTTGGCATTTGTACACATGACATACTCATACACTAAAACAGCAGAACAACAGCCAAATGTAGAAAAGAAAACTAAAGCCTTGGAAATTTCAAAACACCCTGAAAGTATCTCTTTAGCTAACAGGATGTTGGAAATGAAATTCAGGCCACTAAGATAGCATTTGCAAATGAACTTATCACATTTTCATTTATCAGTGTGTCCAGAACTATACTCCTGGTCTTCCCCTAAACCTGCTCTGCACTCAGCATTCCTCATCTCAGGGAACGGCAGCTCAAAGCTTCTAGTTCCACAGGCTGAAAATCAAGGAGTCATTTGTCCTCCAAACCCATGTCAACGCCATAACCTATCTGTGGCTCCGTCTTCAAAACACAGCATATCCATTGTGAGCATTTTCTCTTACTTTGAGCTAATACCCTGGTCCAAGCTACTTTTGTCTCTCAATCGGATAATAGCCATGGCCTTTCAACTTCTCCTTCCTGCCTTGCCTCTGCTCAAAGCCCTCCAACAGCACTCTGTCCCCTTCTGGTTAGAAGCCAAACCCATGGATTAACGATCTCCTCCCCCATTATTCTGTGAGCCAGCTCCATTGCATCCCCTTGTCCCCTCTCACTCAGCCATGCTAGACTGCTTGCTGGTCCTCGATTCCAACAGCTATGTTCTCATCTCATAGCTATTGCCTTTGCTTTGCCCTGCACACAGACTCTGACTCACCAAAAGACTAACTCCCTTATGCCTCTTTGCTCCAGGGACAGCTTCTCCAGGACATCTTCCTAAGTCAACATATGCAAAAATCAACTCCAGCCCCACCCTACTGTCCTGATTCATTTTTCTCCACAGCATTCCTCAGCACAGATACATCTACATCAGAGGGACGTGGGAAGGTTAAGAACAAAAAGTTGGAGGAAGATCTTCCAAAATGCTAACCAAGAGAAATTTAGAAAACTATATCATTATCAGAGCGAGAAACATTACTAGGGATGAAGAGAGTCACACTTCGTAACGAGAAAAGGTTCAACCCCCCAAGAAGATAGAACAATTCTAAATCTGTGATAAACAATAATATGGCTGCAAACATAACAAGCAAATATGGACAGATACACAAGGGAACCTAAAGCACTCTCACTCATAGCAGGAGACTGCAACATGCCTCTTTACGTAATTGATAGAAGAAATAAATAAAAATCCATAAGGACAAAGAAAATATTCACCATACAACTTACTCTAGCACACATAGAGAACTGGGTATCCAACACTGGGAAGAAAGCACATCGTCTTCAATCACATGCAGGATGTGTTCAAATATCTGACAATAAACTGGGCCACAAAGAAATTATCCACAACTGTTAAAGGATTTACACCATACAGGATGCTGTGCGACCACAATGCTATTGCCTGGGTGTCTATAATTGAACATAACTGGGAAATAACAACCTTTTTGAACTTGAGGATTACTTTTGTAAATAACATCTGAAACACAATGAATGGGCAAGAAAATTAGAAAGTATTCTGCAGAAAACAATAGTGAAGCACAGAAGGCATCTACTGCACAAAAGTAGGCATGAAAAATGATGAATTAGGTGTGCACTTCCAGGTTTTAGATAAAAACAACAAAACATAGGAAAGAGGTAGTGAAGATCATTCATGAAGAAGCATCTCTTAATGAAATGGAAAAGCAGCACACATAGAGAGAGGATCAAAAAAGCCAAGCCAAACACAGTTCAAAGTCCAGTAAATCATAAACCTGTGGTTGGATTAATAAAAGATAGAAAAGAAATATAACCATCATCAGGAACTTTAAAACTGAGCATCACCACTGAACGTGCAGACATTATGAAAAATATTGTGCCATATATTTGAAGGTTAGATCATATGAATGCTCAGAGATATAGAACTTACCAAATTGCAACTAGAACAGAAAATTTACGTCCAAAAACTATTCAAGATATGAAATTGGTAATTAAAGCCTTACAGAACAGGAAACCCCATGCTTAATAAATTTGTTCATAAATGTTACCAAACATTGAAGGAAGAAATAAATTCAATCCTCCATAAATCTATCAGAAAATTAGAAAGGGGTAAAGTTCCCAACTACTTTTGGAGGTAGCATAACTGCAATATCAAAACAGAACAAGGACAGTGCACAACTGGAAAATTTGCAGGCTAATCTTCATGAGTGTGGATATAGAAATCCTAAAAGGTAATCAGTGGAATGTATATTAAAAAGGTAATACATTGTGACCAAGTTTATTTAGTCCCAGAAATGCAAAGTTGGTTAAATATAGGAAAACCAATCAACTAATTCACCACATTAATGGAGAAATGGAGAAAAGTCTCCCAATCATTATGATTGATATAGAAAAGTTATTGAAAAACTGAACATTTTTCTCCACATCCTCTCCAACACTTACTATATCTTATCTTTTTGATACTAACCATTCTCACAGTTGTGAGATGATATCTCATTGTGGTTTTCATTTGCATTTCCCTAATGATGAGTGATGTTGAGCATCTTTTCATGTGTCTGTTGGCCATCTGTACATCTTCTTTGGAAAAATGTCTATTTATGTCTTCTGCCCATTTTTAATTGGATTCTTATTATTTTTTTGGTGTTGAGTGAGTTGTATATGTTCTTTAAATATTTTATATACTAACCGTTTATTGGATATGTCATTTGCAAATATCTTCTCCCATTTAGTAGGTTGCCTTTTAGTTTTGTTGATTGTTGGCTGTGCAGACACTTTTTATGTTTATATACTTCCAATAGTTTATTTTTGCTTTTGTTTCCCTTGCCTCAGGAGACATATCTAGAAAAATGTTGCTACAGCCAATGTCAGAGTAATTATTGCCTGTGTTCTCTTGTAAAATTTTTAAGGTTTCAGGGCTCACATTTAGGTCTTTAATCCATTTTCAGTTTACTTTTTTGTATGGTGTAAAAAGTGGTCCAATTTTATTCTTTTGCATGTAGCTGACCAGTTTTCCCAACACCATTTGAAGAAACTGTCTTTTTCTTATTGCATAATTTTTGCCTCCTTTGTAAAAAAATTGATTGACCATATAATCATGGGTTTATTTCTGGGTTCTCTACTCTGTTCAATGGATCTATGTATCTGTTTTCATGCCAATACCATACTCTTTTGATTACTACAGCTTTGTGATATATCTTGAAATCTGGGATTGTGATGCCCCAGCTTTTTTCCTCTTTTTAACATTGCTTTGGCTATTTGGGGTCTTTTGTGGTTTCTAATTTTAGGGATTAATTATTAAAATTAGTTCCTAATTTTAGGAATCCTAATATTAGGATTGTTTGTTCTAGTTCTGTGAAAAATGCTGCTGGTATTTTTGTAGGCATTGCATTAAATGTGTAGATTGCTTTCGGTAGTATAGACCTTTTAACAATATTTGTTCTTCTGATTCATGAGCATAGAACGTCTTTCCATTTCTTTGTGTCCTCTTCCATTTCTTTCATCAGTGTTTTATAGTTTTCAGAGTGCAGGCCTTTCGTCTCCTTGGTTAACTTTATTCCTAAGCATTTAATCATTTTTGGTGCAATTGTAAATGGGATTGTTTTCTTAGTTTCTCTTTCTGCTACTTCACTACTAGTGCATAGGAATGTAACAGATTTCTGTATTTTGGTTTTGTATCCTGCAACCTTACTGTATTTATTTATCAGTTCTAGTAGTAGATCTAAAAGACTATTGAAGAAATCACTTAAGGGGCTCCTGTGTGGCTCAGTCGGTTAAGCATCTGACTTTGGCTCAGGTCATGATCTCACAGTTTGTGAGTTTGAGCCCCACCTTGGGATCTGTACTGACAGCTCAGAGCCTGGAGCCTGCTTCAGATTCTGTATCTCCCTCTCTCTCTGCCCCTCCCCCTCCCCCCTCTCTCTTCTCCCTTCTCTCTCTCTCTCTCTGTCAAAAATAAATAAACATTTAAAAAATTCAAAAAAATCATTCAAGGAGCACCTGGATGGCTCAGTTGGTTAAGTGTCAGACTTTTTTTTTTAATGTTTATTTACTCTTGAGAGAGAGAGAGGGACAGAGGTGCAAGAGGGGAAGGGCAGAGAGAGGGGGAGACACAGAATCTGAACCAGGCTCCGAGCTGTCAGCACAGAGCCCAACATGGGGCTCCAACTCATGGACTGTGAGATCATGACCCGAGCTAAAGTCGGACACTCAACTGACTGAGCCACCCAGGTGGCCAAGTGTCAGACTCTTGATCTCAGCTCATGTTTGCTCTCAGTGTCATGAGTTCCTGGTTCTGTGCTGTCAGTGAAGCCTGAAAGGAAAGAAGAAAGAAGAAAGAAAGAAAGAAAGAAAGAAAGAAAGAAAGAGAGGGAGGGAGGGAGGGAGGAAGGAAAGGAAGGAAGGAAGGAAGGAAGGAAGAGAAAGAAAGGAGAAAGAGGGAGGGAGGAAGAGAAGAGAGAAAAATCATTCAAGGAACAGAGATGTGAATAGTATCTAGCTCATATAGTTGTTGTGAGTATTCAATGAGAGAAGAGTATCCGGCATTTGACACAATGCCTGACACACAAGACCTTCAGCTTGCGATCCTTTTGTTGTTGTCTTCTGTAACTACTATTACTGTTATTGTAGCTGATCCTCACAGTATCTCAAATGGTATTATTTCTATCCTCATGCTTTTATTATGAAGAAGCTAATGTTCAGAAAGGAGAAGTAACTGGCAAAACATGGAAGATGGCAGAGCCAGTGTTTGAGACCAGGGTTGTTTGTTTTTTTTTTTTTTAATGTTTATTTATTTTTGAGACAGAGAGAGACAGAGCATGAATGGGGGAGGGTCAGAGAGAGAGGGAGACACAGAATCTGAAACAGGCTCCAGGTTCTGAGCTGTCAGCACAGAGCCCGACGCGGGGCTTGAACTCACTGACCACGAGATCATGACCTGAGCCAAAGTCGGCTGCTTAACCGACTGAGCCACCCAGGCGCCCCCCAGGGTTTTTTTTTTTTTTTTTTTAACTCTTGTTGTGTGTTCCTGGTGTTTCCTCTTAAACCACGCTATCCCTTCAATCATATTTCACACATACGTAATTAGCAAAGATGAGAAATGTATACTTAATCTATGTTTGTGTTTTCTAGCTCATTAAACATTCTACTATATCCTTCAAACATGCTTTTGACAAGCATATAACAGCGGTATAGGTTCTTTTGTTTATATCTGCTTTTGTTGCCAGCCAAATCCATAGTAAGTAATATCTATTTCCACATGGTTTTGCCTTGGTATATCGCGGGAAATTTATACTTTCCCTCTTGCAATTTAAACTATCTATACATCAAACGTTTAGACACATTGTGGCGGATATGGAAATGTGCTGCTCAGATCCCTCTCCAAGAATAGACTCACAGCCCAGGTGAATGCAGAGGTGGTGATTGACTGATACTTGCTCCTTCATGGTCAAACTCAGCTTCCAAGCCAAACCACACTCTTCTGGGAAAGGCCCCTGGTCAACAACTGAGCATGGGTCTTACTAATTCTGACCCATGCAGGATGCCTCTAATGGACAATCCAGAGCTCCCTGTTGGGTGTGCAGAAGACTTTTCCAGTCCTGGTTGGCAGTCAAAGGGCTTATCCAGCACAATCTTGTTTCAACCCTTTATCTTTCCCAGGTAATTTCCTTCCCTGGGGAGACCCCATCTCAGTGTCTGCTTGTCAGAGAACCCAACCAGTGCAGATGGTACTTAAAGAGTCAGTGAAAGCAGACAGTAAAATAGGGTTTGGAGACTGGCTCTTTACCACCTGGCTGGACTATAGATCCCATCCCTTCTGTTATGTGGAGTGTAGACATCTCCCAGCACAACAGGAAATTCAGTGATAAAAACTTTCAGAAATGATAACTTGGAATTATATAACTATGGAGAGAAATGTACTGGCTGGTGCAATGATTGAGGCACTTAAATGTAGGAGGGGATGGAAGATAATACATCAAAAGACAACAAAATTTTATAGTTGTTGTAAAATTTCTTTGACCCCCACAGGTAGATTACAAAAAAGCTGAGTGTGGTGAACAAACCATTGAAAACTAAGTGGGAGAGCTTTAGGGAAGGCGGGCAGGTGGAACTCTTCAGAGGTCGTCAAGATGGCCTGATCAGTTTGAATGAAAAAGCACACATCAGATTTTATGCTATGAAGATGAACTTCTTTGAGTTGTTGTCTTGCACTTTATCTTACTAAGCTAAGGACATCTCTACATCCCCACCATGTGTCACTTTACAAACATTTCTGTTTAGCTTAGAAACTGGGTGCAAGTTCCTACTAGGAATAAAAAAAAAATCCCACTCTGCTGCATAAAAGAAAATTTAGATAAAAGGCCATGAAGAAAGGACAGGGTTTTCAGAGGGAGAAAAAAATTAAGGACAGTTGGGACATGGGAGAAGTAAGGAAGGCCACCATAAGGAAAGGGAGGTCTTCAGGAAGATTAAGAATTAGTTGAAAAGTGGAGTGAGAAACATATCAGATGGAGACAAAGGCATGTTTCGACAATTTCAGCTCAGAGTGGGATCGCGACACCAAAAAATGGAAAGCAGACCTTGCACCAGGAATGTAGGTGAGTGAATGAGTGTGGAAAAGGCAGAGTGCAGCATGAATGAGTAGAAAGCATAGGCAGAAAGTACCTGGGTGGCTCAACTGGTTAAGCGGCTGACTCCTGATATCTGCTCAGGTCATGATCCCACAGTTAGTGAGATCGAATCCTGTGTCAGGCTCTGTGTTGACAGCTCAGGGCCTGCTTAGGATTCTCTCTCTGCATGCCCCCTGCTTGTGCTGTCTCTGTCTCTGTCTCTGGGTCTCTCTGTCTCTCTGTCTCTCTCTCAAAATAAATTAATAAACTTTAAAAAAAGAAAAAAGAAAGAAAGCATAGCAGGCCCAGTTAAGCTGGGCTCCACACACCACACTAAAGGCTTTTTTATCCTGAATACATAGAAACCCATTGACACGTTTTCAACAAGGAGAGACATCATAAGATTTACACTTTATTTTTTTAATGTTTATTTATTTTTGAGAGAGAGAGCTTGTGTGTGAGATAGTGGAGGAGACACAGAGAGAGAGGGAGACAGAGTATCTGAAGCTATGTCTGAGCTGTCAGCACAGAGCCTGATGTGGGACTCGAATTCACAAACCATGAGATCATGACCTGAGCCAAAGTTGAGTGCTTAACTGACTGAGCCACCCAGGCACCCCAAGATTTATCTTTTAAAGTTCCACTTTTTTCCTATCCATGTTGATTGTGGTTGACACCAGGAAAGCATGATTTCAAGGGTCAGTCCTACCAGCTGCCATTAGATTGAAGCTGGTACTGCCGAAGCGACTGCCATTTGGAGTAGAATTGCAACAAGGTCCTTTTGGACTGGCTATTTTTGTCAAAGTTAAAACCAAGTAGAGAATTGGCATGACTCTGAGACATCATCATATTATTCAATCAAACCTTGACCTTGCCAGTTCAACTTCTGTTTTTCACCTGGGATGAAGACATAAGCGTGGTGTGGCTTTCATGATATCTCAGAGCCAGTGATCTTCCAATAAGCTGTGAACTCCTTCAGAGCAGAGACCGTATAAACCCAGGGCAGTCCCATAAATGGTCACCTCTAACAAAAACTTATTGAATGAATGAATAAATGAATGAACAAAGGAAACAACAAAAAGTAAAAAGTGAATATTTGGCTTAGGAATTAGGCTTTCAGAGACTTTTTTTTTTTTTTCCTGAATGGCCTTATTTAGTCACTCCCCCTCAGGACTATGAAAAGGAAATTTCAGGACAAACTCTAATGAAAAAATTTCCAAGTGCATATTTAGTGCTCTACTGAAAAGATTATAAACATTCAAATAGCATTCAAACTGCTTTCAACCATTTGATGGTTGAAATTTCTTTTTGTGAAAATCCAATCGGTTTTGCATCTCTACTTCTTATTTCTGACAGAGGCAATATTTACAAAAAATTTGCTTTTCCCACAGCTGAATGGCAATGGGAATAGTGTTTTCCCCTTTATTACCATCCCTGGAACAGAAACTAACACAATAGGAGCTGATATAGAAGTGATATTGTTTCAATAAAGGGGTCCCTCTATTTATGACTAACAACATTAGAATAGCAAGTAACCGTCAAATGTTACAAGATGAGACATTGTTCTGGGGAAGATCAAACAGTTAGTGATTTGACTCACCATAGAAAATATGCCAAATAGTTTATCATTTAGTTTCCCACAATAAAAGAAATGAATCATCCTATGTTTATAAGCAAAGTGTCTGGGGCACTTTGGGCCAACCAAAGGAAATTTAACAAAAGTCTCTAAAAACAGTAGTCTGTAAGTGAAAAAAGATACTCAAGTATCAAGTGAGACTTCAGGGAAGTTTCTCATGTAGTTCTTTGCTCCCCACCATTGGGTGAATATCTAGAAATATACCAAGGGAAATCCTGTTTTGAACAATAATCTGTGTGAGTCCATGATGTGGAACCAGTTTGATCACCCCAAAATAAATGTATCTTTTCTTACTCATTCACAGAACAGGTTTCACTCCAGGAATAAAAATCTCATCTACTCAGTTTCGTGAAGCCCTACAGTGCTTAGTGCAACAGAGTGGGCCTTCAGGTCAGTCTGAAAAGTTACAATGACTTTGAAAAGTACTTCTGCTTTTAATAGCTAGTAAAATTTATAAGCACACATGCTCTTTGTTACATCAGACCCACTTTGAAGAATCTGTCAGAAATAAAATATCAGTATGATTATATGGATGTATGGAATGAGATGTTTATTGAAGTTTTGTCTTAATGACAACAATCCGGTAATGACCTAGATGATCGTAACAGAGGAACAGATTAACTGTTGTATTATATATTATATTAAAAAATGAATGACAATAACACACTACCAATATAGGGATCCCTAATATATTATTGACCTTGGAAAAATAACAAATTAAGCATGTTAATACTGAGTATATAGACTGGCCATTTATTATATTTAAACAGAGTTTAGTCGAGCAGCGGCCAAACAGCACATAGCTTCTCAACACAATCAGAATATGTGTGAATCCACCTTTCTTCGCCACAATTTCATCAAAGCTCTTTTCATCTCACTGTTTCTCAAGCTGTAGATCAGTGGATTCAACAGAGGTGTAAGAAGTGAGTAAGACAATGACATCACCTTCTTTGTTTCTGGGGAGTAGCCAGATTTGGGTTGGATATAAGTCATATTGGCTGTGCCATAGAAGAGGGTCACAGACGTGAGATGGGAGGCACAGGTGGAAAAGGCCTTTTGCCTCCCGGTGGCCGATGGCATCTTCAGGATGGCAAAGAGAATCCGAATATAAGACAAGAGAATCAACACAAAGGGGACCATGACAATCAAAATGGTGCCAGTGAATGCATAGATTTCAAACAGAAAGGTGTCTGCGCATGCAAGTTCTAGCACAGGGGGTGTCTCACAGAAGAGATGATTGATTTCATTGGGGCCACAGAAGGGAAAACTGAAAACCCATGTGGTCTGCACGGTAGCCACCATGATCCCTGAGACCCATGAGAACATTACTAATTTCATGAAAACCCTTTTGTTCATAATCATTGGGTAGCTCAGAGGATGGCAGATTGCAGCAAATCGGTCATAAGCCATCGCCCCCAGGAGAAAACATTCAGTCCCACCAAAAAAAAGAATAAAATACATCTGTGCAAAACAGCTCACAAATGAAATTGACGTTTTCTCAGTGGAGAGGACCACCAGCATTTCAGGCATAATGACTGCACTGAAACTCACATCCACCACAGACAGGTTCTGCAGGAACAGGTACATAGGAACGTGGAGGCTCTGTTCCAGGGAGATGATGACTATAATGATGGCATTTCCCATCAGAGTCCCAAGGTAAACAACCAAGAAAACCCCAAAGAGCTGCTCTTGGAGTTCAGGAAAGTTAGAAAAGCCCAAGAGGATGAATTCAACCACAGAGCTTTGATTTTGCCTTTTCATTTCAGTGGTGGAGAGTATATTATTTTTGTGGACATATGTATATAAATTATGAAGTCACGGTCCAAAAGCTGAGAGTTTTAGTCTGAAATTATTGGCAGAAGATGTAATCGTGAGTTCATTTTGACAGATCTTCAAGTTGGCAAATCTTGAGAATAGCCAATATATTAGAATAGTGAATCTTTCAAATACAAATGAAATGAGGAATTTTTGTGTCAGAAATATTCCTTTCAGTTTATGAAAAGCAAGTGTTCTCTGGCAGCTTTTTTGTTAGGTTGAAAATAAATCCCATTCTTAAAACTTGTAATCCATTGTCCATGATATTCATGTATGCATTTCTGTTCTTTCCAATTGTATATTTACATGTGATTTTTCCAATAAAGTGTTTGAAATAAATAACAAAAAAAGACACAAGTTTATAACTATTAATTCAAAATTAAAACAAATTTTGATGAATATTTATTACAAATTCAAATTTATTACAAAATTCAAAATACATTTCTCTTGCTTTGTTAAAAATGAAATACATGAGGGCCACCTGGGTGGCTCAGTCAGTTGAATGTCTGATCCTTGGTTTTGGCTCAGGTCATGATCTCACAGTTCATGGGATTGAGCCCTGGGTCAGCCTCCACGCTGACAACATGAAGCCTGCTTGGTAGTCTCTCTCTCCCTCTCTCTCTCTCTTCTCTCTGCCCTTCCTCTGCTCAAGCTCATTCTCTCTCTCTCTCCCTCTCAAAAATAAATAAACTTTAAAATTAAAAAAATGAAATACATGAATAATATACCCAAACAAGCAGAGAAACACTCAAAAGGGATTGAATTTAGATGCACTTATCTCAACTGAACATAAGTAAATTGTTTCAAGCATATTGATTTCTGGTTAGAATGGGACTAATTATATTGAAATACATCTAAATGGGAAAATTTAGAGGTCAGTTCTCCACCGTCCATCCTTGTGACCATAAAGTGGCTTTGGGGGCTATATAAAATTCCATTTTTAGTTATTCTGATCCTGTGATTTAGCCTCTCTTTCTCTCTCTCTTTCTCTCTCTCTCCCCCTCCCTCTCCCTCCTTCTCTCCCTCTCCCCCCACCACACACACACTATTAGCAAGTTCATTTAACCATTAACAATTTAATAAACATATCATTGATTGCATATCTATCATGTGGGAGCCTGTGTACCCTCAAAGATACATTTGTGACATAAATTCAACAGAGAGGTCTTTCCTGGCTACACAACACAAAATCGCAGCCCCTATCCCCTACTCCAGCACCCTGTGACTCCCATCTCCCTGGTTTATATTTTGCCATAACACTCATCACCAGCTGAAATAACACATAGTATTTGGGCTTTGGCTTATTATCTAACTCCCCCTTCTGGCATGTAAGCTCCAGAAAGACAGAAACTTTGTTTTGTTCTATTCTTTCCTGTGTTCTCAGTGCCCAGAACAGATAATAAATGATACAATAAATGCAACACCAACATTTGTTGAATATATCAAAGAATAAATATTAAAATTTAGAAACCTGGACTCTGCCTTCAAGGAATATAGTGTCTGAAGGAAAAATAAGTCAAGGGAATAGAGAGACCCTGCAGACCCTATAGGGGTCCTAACTCTGCTACTACCTCCAAAATGAGTCTTTGACTCTTCCTGTACTCAGGTTCACTCATGTGGTTTGCAGCAGGAAGGTAGCCCTGGACCTGACATGAGTGTTTCTCTGATTTGTTCACAGAAAACTGCATGCTTCTCCTCCATTCAGATGAGGACAGAGCTGAAGGGAAGGTAGAAAAGTGGGTGGGCACCTAGAAGACATATATGCTGCCTGAGTCCTTTGGGCCCACCAGTCCCAGGCCCAGCTGACCATCTTCCTCCCAGGAAGCACCTCACTTCTCCCCCTTGTCCTGGGGCAGAAGAAGTGAGCACCTCTTGGCAGAGAAGGAGCACCTCACTTCTCCCCCTTGTCCTCCCCAGTCACCCAAACCTATGTCCCCAGCATCCTATTTATTGTCAAGCCTACAGTGAGGTCTTTAAAATCTGGAGTCCCTCTGGTCTCAGCAAGTTCATTCCCCCCCGCCCCAACACTGCTTCAATTCATGGCCTCTTTTCTTTGCCTGCCCCTCTCCACCCTACCCCCATCATTAAATAGTCTCCTAACTGGCTTCTCCACATTTTGTGACTTCTCTTCCAATCTATCCTTCATACCTCTGACAAAATAATATCCTCCCTTCCAGTACCTTCAGAGTCTCCTCTCATTGGTAAAATAAAATGCTCACTTCTCAAGCTGGCATTTAAGGGAAACTAGATGGAAACAAGTGCTCTAGAAATTTTAAAAGGGAAAAAGTACTTTGGAATGGCAAGAGGAAGTAAACAACCATAATCACAGGATGTCATGGGTGGAAGGGCCAGGAAGTGGAAGGAGGAAGGCAGAAAGAGGCAGGCTGACTTGCTCGAATCAAAGGTACTCGATGACATACATCTCAGTACTAGAATGAGGGCCTCCTGGCCTTGAAGGGGGTGCTTTGAAAACGAGCAGACTTTCACTGTGGGACAAGATGAAGCCAGAAGGATAGAAGGACAAGCAAGCTGAGGATATGTACTGTTTTCTTGACCTCAGATCATTAAAACATTAACAGATGGTAGAAGGCAAGTTGATTTACAGAGTTTAACTCTGTATTGATAAATCGAATACCATATGTATTAACCTCAATAATTACATACTGGATATCAAAAAATCTCCTAAAATTAGTAGACTTTGCAGAAAAAAACCATGTAAGTACCTTTTCTAGTAGATAAAAAATACATATATTAAGCACCGAGTATATAAAACCAATAAGTTTTAAAATATGAAAATTTAGAGAATCTTGAAAGAAAAAGAAAGAAAGAAGAGAGAAGGAAGGAAGGAAGGAAGGAAGGAAGGAAAAGGGAGGAAAGAAAGGGAGGAAAGAAAGAAAAAAAGAAAAAGAAAGAGAAAAAGAAAAGAAAAAAAGGAGAGGAAAAAGGAAAAAAGGAACAAATGAACAAATGAACCTGAATTCTCCCTCCATCTTTTCCCCTTCACAAGAGTTACCCTAATGCTAACCTGACTGATTCAATGACATGTCCTTTCAACTCCACTGTTAACTTTCTGTATGACCCTGGGCAAATCACTCCTTCCTCAGGATTTCATCTTTGTGCATGACTGGCCTTATTTCTGACCACCTCCAACCCCAGCTACATAGCTCTATGAATTGATGATTAGTGCAATAAAACTTCTTAAAGCTCTAATTATTGCCCAAAGTTTTATGTGACTATGAAAGGCAGAGTAGTTGACATTCTCACCTGAGCACTGGTAAGCATCTCCAATTATCAGTGAGAAGAACTATAAATGGCAAACCCACTAACAAGTACATAAACAGAATCTTCAGTTCCTTTCCTATGGACTGGTTCTGACTTTCATCCCATTTAATCAGATGTTTCACCTCTTCAGAAAAAAAAAAAAAAAAAAACCCTCTCCCATAAATACAACTCAGTGATTGAATGCACTGATTTTATAATATTATATGGGCATTAAATGTTTGCCCTTTGAGAGCCCTTCTCTGGAGAACTTATACTCAATTTATATAGACTTTCCCCTATGGACATAAAAATCTCAGCTATATAAACTTGAAACAACACTCCTTCAGAGCCCTATAGGGAAAAACATCTCTTCACTCCAGAGACCCAATTCCACCAGGACCTCCCCCCCCCCCCATTAAAGAATGAAAGCAGAGGCTGAGTAAATGTTACTAAACAGGTTGAGGAAGAGAGGAAGGGATGGAGCTATGAACAAAGGCAGGGTTATCTAGACTGATTGCATGGGATGGACAATATCTGCAGTGATCGGAAAACACGTTAAGACAAGTAGGTTGAAATTACTGTGTGGAAAGCCTGGATATCATTACCAAAATTTTAAATATATTTCCAGTAGAAGTATGAAAACACTGAAATTGGGGGGTGGGGGGATAGTCATTCAGGTTACTTTATAGTTGGTGCTTTTTAATTTGAAGAGAAAACATCTAGACTAGCTATATGACTGAGAAAATATGTAACTTCTCTGGCCCTATTACTTTTCTGCTGAAATTAAGATACTGTTATTAATCTCACAAGGTATGTATAAGAACCTAGGGTCTCAGAGTTCAGCCTACAGCAATGAGACCATTGGCTCAGTCTCAGCAAAATGTAGGGATGAATGAATCCTCAGGCTTGACTTTATCCTACACTCAGATGAGGTGAACAGAATCTGGGTTCCCTTTCTCTGTTTCTCATCTCTGCTTTCCTAGGGTAGGTTCCATTCTCAAGGAGGCTCTCCCCTCTGAGAGACAACAAGGCTGCCAATACAGAGATACATCCTCTCCAATCTGTGTCCCATGGGAAACATACCAGTTATTCTGTGGGGAAAGGCTTTCATTCACAAAAACCAATCCAAGAACCCCCCCACCCCATATCATTCACTGTAGTAGGATTACATGAGAGACCATGAACCAGACAATGTGACTAATGAGGGTGGAAAATGCTGCCAAATATGCACTTTATGGTCCCTACCCCATAGCTGAGGATAGCATCTACCCCAAGTGTACACACCTGAAAAAGTTTAATGAAAAAATTCCCCAGGAGAAATAAAGGTATTGTTGGTAGAGGAAGGAGGCCAATGAGTGATGGTGAGCCAACACTCAAATGCCCCTATACATATGCAAAGGCACACTGTCTCATTGCAACTATTGCATGAATACAAAGAAACCCAATCAATTCCATTTGTTGTTGGGGTTGTGTGTGTGTGTGTGTGTGTGTGTGTGTGCATGCACACACGTGTTTTGCAAGACAGGCTGGAAGGAAGTATAAATAGGATGGAATGGATGAGTAAAACAAGAAATATTGCAGAGGATGAATTGAGTGTCCTGAAGGACATGGATGTTGTGGGTGAAGAAGATAAGATTTCAAATCTTGATGAAGGAAGGATAGAAAATAACTAGAAACAGGGCAAGAGAGGTCTATAAATGAATTACTTCAAAGAGTTCACACATTTTGTGGTCTAGTTCCCAAGTCTAGGAGTGAAGGGGAAAAGATTATTAAAAAAAAGTCAAAGGGTGAATAGTTACACATCCTACTAATGAAGGCGCCTTTTTGAGATTAACCATCCTTTCTCTCAGCAGGCTGAGTCTGACAGTATGGATGTCCCAGTCACCGTCTCCATGGTAAAAAAAAATCTACTGTGCTGTACCAGTTTGCATTACTACCAATAGTGAGTGCAAAATGCCACTCTGGGAAAAAGTATGGAGGTTTCTCAAAAAATTAAAAATTAAAAATAGAACTACTCTATGGCCCAGCAATTGTACCACTAGGTATTTATCCAAAAAATACAAAAGTGCTGATTCAAAGAGGCACATGCACCCCTATGTTTATAGCAGCACTATCAACAATAGATAAATTATGGAAAGAGCCCAAATTCCCATCAACTGATGGATGGATTAAGAAGATGTAGTATACATATATAATAGAATACTACTAGGCAGTAAAAAAGAATGAAATTTTGCCATTTGCAACAATGTAGATGGAACTGGAAGGTATTATGTTAAGCAAAATAAGTTAGAGAAAGACAGATATCATATGATTTCACTCATGTGGAATTTGAGAAACTCAACAGATGAATATAGGGAAAGGGAAGGAAAAATAAGGTAAAAACAAAGAGGGAGGCAAACCAGAAAAGACTCTTAAATACAGAGAACAATATACAGCCAAGAATCTTTTATCCAGCAAGGCTGTCATTCTGAATACAAGGAGAGATAAAGACTCCCAGACAAACAAAAACTGAAGAAGTTCTTGACCACTAAACCAGCCCTGCAATAGATCCTAAGGGGGACTCTGTGAGTGGAATACTGCAAAGACTACAAAGGATCAGAGACATCACCTACAGCATGAAACCTACGGATAACACAATTACACTAAATCCATATCTTTCAAAAATAATTCTGAATGTAAATGGACTAAATGCCCCAATCAAAAGACATAGGGTATCAGAATGGATTAAAAAAAAAAGACCCATTTATATACTGTCTATAACAGACTCATTTTATTAAAATTTTTTTTTAATGTTTATTTATTTTTGAAAGAGAGCACAAGCATAGGGGCAGAGAGAGGGGATCTGAAGCAGGATCTGAAGCAGGTTCCAGGCTCCAAGCTATCAGCACAGAGCCCGACATGGGGCTCAAACTCATGAGCCACAAGATCATGACCTGAGCCAAAGATGGATGTTCAACCAACTGAGACACCCAGACACCCCAAAAGACTCATTTTAGACCTGAGAATGCCTTCAGATTGAAAGTGAGGGGTTGGAGAACCATCTATCATGCTACTGGAAGTCAAAAGAAAGCTAGAGTAGCCATACTTATATGAGACAAACTCGATTTTAAACTAAAGACCGTAACAAGAGATGATGAAGGGCATTATATCATAATTATGGGGTCTATACATCAAGAAGAGCTAACAATTGTAAATGTTTATGCCCCCAACTTGAAACAACCCAAATATAGACATCATTTAGTCACAAACATAAGCAATCTTACTGATAAGAATACAGTAATTGCAGGGGACTTTAATACTCCACTTACAACAATGGACAGATCATCTAGGCAGAAAATCAATAAAGAAACAAAGGTCTTGAATATTACACTGGATTGGATGGACTTGACAGATATATTCAGAACTTTTCATCCTAAAGTGGCAGAATACACATTCTTCTCAAGTGCACATGGAACATTCTCCAAGATAGATCATGTACTGTGTCACAAAACAGCCCTCTATAAATATAAAAGAATTGAAATCATACCATTCATATTTTCAGGTCACAACGATATGAAACTTGAAATCAACCACAAGAAAAAATTTGGCAAACCTCCAAAGGCATGGAAGATAAAGAACATCCTACTAAAGAATGAATGGGTCAACCAGTCAAAGAATAAATTTTAAAAATATATAAATGGAAGCAAATGAAAATGAAAACATGATAGTCCAAACCCTTGGGATGCAGCAAAGGTCGTCCTAAGAAGCAAATACATTGCAATCCAGGCCTATCTCAAGAAACAAGAAAAATCCCAAATACAAAACCTGACCTCACACATAAAGGAACTAGAAGCAGAGCAGCAAAGAAACCCCAAAGCCAGCAGAAGAGAAATAATAAAGATTAGAACAGAAATTAGCAATATAGAATCCAAAAACAAAACAAAAAACAAAACAAAACAAAACAAAAACCAGTAGAACAGATCAATGAATCTAAGAGCTGATTTTTGAAAGAAGAAACAAAATTAATAACCCCCTAGCCAGACTTCTCAAAAAGAAAAGAGAGAGAATCTAAATAGATAAAATCACAAATGAAAGAGGAGAGCTCACAACCAACACCACAGGAATACAAACAATTATTAGAGAATAATGAAACTATGAAAAATTATGTGCCAACAGCCTGGACAACCTGGAAGAAATGGAAAAATTTCTAGACACCCGTGCACTATCAAAACTCAAAGGAAAGAAATGGAACGTTTGAACAGACCCATACCCAGCGAAGAAATGGAATCAGTTGCCAAACATCTCCCAACAAATAAGAGTCCTGGGGCAAATGGCTTCCCAGGGGAGTTCTACCAGACATTTAAAGCAAAATTAATACCTATCCTTCTCAAGCTGTTCCAAAAAACAGAAATGGAAGTAAAGCTTCTGGACTCTATAAAGCCAGCATTACCTTCATTCCCAAATCAGACAGAGATCCCACTAAAAAGAATTACAGGCCAATATCCCTGATGAAAATGGATGCAAAAATTCTCAACAACATACTAGAAAATTGAATTCAACAGTATATTAAAAGAATTATTCACCATGATCAAGTGGGATTCATTCCTGGGCTGCAGGGCTGGTTCAGTATTCACAAATCAATCAATGTGATGCATCACATTAATAGAAGAAAGGATAAGAACCACATGATCTTGTCAATAGATACAGAAAAAGCATTTGACAAAATATAGCATCTTTCTTTAAAAAACCCTCAAGAAAGTCAGCATAGAAGGAACATACTTTAACATCATAAAAACCATATATGAAAAGCCTACAGCTAATATCATCCTCAATGGGAAAAACTGAGAGCTTTCTCCCTGAGATCAAGAACAGGACAGGAATGTCCACTCTCACCACTGTTGTTTAACATAGTGTTGGAAGTCCTAGCCTCAGCAATCAGACAACAAAATGAAATAAAAGGCATCCAAATTGGCAAAGAAAAAGTCAAACTTTCACTCTTCACAGATGACATGATACTCTACATGGAAAACCCGAAAGACTCCACCAAAAAGCTGCTAGAACTGATAACATGAATTCAGCAAAGTTTCAGGATAAAAAATCAATGTACAGAAATTGGTTGCATTTCTATACACCAATATGAAGCAACAGAAAGAGAAAGCAAGAAATTGATCCCATTTACAATTGCAACAAGAACCATAAAAAACCGAGGAATAAACCTAACCAAAGAGGTAAAAGATCTGTATGCTGAAAACTATAGAAAACCTATGAAAGAAGTTGAAGAAGACACAAAGAAATGGAAAAACGTTCCACTCTAATGGATTGGAAGAACAAATATTGTTAAAATGTCAATTCTACCCAAAGCAATCTACACATTCAATGCAATCCCAATCAAAATGGCACTGGCATTTTTCTCAGAGCTAGAACAAACAATCCTAAAATTTGTATGGAACCACCAAAGACCCTGAATAGCCAAAGTAATGCTGAAAAAGAAAACCAAAGTGGGAGGCATCACAATCCCAGACTTTCGTCTTCACTATAAAGCTGTAATCAAGACAATGTGGTATTGGCACAAAAACAGACACATAGACCAAAGGAATAGAATAGAGAACCCAGAATTGGACCCACAAAAGTATGGCCAACTAACCTTTGACAAAGCCGGAAAGAATATCCAATGGGGAAAAAAGACATACTCTTTAGCAAATGGTGCTGGGAGAACTGGACAACAACATGCAGAAGAATGAACCTGGACCACTTTCTTACACAATACACAAAAATAAATTCAAAATGGATAAGAGACCTAAATGTGAGACAGGAAACCATCAAAACCCTGGAGGAAAAAACAGGCAACCACCTCTTTGACCTCAGCTGCAGCAACTTATTACTTAACACGTCTCTGAAGGCAAGAGAAATAAAAGCAAAGGTGAACTATTGGGACCTCATCCAGATAAAAAGCTTCTACACAGCAAAGGAAACAATCAACAAAACTAAAAGGCAACCAACAGAATGGGAAAAGATATGTGCAAATGACATATCAGATAAAAAGTATTCAAAATATATTTTAAAAACTTACTAAACTCAACACTCTAAAAATAAATAATGCAGTGAAGAAATGGGCAGAAAACATTAATAGACACTTTTCCAAAGAAAACACCCAGATTGCCAACAGACACATGAAAAGGTGCTCAACATCGCTCATCATCAGGGAAATACAAATCAAAACCGCATTGAGATACCACCTCACAGGTCAGAGTGGCTAACGTTAACAACTCAGGAAACAACAGATGTTGGTGAGGATGTGGAGAAAGGGGAACCCTCTTGCACTATTAGTGGGAATGCAAACTGGTGCAGCCACTCTGGAGAACAGTATGGAGGTTCCTCAAAAAATTAAAAATAGAACTACCCTACAACCCAGCAATAGCGCTACTAGGAATTTATCCAAAGGATACGGGAGTGCTGATTCATAGGGGCACATATACCCCAATGTTTATAGCAGCACTTTCAACAATAGCCAAATTACAGAAAGAGCCCAAATGTCCATAACTGGTGAATGAATAAAGAAGACGTGGTTTAGATATACAATTGAATACTACTTGGCAATAAGAATGAAATCTTGCCATTTGCAACAACGTGGGCAGAACTGAGGAGTACTATGCTAAGTGAAATAAGTCAGCCAGAGCAATACAGGTATCATATGTTTTCACTCATATGGAACTTGAGAAACTTAACAGAAGACCATGGAGGAAGGGAAGGGGAAAAATAGTTTGAAACAGAGGGAAGCAAACCGTAAGACTCTTGAATATGGAGAACAAACTGAGGGTTGATGGGGGCATGAGGGAGAGGGAAAAATGGGTGATGGGCATTAAGGAGAGCACTTGTTGGGATGAGCACTGGTGTTAAATTTAAACAATGAATCATGGGAATCTACTCCTGAAGCCAAGAGCACCCTGTATACACTATATGTTAACTAACTTGACAATAAATTATATTTTTAAAAAATCAACACTGAATAGAAGCAAATCAGAACAGGGAAACAATAAAATTAAATTTAAAATAAATTTATCTTTAACCACCTTTACTGGGGCACATGGGTGGCTCAGTCAGTTGAGCGTCTGCTCAGGTCATGATCTCAGGGTCGTGGGATGGAGCCCTGCATCGGTCTCCACACCGAGTGTGGAACCTGCTTGGGATTCTCTCTCCCTCTCTCTCTGCCCCCACCACTTGCACATGCTCTCTCTAAAATAAATTTAAAAAAATACAGAGAACAAACTGAGGGTTGATGGGAGAGGAGGTTAAATGGGTGACAGGCATTAAGGAGGGCACTTACATGTCATATGTAAGTGTCATATGTAAGTGCCCTGGGTGTGATATGTAAGTGATCAATCACTGGGTGATTACACTGTATGTTAACTAAATTGGAAAAAAAAAATCCATTGGGGGCTAAAAGTGGGGAATGGGCAGTGTGAAACATAAAGATTATCATCTTTCTGAGTCTGTTATGAACTCAGAAGGGTGTTTTGCTTTGTTTTGTTGTTTTGATTTGTTGTTTTGTGTGGTGTTTGGAGGGGTTGTTTGCGGGGTAGATTATTTTGGTTTGTTTGTTTTGTGTGTCTGTGTGTGTGTGTGTGTGTGTGTGTGGAGGGAGTTGCATTTCTGCCAATGTTCCAAAAAGGGAAAAGGAAATTCTAACTTGTCTAAGAAGGCATAGTCAATGACAACAGTGACAAAAATGGATTTGCACATTGATCCAATCTCAAAATTGCCACATATTTGCTAAAATAAATTCAGTCTTTCCCTGGCAAATGTTCTCCAAATATTCCCAAGAATATTCACATTTTTAACTTGCTATAGGAACCCCACCAGTTTGTGGGTTCTACAAAAAAATGTGGGTTTCATTTTAAGAATCCCAGAGATGGGGAGAAATATGGTAAACTTTTCAAGACTATTTGGAGCTATAGCAGCTGATATATTACTTCATGTGGCTTATGGCTGCTGCCTGCTCCCCCACCACCCTCCTCCACTAAGGGTTGCCAGATTGAGCAAATAAAAATATATAATGCTCAGTTAAGTTTGAATTTCAGATAAACAAGTAAACTTTTAGTATAAGTGTGTCCCACGCAAAAAAAAAAAAAAAAAATATATATATATATATATATATATATAGTTTATCTGAAATTCAAATGTAACTGGGCATCTTGTATTTTGTCTCACTACCTTCCTCCTCCTGCCACTCTTGAACCCCACCCCTTCAGAGGGGGTCCCCATGGCTGTTCCCTAGGGACAGAGCTCTTGCCTTTGACCACAACCTTCTCTTTCCCATGGTTGGCACCTCCCACTCCCCAGAGGGAGGCTAAGTAAGCACCAGGTAAGGCCAGCCCCTCTCTGTACCTGGAATCACTCCTCCCTTTGACCATCAAGTCCTGAAGCCCAGTGGACCCTTTCTTTCAGACTTCTATCCACAGGGATTTCATTGCATCTCCCTCTTACACAGCCCCCTCAGGGAATCCCAGACCATCAGACACACTTGTATTTGTGTAAAGTCTGTGTGACATATTGTTCTGCCTGTTCAGAATCCTTCCCTTTTGGGAGCTACTCTCCCATTCCATGCATTTTAGGAAGTTCTGATCCTTTCTTACTTAGCCATGGGGGTGTGGCCTAGACCATGAGACTTAGGGCTATCCAGTCAGAGAAGTTCATCTTCCAGACCACAGTGATTGTTCAAGGCTTGGTACATATCTAGGGTCAGGTCAGAAACCTCTTCCAACTTCTCTGCTAGACATGTTGGTAAAGACAATTCTGTTCCTTTAGGGTCATTGACTGTAAGGATGGTTTAAGCAGACCATAAGAGAAATGGCTCTTATGGCCATTTTCTCTGACATGTAAGAGCCACTCTCTGAAATGAGAAGAAAGGGTGACTATAAAAAGAGCAACAGACAAGAGAGAGAGTGAAACCTTGATGTCGTTGTTTAAAAAGAGCCTGACAGGGGTGCCTGGGTGGCTCAGTCGGTTGAGCGTCCGACTTCAGCTCAGGTCACGATCTCACGGTTCGTGAGTTTGAGCCCCGAGTCAGGCTCTGGGCTGATGGCTCAGAGCCTGGAGCCTGCTTCCGATCCTGTGTCTCCCTCTCTCTCTGCCCCTCCCCCATTCATGCTCTGTATCAAAAATAAATAAACATTAAAAATTTTTTTAAATAAATAAATAAATAAAAAGAGCCTGACATACCTAAAACTAGAAATCATTACTTTTTAAAAAGTAAATACAGTGGGTCATTTAATTTTTGCTTAAGCTAGTTTGGATTGAACGTGAATCCTAATATGTTTAAACCTCAGTGGTTTTTAGATCCATGTTTTTTGAAGCAGGCCTCCTAGGCCCCATGAAAATCCAGCAGTGTAGCTAAGCACCTGTTTCATTGTGCCCAAATTCTGTATGACGTTCGGGAGTTGGTCTCTGTGAACATCTAAGCTCTGTAGGGGACAACACAGCCTTTCTCACTGGATGCCAACCAGCCTCTGTAGGAACGTAGTACAAATTACTCTTCAAATAAGTACATGCACACGCATAAGGTTTGTTACATGTACCCTGAATCTAGGTGTTCAATATGCAATCTATCTAATTATCAAATGTGGAGCCACCAACCTTCCTGTGTGAAAAAGAATTAATAATAATTAGTGTTATGATGTCCCAATTGACCATCCAAGGCTGAGTTCCCTTGGATTCAGACGTCTGGGCATGTCCAGCAGATTACTGGAATTGGTACACATGGAATCAATTTGTGAGGAGTCATGACAGTAATAAAAATGTGTAAAAAGCAAAACGAGGGGTATCTATAACCTTTCTGTGGGGCACTGAGGGTCCAAAGCAGCACCGACATTCTCAGCTGTGCTGACACCAGCAGCAACAGCTGGGGTGGGGATAGGTTTGCAGTGCTTAGGCACAAGGTCCTCAGGGGCCTCTACACTGTTGACTGAGGTATGGGAACTAAGAGATGTCTTTGAGGAACCCCAGAAATTGATAGGGCCCCTAACTGAACTTTAATTTCCTCATCTAAGAAATGAGTCACGAACTACATCTGGAATTCCTTTGATTCTTCTTCTTTTCTATACAGAGGGAGCCAAAGAAGAAAAAGAGATTATGAGTTACCGCTTAGAACTGACTGGTCTTTACAAAAATAAAAGGGAGGTAATGGCACCAATGAGGACAAGTGACATGGTATTAGTACAAAGCTAAGTCAAGTCACAGTAGACCTTCCAAGACCAAAGATCTGTAACAAGATATGGCTTATTTCCAACATGGAAACTCTAGAAGTTTCTAGAAAGATGGGGAGCTACTATCTAAGCAGCAATTGATCACAAGTACAAAGTCAAAGGGATATTCCAGTATGACACAGTACACTATTTCCTTTAAATGTTGATATGAGGGGCGCCTGGGTGGCGCAGTCGGTTGGGCATCCGACTTCAGCCAGTTCACGATCTCGCGGTCCGTGAGTTCGAGCCCCGCGTCAGGCTCTGGGCTGATGGCTCAGAGCCTGGAGCCTGTTTCCGATTCTGTGTCTCCCTCTCTCTCTGCCCCTCCCCCGTTCATGCTCTGTCTCTCTCTGTCCCCAAAATAAATAAATGTTGAAAAAAAAATAAATGTTGATATGATATGTTTCACATTATCCCATTTTATAGAATAAGCACAATCCATAGTTTATTATATTTAGAAGTTTATTTTATACAAAGAGTCAAATCACATGTTTGGTGACTGACATTGATACATAAGAGGGGTTACTGAAACTCTACAGTATAGGAGGTTATAAACAGCCTCTAGGAGGAGGAGATTTTAAATAACTGATTTTGAGCCATTGATGGTAAATGTGGTTGTTCCTGGGAACTCATTCCACATGGACTTTCCCCACATCTTATGTTCCAAGTTTTCTGATCCCCTATTATCCAATGTTATTTTCGATTTGTTCCTCTGCTTTTCCACTCCTAGTACCCATTAGTGTAATCTCTCATCTGTCCATTCCTTTTTACACCCTGTCTTCCCCTATCCTCCGGTCCCTACCCCCACCACCTTCCCAACCCTTCAGTTCTATCTGCTTCCCAGATAAATGCTGCTCCTACCCGCCACGTCGTTCATTCCTCTGCCTCTCTGCCTTTTCCATTAGAAGACTTCTCTTGAGCCTTTGCTATATTATTGTCACAAGGACATTTTTGCTTTTCTTTCCATCCATTGCTCAAGCTGGTTTTGACAGAAAATGAGTTCTTGCCATGGGATTTCTTTTTATTTGAATGTTCCATCTTAAACGATACATCGCTCATCTGAACGCCCTTTACCAGATTCTTTATTTTAGACTTATACAGAGATAATTCCAAATCCCAGGCCCTGTTACATTTTATAGATTCCATTTTTTCTTTAAAATTCTTCAGATCCTGCTGTACCGAGGGAGAAATTTTGAGGGAGAACTTTAGCTCAAAGTTCGAGGAGGTCTCTTTTCTCGATATGTCCAATAAAAACCGTGTACTGAGGGTCATCTCCTCGTTCCCTGCCTGCCCCTCTTCATCCAGAAGGCTGTTTACTTTTCTGTGGGACTCTTTCCCCAGCTGACTCTGGTCCTCTTTCACCAGGTAGGACATGGCATAAAAAAATTCCTGGAAACTAATGTGGCGGAAGGTATAGAACTTCTTGATGTCAAATCCCTCTTGGTAATCCATGCTGCTCAGGAAAGCATCAAGCCTGGTCCCATCTAAATTGTACTTCCTGAGGTCAGCTTCTTCAAACATGAACCTCTGGTGCTGGATCCCCTCAGCTGCTAAGGAGCACAGACCCATCAGGACCCTGTGCCGGGTAAGCTCAGAGCCGCCTCCGTTGTCACTGGGCGGCAGGAAGGTAGAGACATAGGCCATGAAGATGTCTGTGCCATTACTGGGAGTCTCTGAGATCTCCCTGCCCTTCTCCATCTGCTCCTTCAACCAGGAGCAGACCACCCAACAGATGCCTGGAATCTGACATGATTTGTAGAGAATATCATTCCCTTGTACAATGTCAAAGGCATTTCTGGCTTGCTTCTCATCCGTGAAATAGGAGCTGAAATACTTCCTCCTCTCATCCTCAGAAAAGCCTAGGATGTGAATATGATGCGACTGTTTCAGCAAGGGCTTCAGATTCGGCAAAGCCAGGGGCCGGGTGGTGATAAGAAGTGAAGACGTGGAAAGCATCTCTCTCCTAATTAGACGGTGCAGGATTTCCCCCATGGGGCACGGACTCAGCCTCTTCAAGCCCTTTGCAAAGGGCCTCTGCAGCTCATCAAAGCCGTCCAGGATGAACAGCAGCCGCTCTGGCTCCCTCAACATCTCATCCACAGGTGCCTGGTTGTCCCCACAACACCACAAGAGGAGCTGGTTCAGTCTGCCCTCCTGCAACAGGACCACTTCTCTGCAGCTGACATAAAAGACATAATCAAACCGGCCTTGGTAAAGGGTGCCAGTGGCCCAGTCCAGCACCATTTTTCTGGCCAGTGTTGTCTTTCCAGTGCCAGCAGACCCCTGTAGTACCACTGTGGGCGGGGCTTGGTAAGGCCTTTCTCCTGGATCAAACAGAGCCTGCAGCGACACGGAGTCCAGCTCTTGCTCCAGAACGGGGAGGGCAGACGATTCTGGGCTCTCCTGGCTAGGCCTGGCCACGAGGAGCAGCTGGCTGTGGCTGCCGCAGGGTCCCTCCTCTTGCCTCTCCTCCAGGCCACGCACATGCTCTCGGTATATTTCTCTGTAATCTGAGCCAGACACATGGGGTGTTAGCGGGTGACATGGAGATAAAGAAGGACCAAGAGGGCCGTTCACACTCTAGATCCTGATCTCTAGTTTCATTGTGTATGCTAACTTCTATCTTCCTGAAGTTTATACTTCCAGCCACAAGGACAGTGACTGCTACAGATGTGTATGTGTGTGTATCTGCACACATTTACATGCCTGGTGTGCATGTGTACACCCATATGAGTGTGCAAGGGTGTGTTTTGTGTGTGTGGGTATCTGTGGGGTATGAGTGACTGTATCCACACATGCCCATGAGAGTACACCTATGAAAGCTTATGTATTTTTTTAATGTTTACTTATTTTTGAGAGAGAGACAGAGCACGAGCAGGGTAGGGGCAGAGAGAGAGGGAGACACAGAATCTGAAGCAGGCTCCAGGCTCTGAGCCTGATGTGGGGCTTGAACCCACGAACTGTGAGATCATGACCTGAGCTGAAGTTGGATGCATAACTGACTGAGCCACCCAGGCACCCCAAAAGCTTGTGTATTTTTGTGTGAGGAAGGCATGTCAGTGTGCATCAGCAAGTAGGTGTTTGTAAGAATATGTATATGTGTAAAAGTCTCTGTGTATATGACTGAGTGTTCTGATGAAACATCCTCATTTCAAATGGTGAAGACAGGGCCGCCTGGGTGGCTCAGTTTGTTAAGCATCTGACTCTTGACTTGGCTCAGGTCATGATCTCACAATTTGTGGGATTGAGCCCTGTGTGGGCTCTGTGCTGACAGTGCGGAGCCTGCTTGGGGTTCTCTGCCTCCCCTTGTTCTCTCTCTCTCTCTATCTCTCTCTCTCTCAAAATAAATAAATAAACTTTAAAAAAAAAACAATTAAAAACTTTTTTAAAATTGAAATGATAAGGACAGAGAGGGGAGAAAGGGAAGGGAAGCTGGAGGATAGTGAAGTAATAGAAACATATTTTTGGTAATCAAAGCAGGTGCTCAAGATAAACCAGCTTCTGAGCAGAAGCCATGACTTTGTGCCAGAAGAGGTCTCAGGTGTGAAAGGGGTCTATGGATGGAGCACCCCCCCAGCACCCCATGAGAAGGGACAGGAGACCTTCTGGGCTCCATGCCCATCCTGCACTCTAGGGTGGCATCAATCCATCAGTTCCTTGAGAGAGAAGGACGCAGAAGCAGACTGTCCTCTGTGGGAAATAGCCTGAGCTGCCTGCTAGGACAGCAGCTAAGGCAAGGTCAGACCCCCACCACCTGATGCCATTTCTGCTGCTTAGCGGAATCCCCTTCACCAACATCTTCCCCAATCTCTAAGTCCTTCTCCTCTCCTCTTCTTTTCTGTGGCACTATGACTGGAGGCAGGAGGTGGGGGCATTATGGCCACAAGATAATAGTAATCTTTCTGTAAATAAATCCCCACCTTCGGCTCAGGCTGTCAGAGCCTTGGGCTGGAGACCACCAGGACCCTGGGCACTGGTGATCCTAGGCATGGACAGAGGGCAAGAGTAAGAGACAGCATAAATCACAGGCTGTGGGAGTCTCTGGAAATGTCATGGGGGTATCATTCCCATGATACATTGCTTACATACATAGTCCTGGGGCTACCCTGACCTCCTGTCATCCCCTCCTGCACTCACCATTCAGACAGATGTGGCTGAGCTGGTCCACTAGTTCCAACAGGTTCATGACCTTCAGGATCCTGAGCACCACCTTTGAGGCCTCCTGTGCTCCATACAGGGAAATCAGCAAAGAAGCCAGGTCCACCCGGCTCAGGTCCTCCAGCTCCCCACGAGCCAGCTGTGGCTGCCTCTCAAGCAGGCTTCTGTCCCGTAAGTGGAACTTGAATAGCTTGAAGCTTTTGTCCTCAAGGTCACTCAAAACCCAGAGCAATGTCTCTCGGGGGCTGTGGGCCAGGGCCATGGTGTTGGGGTGAAGGGTCGAGTTGAGACCAGTGACCTGGAGAAGCAAGGGAGAGGGGAAGAGAGGTGAGCACTGAGGGAAAAGCAGCCTGCAGGCACCTCAGCCACTCTCCTTTCTGGGTGTTTAGCAAGCTGCTGAGCCCAGGCCAAGGAGAGAGGAGAGAGAGACGTGTGCAAAATTCCAAGAAAAGCGAGTAGGTGGGACAGCAGGGAATTTTCTTACTCATTCCCGGCTGTGCCTCTTTGTCAGCTGACGTGTGTCTGTGCCAGCAAATAGGAAGGAAGGGATGTGGGTGTATAGGTTCTATCTCTCCATCTCTCCCTCCGCCCCCGTTCTCCCTCTCACACACACTATCAGGCCCTAACTGCCTACTTAAGACAGTTGGGTTAAAAATATATACTTCTTTAAGTTTTCAAAGTGAGCCCTTCCCTGACTTTGTGAACCTATCCAGAGTTGAAGCATACTGGCTAGGACTACTGAGGAGTCCTGGCAAGAAGGTAGAAACTCTATATCATCAACCCATTGGCTTCGCAATCAGCCTCATGGACTCAAGCACACACAGGATTTCAAAGCTGGAAGTTTTCTAATTCAGATAAGGAGACAAGTTCAAATAATAAAAGAACAGTCACTTTGAGGGCTCACTTTGTGCCCCATGATTTCTTTTCTTTTTTTAAAATTTATTGTCAAGTTAGCTAACATATAGTGTATACAGTGTGCCCTTGGCTTTGGGGGTAGATTCCCATGATACATTGCTTACATACAACACCCAGTGCTCATCCCAACAAGTGCCCTCCTCAATGTCCATCATCCATTTCCCCCTCCCCCACCCCCCCACCAACCCTCAGTTTGTTATCCATATTCAAGAGTCTCTTATGGTTTGCCTCCCTCTTTGTTTGAAACTATTTTTCCCCTTCCCTTCTCCCACGGTCCTCCGTTAAGTTGCTCAAGTTCCACATATGAGTGAAAACATATGATATCTGGTTTTCTTTTATTTATTTCACTTAGCATAATACCCTTCAGTTCCATCCATATTGTTGCAAATGGCAAGATTTCATTCTTCCTCATTGCCAAGTAGTATTCCATTGTATATATAAACCAGATCTTCTTTATCTATTCATCAGTTGATGGACACTTGGGCTCTTTCTATAATTTGGCTATTGTTGAAAGTGCTGCTATAAACATTGGGGTACATGTGCCCCTATGAATCAGCACTCCCGTATCCTTTGGATAAATTCCTAGTATCACTATTGCTGGGTCATAAGGTAGTTCTATTTTTAATTTTTTGAGAAACCTCCACACTATTTTCCAGAGTGGCTGTACCAGTTTGCATTCCCACCAACAGTGCAAGAGGGTTCCTATTTCTCCACATCCTCACCAACATCTTTTGTTTTCTGAGTTGTTAATGTTAGCCACTCTGACCCATGTGAGGTGGTATCTCAATGTGGTTTTGATTTATATTTCCCTGATGATGAGTGATGTTGAGCATCTTTTCATGTGTCTGTTGGCCATCTGGATGTCTTCTTTGGGAAAGTGTCTATTCATGTCTTTTGCCCATTTCTTCACTGGGTTATTTTTCCCCATGATTTCTAAGTGTTATCTCTCTTGATCATCACAGAAACTATCTTAGGGGTTACTCCAGATAAGAAATTTGAGAGAAAAGTGGTTTTCCAGAATTTTCCAGAGCCGGACCAGTGGGCAAAGAGGCAGGGTTTAAATCATTGTCTATGACCTGGGTAAATAGGAACAGAAAGATGTGAAAAGAAAAACCATAGAAGACAGATGCAGAAACCATGTCGTTAGACTAACTGCTATCCCCCACTAGAGAGAACAGGATCTTGAATTGTGTTTAAAATATAGAGCTAATATGTTGACAGGGTGGCAGTCTTCAGAAGAAGAGAAGCAACAATTAGAAGACTTCAGAGTCCAGAACTACCCCTCTGATCTATAACCAATGGGAAATCCATCTCAGTAGCAAAATGTCTGAGAGCTAGAAAAAGGTATTTGGATATGGGGAAAGCCACTGAGATTCAAATGCCAGCATTTTAACTATGCACCAAAAAGTGAGAAAAAAAATTTCAGAGTATGTTAGGATACAAGGGACTTTGGGTGCAAGTCTTGGGGTAGTTTGGAAAAGCAAGCCCATTGACACAGGAGTGATTTACAATAAACTCTCAGGCTCCCCTGAAAATCTCTGCTGTTGGCAGAGCTAATTCAGGAGACAGCAAGAAAAGATAGCACTAGAGGGTGCCAAGGAGATCTGCTATCTAGGCTTCAGGCCATTTGGACTCAAAGAGCTGGAGGTGAGTTAGGGATGACTCACCTCCCTTAAGCAGGAGCCCAACAAGCCAGGTCCTGGGCACTGAGGGAAACAGATCTTCTTTTCTAGTCAGACCCCAGCCAAGCCTGGGTCCACTTAGCCCAAACCCACTAGTTCACTTCTTCTTGGTGGTGCTGGGATTAAAAGGGTGGGTGGGACAATCCCGTCACCTCCCCTTTCATACCTAATAGGCTCTGGCCCATCTGGGGCTGGGAGAGATGAAGCACCCCAGGGCCTCAGAGCAGCAGAAACACCCACACATTCCATCTAACATTCAGTAGATAAGCGCTGCTCATCAGAAGAAAACTTGACTTCCTTCCTGCACATAGTAAATTGAAAAACAAGGGAATGGCCAAAGGGATGACCTATTCTGTCACCAAGAAAAAAAAAAAGAGTCCAGCAGCCCTTTCCTCTCCCTCTCTGAAACCCCAGCACTCTCCTACAACTTGACACAGGGCCAGGCTGGGGCAGTCTGACTCGCGAGGCAAAGGAATGGAGGCACTGTCACCACCATGTCCTCAGCCATGCATTGCACCATTTCTTCACATTGTTTAAACCACTGGAGGATGTGCTCCACCAAAGTGAAAAGGGAGAAATATAGGAGCTCCATGAAACAGGAATCCAAACAAGGAGGAAAACAAAGCACCCTCCCCACTCTGCCCAGGGCACCTGGTCAGAGAGCCTAGAGTGGGGACAGGACAGAAGCCCTGACCGAGGAGAATAGGGCTCTCAGATCATCTCCAGGGGGAAAAAAGAATTGACAGAATAACAGATGTTTCTAGGCCCTCTGGAAGATCCTACTGAGAGGCTACTAGAAGGTATGGAGAAACTAACATTCAATACCAAGAAAACTAAACAAATAACTAGAATATAGAAATTCTAGCTCTAGGAAAAACAAAAAATAAGAAAGAATTTTACATAATAATAAACTACAACACTCCATTGTAAATAATGTTTGCATAGAAATAATAATGGAACCGCTGAATATTGATCTAACTAAAATGTATAATATAACCATATTGAAAGGACAGTGGTGGAATATTATGGCATAGGAAGTCAAGAGATAGTGCATAAAATTGATGAGACAAAAGGTAGCAGTAGACATTTATTATTTAAAAGTGCAGAGATGAGAGGCACCTGGGTAGCTCAGTTGGTTAAGCATCTGACTTCAGCTCAGGTCATGTTCTCTCACAGTTTGTGGGTTCGAGCGCCACATCGGGCTCTGTGCTGACAGCTCAGAGCCTGGAGCCTGCTTCGGATTCTGTGTCTCCTTCTCTCTCTGCCCCTCCCCCACTTGTTCTCTGTCTCTCTACGTCTCTCAAAAATAAATAAATGTAAATATAGTAAAATAAAAAAATAAAAGTGCAGAGATACAAGAGGAAACAATTTAAATATAAAAGCAGTTGCCTCAGGAAAGAGAGAATGGAGGTAGTCGAGTAGGGAGGGGGTTGGAGAAGTGGACCAGGAAAGTACTGGATTTGGAGCACAAGCTTTTTGATGTTAATTGATCTTTTAAACTATGAGCATATATGTTATAAAATAAAAATTAGCAAAGTAAGAACAGGAGGTAGAAGTAGAGATAGTAATACTGTATTGCATATTTGGAAGTTAGTAAGAGTAAATCTTGAAAGTTCTCATCACACAAAAAAATTTGGAACTATGTATGATGATGGATGTTAGCTAGATTTGTTGTGATGATCAGTTCACAATATAAACATATATTGAATCATAATGTTGTATATCTGAAATAAATATAATGATGTATGTCAACTAAACCTCAGTACAAAAGAAAGTACATTAACTAATGTATATAGACATATCTTTCAGGAAGCTTGGCAACAAAAGGAATTGAGAGGTCCTGAGAAGATGTGGGGGATGTGGGGCCAAAAGAAGGTCTTGTTTGTTTTAATGTGAGAGAGTATGGGAAGGATTTAGATGCTGATAAAAAATCATCTGACACAGAATCAGGTTAGAAATACAGGCAAGAGAGAGAAGTACCAGAGGAGAGAATTGAGCTGTGGATTGAGGCAGGATTCAAAGCAAAAGCAAAAGATGGGCCTTTGACAGGAGAATGGAGGGAACATCTTCCATCCATGCCTGAGGAAAGTGACAGGGTCATTTGGCAGAGCAAAGCGGGTCTGTGAGTTTTGTGGTCAGGTGAGGGTACTCATGTCTGGTTGTCCCTGGATTCTCTTTGAATGATGAGTAAGAGCATCTCCTAAGGGTGGGACGGCTGCTGGTGAAGAGGGGAGAAACCATAAGGGAGCAGCTTGGAGCCTCTTTTGTGCACCTTTCCCCCTATCTCCCCAAGGCCTCTGTGCCCAGTGCTCAGTGAGTTCTGCCAGAATCCAGGAGAACAGGAAGGAATGGGAATTGGTCTCTCCCAGAGACTTAACCAAGCTGAGGCTAGAGACCGAAGCAAGACAGCAAAGAATCAAGCCCAAGAGATAAAATGGGAAAATGGAATGAGACATAGCCACATACATAGCATGACACAGAAAACTGAGTCCACTAACTGAGAAGACTCTCAGACTGGCCTTCCCTAGAAGGATCCAAGTATGGAGATGATGGGTCAGGGATTGAAAGTCACACTGGAAGGAATAGAAATGAGATGTAAAAAGACTGGTTTTAATTGAAGGGTGGAGACAGGACATGAAATGAGGCAACCCTGGCTTGGCTGTAGGCAGAACTGAAACTGGAGCAATGGAATTCGAAAGGGAAGGGGTGGAGACAAAGAGACAGAGGCCAAGGGTGGAAACAGTCAGAAAAGAAATACAAAAGACAGAAGAGAGAAACAAGCGGATGAAACAGAAAGCGCTCTCTCTCTCTCTCTCTCTCTCTGTCTCACACACACACACACACACACACATACTTTATACACTTATTCTGTAAAGAGGGTTTTTCTTAACAGCAAACTCTCAAGAAACAAGAGTAACTAGAAATATGTGTGGAGGGATTGAAGTCTCTGAGTTGAGCTACCAGAATTCCGTGCCTGCATTATAATCTTTCCTCACCCATGGAGGCAAATGCCAAGGCAAAGTTCAGTATGCATCATCACCCCCCTGCTTCCAGGCCTGCCTAATAGAGGTAGGGGCTCCAACTCCAGACCATCCCTTCCATGCAAAGGTCCCTTGAAAAGGTGCCTTCTGGCCCCTATGGTGATCACCATATTCTCTTTTATACTTTGGTCAGTTCTAACAAAGTTAGCATATGGGGTTGGTAAGTTTAAAGGTCCTCTTGAGATCGACTCCATACAGCCATTTGGAAGTATCCATCTCTGCTATGAGAGGCTGCCTTTTCTCAACAGTACTCCCACATGGCCTTGGAGGAGAAGGAGAACTGCATTGTCCCCAGTGACTTGGCAACTGCTAGCAAGATGGCGGTCAGAAAAACAGGCAGGTTGGCAAAGTACATGCACAAATCAGAATGGGAAATATCAGAGCTAGAACATTTCAAAGTCCTCATATCATTGGTACAGCTATTTAAACTCAAAACAAATGAGTTAAAATGCATGGTAACTTTGGCACCTGTGTGCTGCTGGAACACCACCACTCCATCAGTCAGGGAGTTGATGTTGAGGAGAATAACTATAATGGCTCCCAGTGCTTTGACAAAACTTCAGATGTATACCCTTCTGGCCAAGCCTCTGCAATTCCATACTGTTAGAGCATTCATTGTATCCCTTTGGGGTTCCACTCTTTTTTAAGTTTGTTGTGCCTGAGCCACAAAAAGAAGCGTATATGGATTTCTACAGAAATTTTGATTCCATGAAAGATTTTGAGATGAAGAAGGCAGGTGTCTTTCAGAGTGCAAAATGATATTGGAATATAAAGGTTTTATTTGGATTGAGTTCCACAGAAGTTTGTCACTGACCTGTAATCCTTAACTATGAAATATGAATATTGTACACTAAGGAATCACTTCCCTTGATAAGTAATTAACAAATAAGAAAAGGCATGGCAAAATCAAAAACAATAATTAAAATGCTAAAATTAGAATGTGTTTCTTAACTAGCAGAAGAACCTTAAGAAAACACAATCAGACAAATAACCACATTATAAGGCCAAATAGAAGTTAAAAAAAGAAAATGGAAAGTGTAACAAAAATAAACAATAAAATGTTAGAGGGGTACCTGCGTGATTCAGTCAGTTAAGCGCCTGTTGAAGCCCCATGTCAGGCTCTATGCAGACAGCTCAGAGCCTGGAGCTTACTTCAGATTCTGTGTCTCTCTTTGTCTATGACCTCCTCCGCTTGTGCTCTGTATGTCTGTCTCTCTCTCAAAAATAAACATCAAAAAATTAAAAATATAATAAAATGTTAGAAATTAACCCAAATAATAGTCTAGGTATGGGAATCCAAAAAATTCAAATGTGGGCAGTTGGATTTTCTAAATATTTATGTATATGCTATTTACAAGAGATCCTCCTAAAACATAAAGATATGGAATTCTTGAAATCAAAAGAATGGAAAAAAGATATATAATACACTTATCAAGGGAAATCTGGTGTAGCCATATTTATGGAATTCAAAAACTGAAGAATTAAAGAGTATATTACTTAGTCAACCCATATATATTTGAAATAAACCATAATTTTTAAGCAAATGATGTTACACACAAATTCAGGTGAATAGTCACTTATCAGGGTGGGGCGGGAAGGCAATGAGATCTTGGGCGTGAGCAATAGGTATATGTAAAGCAGCAGTGCTGGATCCAACCCATACCAGCTCTTGAAAGCCAGTTGGCAAATTTTCAGGAATTTTGAGAGCCAGTTGTTAAATTTTGAGAGCCAGTAGCTTGAAATCAACCATGATAGGAATATCTATACTATGGAAATTGATAACAAAACTAGGGTCACTTTTTTTAAGGGAGCTGGTTGTTAAACATTTACTAGCATACCACTGAATGATAATATGCTAATACTCATGATAATATTACCTATTATAATGTTCTAATTTTCATAGTAATAAATTCTATTGTATATAATTCTATTTTAATAAATTCATATTCTAATATATTAATTCATAATACTGCTGTTGATAATGTTCTAATCCTTGGTTTGGGTTGTAGGTCCTGTTCATCATTTTAAAAAATTAATGAATGTTCTAGTTCTTGGTTTGGATAATAAGTCCTGTTCATTACATTATTTAAAAAATAATGAGTGCCTCTTCCGGGGACGGCGTCTGTAGGCATTCAGAATGGTCCAGTGTTTGACATACCATCGTAGGCTGTCCTGCAACACAGCCTCTAACAAAACTAGGCTGTCCTGAACCCCGGGTAACAGAATCGTTTACCTTTATACCAAGAAGGTTGGGAAAGCATCAAAATCTGCATGTGGCGTGTGCCCAGGCCGACTTCGAGGAGTGCTGTGAGACCTAAAGTTCTTATGAGGCTGTCCAAAACGAAAAAACATGTCAGCAGGGCCTACGGTGGTTCCATGTGTGCTGAGTGTGTTCGTGACAGGATCAAACGTGCATTCCTTATTGAGGAGCAGAAAATCATTGTGAAAGTGTTGAAGGCACAAGCACAGAGTCAGAAAGCTAAATAAAGAAATGAAGCTTTTTTGAGTAATAAAACAATCAAAGGCAAAAAATAATAAAAAAATTAAAAATAATGAGTGAATGAATGAATGGAACTAAAAAAGCAGTTCATGAATGAACCCAAGTGTCATGAACCAAAGAGTATGATTATTACAATTCTGTATACCTGCGATAGAAAAAAGAGCACTAAGTTTCTGGAGGACATCAAGTATCAAAAGAACCTCCACTAATGAGTGTGGTCCATGGACACCTGAAAAGAACCACCTCACTTTAAAGCAACACAGCAGATGCAAGAATAAGAAGATGGGCACATCTAGCCCAATGGAGGTGATTCTTCTTGGCTCCTTCACTGGGAGAGCCTCTCAAAGGTCAGCTCTGGGCTACAACACTGGCCCAGGCAGGGTAGACTTATGTCTCCTGTGATATTCACAGAAAGATCTGGGGCCACCCTAAAGTCTCCTTTCCTGAAGTTATAAGCAACAGCCATATGGTCATGGTTCTTGGGCCAGGCAAGACCCAGCCCCTAAGCGTAGCTTAGGCAAGAAGGGCAGAAAAGACCCACGGCTAATATCATCCTCAATGGGGAGAAACTGAGAGTTTTCCCCCTAAGGTCAGGGACACAACAGGGATGTCCACTCTCACCACTGTTGTTCAACACAGTGTTGGAAGTCCTAGGCTCAGCAATCAGACAACAAAAAGAAATAAAAGTCATCCAAATTGGCAAAGAAGAAGTCAAACTTTCATTCTTCACCAATGACATGATACTCTACGTGAAAAATCCAAAGGACTCCACCAAAAAACTGCTAGAACTGATCCATGAATTCAGCAAAGTCACAGGATATAAATATCAACATACAAAAATTGGTTGCATTTCTATACACCAATAATGAAGCAACAGAAAGAGAAATCAAAGAATCAATCCCATTTACAATGCACCACAAACCATAATATACCTAGGAATAAACCTAACCAAAGAGGTAAAAGATCTGTGCTCTGAAAACTGTAGAATTCTTATGAAATAAATTGAAGAAGACACAAAGAAATGGAAAAACATGCCATGCTTGTGGATCAGAAGAACAAACATTGTTAAAATATCAATACTACCCAAAGCAATCTACACATTCAATGCAATTCCTATCAAAATAACACCAGAATTCTTCACAGAGCTGAAACAAACAATTCTAAAATTTGTATGGAATCAGAAAAGATCCCAAATAGCTAAAGCAATCCTGAAAAAGAAAACCAAAGCTGGAGGCATCACAGTTCCGGTCTTCAAGCTGTATTACAAAGTTTGAATCATCAAGACAGTATGGTACTGGCACAAAACCACATAGATGAAAGGAACAGAATAGAGAACCCAGAAATGGACCCACAAATGTATGGCCAACTAATCTTTGACAAAGTAGGAAAGTGTATCCAATGGAATAAAGACAGTCTCTTCAGCAAGTGGTGCTGGGAAAACTGGACAGCGACATGCAGAAGAATGAACCTGGACCACTTTCTTACACCATACACAAAAATAAACTCAAAATGGATGAAAGACCTAAATGTAGGACAGGAAGCCATCAAAATCCTAGAGGAGAAAACAGGCAGCAACCTTTTTTACCTCAGCTGTAGCAACTTCTTACTAGACATGTCTCCAGAAGCAAAATGAAACTATTGGGACTTCATCAAGGGAAGCAAAAGCAAAGGGAAACAAAAGCAAAAATGAACTATTGGGACTTCATCAAGATACAAATCACCTGGGGGCGCCTGGGTGGCTCAGTCGGTTAAGCGTCCGACTTCGGCTCAGGTCACGATCTCGCGGTCCGTGAGTTCGAGCCCCACGTCAGGCTCTGCGCTGATGGCTCAGAGCCTGGAGCCTGCTTCCCAGTCTGTGTCTCCCGCTCTCTCTCTGCTCCTCCCCTGCTCATGCTCTGTCTCTCTCTGCCTCAAAAATAAATAAAAACATTAAAAAAAAAGATACAAATCATCTGCATAGCGAAGGAAATGATCAACAAAACTAAAAAGCAACCAACAGAATGGGAGAAGATATTTGCAAATGACATATCAGATAAAGGGTTAGTATCCAAAATCTATAAAGAACTTATCAAACTCAGGGCACCTGGGTGGCTCAGTCAGTTAAGCGTCTGACTTCACCTCAGGTCATGATCTCAAGGTTTGTGAATTCCAGTCCATCAGGCTCACTGCTGTCAGCTCAGAGCCCGCTTTGGATCCTCTGTTCCCCTCTCTCTGCCCATCCCCTGCTCTCTCTCTCTGTCTTTCTCTCTCAAAAATAGATAAACATTTTTTTTAAAAAAAGAACTTATCAAACTCAACACCAAAAAACAAATAATCCAGTGAAGAAATGAGCAAAAGACATGAACACTTTTCCAAAGAAGACATCCAGATGGCTAACAGACACATGAAAGGATGCTCAACATCACTCATCATCAGGGAAATACAAATTAAACCCACGAGATACCACCTTACACCTGTCAGAGTGGCTAAAATTAACAACTCAGGAAACAACAGATGTTGGTGAGGATGCAGAGAAAGGGAAACGCTTTTGCAGTGCTGGTAGGAATGCAAACTGGTGCAGCCACTCTGGAAAACAGTATGGCAGTTCCTCAAAAAGTTAAAAATAGAACTACCCTATGACCTGACAATTGCATTACTAGGAATTTATCCAAAGATACAAAAATGCTGATATGAAGAGGTACATGTCCCCCAGTGTTTATAGCAGCACTATCAGCAATAGACAAATTATGGAAACAGACCAAATGTTCATCAACTGATGAATGGATAAAGAAGAAGTGAAACACACACACACACACACACACACAGGAATTATTACTCAGCGATCAAAAAGAATAAAATCTTGTCATTTGCAATGACGTGGATGGAACTAAAATGTATTATGCTAAGCGAAATAAGTCCGTCAGAGAAAGATAAATATGATTTCACCCATATGTGGAATTTAAGAAACAAAACAGATAAACATAGGGGGAAGGGAAGAAAACTAAGATAAAAACAGAGAGGGAGGCAAACCACAAGAGACTCTTAAGTACAGAGAACAAACTGAGGGTTGCTGGAGGGGTGTTGGGTGGGGGAATGGGTTTAAATGCATGATAAGCATTCAGGAGGGCACTTGTTGGGATGAACACTAAGTGTCATATGTAAGTTATGAATCACTAAATTCTACTCCTGAAACCATTATTACACTATAATTTAAATAAAATTTAAATAAGATTTTTTAAAGGGCAGAAAACACGAGCAACTCTCTGTGATTTTCTGCCCCCCACCTTGGCATGAAGTCAAGGGGGTTGGCCAGGCCCACTGCGACTAGAATCTGAAGAATCTGGAGAGGCAGAAATTAAGGATGAGCTGAGAATAGCAAGCCAGAGAAAGAAGCTCTAGTGACCAAAACCAGGTGGAGGGAGGGAAGACCAGAAGCAAGTGTAGAAATTAAGATATGGATATCAGAAAATCAGAGAACTAAGAAAATAGCATGCCTAGCCAAGTAGTCAAGAATGAACTGGAGACGGGCAAATCTCACGTGTGACGAGTTGCCTGATCAGGCTGGCTTTTGACAGGGTGGGTAACCAGTTGGTGGGGCCAGGTTCCCTCCAGAACAGAGAACATTTGCCATGCAGGGAGGCAGGTATGAGGCTTGAGGTCTGTGACACTGTTGCTTTCAAACTGTGGCCACTGCTCCTCACCACCTCAGTCTGAAAGGGCATCCAGGCAGAGAGCCTTAACTGTGTAGAAGTCTAGCATAGCAAAGGAGCATCCTGGCACTAGTGGGTGGAGCCTGCGTAAGGTGCACAACTTCCTGAAACCTGCTGGCAGTGAGCAGAGACAAACTGTGGGAGGCAGCCTACCAGCCTGCCTGTGCCAACCCAGTCTACAGAAGGACAGGTGGTCGGCCACCAAGGTATGGTTCCTGCACTGCCCTGCCTCAATAAGTCCCAAGTCATACCTGCAGCGCTGAGCGAGCTTCGGGCTCCCCCTTGCGGCCTTCCCGTAGTTGGAGCTGTAGTCAGACCTCCCTTCACTCCAGCCAGTCATCGAAGAGGTGGAATGGGTTTATCAAGCTACAGTCCCCAATTTTAACATGAGCCTGTAGCTATGACCTTCTTTTCAGGAAGGACTATCAAGCATATTCCTCAAGATGACCAGGATCCCAGGTGTGATGGTTAATTTTATGTGTCAATTTGACTAGGGCACAGGATCTCCAGATATTTGGTCAAACATTACTGTAGGTGTGTCTTTTGGATAGGTTTAACATTTAAATTGATAGGCTGAATTAAACAGAATGCGATCCCTAATGTTGCTGGACCTTGTCCAATCAGTGGAAGGCCTGCATAGAACAAAGAGCTGATCCCCACCCAGAGTAAGAGGGAACTTCATCTGCCTGAAGGCTTGAGCAGGACATTGGTCTTTTCTAGCCTTCAGATTCAAGCTGAAACATAGGCTCTGCTTGGGTCTTGAGTCGGCCTGCCTTTGGACTAGAACTATATTGGCTCTCTTGGGTCTCCAGCTTGTTAAGTAAATATCTCAGGACTTCCTAGCCTCTATAATCACATGAGCCAATCCCTTATTTAAATATATGTATATATTTAGGGATGCCTAGGTGGCTCAGTTGGTTAACTGTTCGACTTTGGCTCAGGTCATGATCTCATGGTTAGTGGGTTCGGGCCCCGTGACAGGCTCTGTGCTAACAGCTCAGAGCCTGGAGCCTGCTTCGGATTCTGTGTCTCCTTCTCTCTCTGCGCCTTCCCCACTCACACTCTCTCTCTCTCAAAAATAAAACAGACATTAAAAAAATTATATATATATAATTTTAACATATATATTTATTTATATTTATACATATTTAAAATATATTATATATACATATAATATACATAGTATTTTATATGTATATTATATATGTATGGCATGCCTGGGAGGCTCAGTTAGTTAAGTGTCCAACTTCTGCTCAGATCATGATCTCACAGTACATGAGTTCGAGCCCCACATTGGGCTCCCTGCTGTCAGTGCAGAGCCCGCTTCAGATCCTCTGTCCCTCTCTGTCTCTACCCCTCACCCATTCACTCTCTCTCTCTCTCAAAAATAAAAAAATAAAAAACATTATATATATATATGTGTATATATATACATATATATATATATGTATATATATCCTGACCAGTACGCCATGTGCACAACACAATTCCCATATTCAAGGGGACAGCTCGTTTTTCTCTCTCCCCATGCCTTCTGCCCTTTCATGATGAACCTAGGCCTCAGAGTTTCTATTCATAGGGTTCAGCCTGCCTGGATCCCTCAGTCAGTGATTGAAAAGTCAGCATCCTGGATGTATGTACTTCCTTATCCTAGCTGGTCAGCATTCCTAGGAAGGCCATGCCAATGATCTCTCCCTGCCTGCCTCTTAGCCATGTGGCTGGAGAAAAATACAAAAGCTAACCAGATCCTTGAGGTCTCCAGGCTTAGCTGGGCTCTCTCATAATTGATCAATGCCTTTAATGACTCACTCTTGGCCCCTCTTCCACTGCCCAAAGAGTGAGTCCCACCCTTGCACTTCCATTCTCAACAGATCACCATGGCTCCACTTCCCTGAGAAAACTATCACTTGACAGGAGGTCCTGCAACTTCCCTTCATTCCCCAATTCAAAGTGTCTGATTCTTTTTTAAAAAAATTTTTAATGTTTACTTATTTTTGAGAGAGAGAGAAAGAGCATGTGTAAGGCAAGGAAGGGGTAGAGACAGAAGAAGACACAGGATCCGAAGCAGGCTCTACACTGACAGCAGAGAGCCCAATGTAGGGCTTGAACTCACGAACAATGAGATCATGACCTGAGCTGAAGTTGGACTCTCAACCAACTGAGCCACCCAGGCGCCCCATGTCTGCTTCTTCATCTACCCCTTTCTCTTTTCCTTCCAGAGAGAAAGGTCTTCAGGACATTGACATCAAGGTAAAGTTCTTGGTGATGAAGTATCCACAACCAACTCAAATAAGTAGATAGAGGTCCCAAGGGTCAGTTCGGAGCAACAACACCTCTTCATCACAGGTGATTCTCTCCTCTGGCCTTCTTCCCATGGGATGATCTCAGGGGATCAGCCCTTGTAAGGCAGACCCACTAGCATCCATAAGGGAGGCCACAGCCTGGGGCAGCCTCTCTTGCATGTCCCTCACTCTATGCAAGAACATCTCTTTCATTTAGACTTCTCCATTCAGGTCCTCTTTCCTCCCTTCTTTCATTAGATGGTTCTTCTCACATGTATATTCAATCTTTCTCTTTCCTCTAGATCTTCACCCTTAGTTTAAAGTACACTTAAAACTCTTCCAGTCCAGGGGACTGAGAAGTGGCCCCTTCTCTAGTCCTATTGTTCCCCTCTGCTACTGCCTTAAATGTCTCCTCTCCTTTCTACCAATTATCTTGAGAGAGCAGCCAGCACTCACTGCCATCAGTTCCCACTGACCATTCTCTCCCACCTGAATTCTGATTTCCATGCCCACCCCACCATCAATTCCTCAAATACTGTTCTGCTAGAGTTGTTAAAGATCCCAGTTACAAAATCCAAGCCTCGAGGAGCCTGGGTGGCTCAGTCAGTTGAGCGTCCGACTTCAGCTCAGGTCATGATCTCACAGTCGGTGAGTTCAAGCCCCGCGTCGGGCTCTGTGCTGACAGCTCAGAGCCTGGAGCCTGCTTCAGATTCTGTGTCTCCCTCTCTCTCTGCCCCTCCCCCACTCATGCTCTGTCTCTCTCTGTCTCAAAAATAAATAAAGCATTAAAAAAAAATCCAAGTCTCTTTTCAATCCTCCTCTGATAGGCTGTTCACCTGTGTTTAGGGGAATTAAAAGAAAGAACATATGTCTGCCCAGAATATTGACAGGGGAGCTGGATCATATAAATTCTAATTATGGAACATAGTTCCAAAGAGAAAGCAGCTCTTGGACATGAGAGTAAGGGCTGAGAAGTCCAACCTCACCCACCCACCTTGCCAACTAGCTGCCAGGACTTGACCTAATTAAGGGAGTTGATAGGTTTCCTAACAGGCAGATATCATCATTCCCATTGTACTGAGAAGGAAACTAAGACTCAGAAAAAATTATAGATTGCCCAAAGTTACATAGTACACTAGAATCAGAGCTCCTCCCATTACATAGCAGTGATAATAGCTACCACTTAATAATAATAACTGCTGGGGGTGCCTGGGTGGCTCAGTCGGTTAAGCGTCTGACTTTGGTTCAGATCATGATCTCATGGTTCATGAGTTCGAGCCCCACATCAGGCTCCCTGCTGTCAGTGCAGAGCCTGGTTCTGATCCTCTGCCACCATCCCCCGCCCCTCCCCCACTTGTGTTTTGTCTCTCTCAAAATAAATAAACTTTAAAATAATAATAATAATAATAACCGCTGTATATCAGGCATATGCTGAGAGATTTACAGAGGGTTACTCATTTAACCCTCTCCCAAGTATCTCCACCTGATCACACTACAGTTCTGCTTGGATGTCTAATAAACATCTCAAGGATGACACCTCCCAAATTGAACTTGGGATCTTTTCCCAAAAAACTGCTCCACTTGTAGCTTTTACTATCTCAACTGATGACAACTTCTTCATACTAGTTGTTCAGCACACACACAAAAATGGAGTCATCCTTGACTCTTCTCTTTCATACCTCACATACAATTCCTCAGAAAATCCTGTTGTCTCTATCCTCAAAATATGTCCCTAGTCTACCAACCTGTCACCACTTCCACTGTTACTGGCCTAGTTCCCACCACCATCACCTCTCACTTAGGCTACCTGCTAATCTCCTAAAAAGTCTTCTTGCTCTTTCTCTCTCACCCTCCTCTCCTCAACAACCACCTCTCCCTGGCCCATTCTATTCTTCTCAAAACATCCAGAATGATCCTTTTAAAACTAAGACTGATCATGGCCTTCCCCTGCTCCAAACCCTGCAATGGCTCCCCTCCTCTCTCAGAGTAAAAGTCAAAATCCTTATCATGGCTTAGTACGTCCTTAATGATCTGCTCCCCAACTCCTATTCAAAGGTCCATCTCTGCTATTCCCCATCATGATATGAACACACCAGTCACCAAATAGTCTTCTCACATACTCCAGGCCTGCTCCTGTCTTTAAAGCCTTTGCATTGCTGTTCCTTCGACCTGAAGGCTCTTCTCCCCAATTACAGCCACCCCCTTCACCTCCTTCAATCAACTCAAACCTTGCATTCTCATTGTGACCTACCCTAACTTCTGATTCCCCCTTACTCCCCGCTAATTTTCCCTTTTTCATAGTTCTCATTATCTTCTAACATATTATATAATGTACTTATTTGTCTCCCTCCACTAGATGGTGAATTTTGGGAGAACAACAATCCTTGTTTCATTCATTGATATATCCCAAGGGACTAAAACAGCATCTGCCACATATTAAAACTGCTGAATAGAATAAGCCACCTCATTGTCTTCTTATGACTCTGTCAAGAAGTGCCGTTAAAGGCACTTTACCATTCACTATCCTGGGGTGCTGGGTGGCTAAGTCAGTTGAGTTTCCAACTTCCACTTAGGTCGTGATCTCACGGTTGAAGAATTCGACCGCCTCCGCTCTGCGCTGACAGCTCAGAGCCTGGAGCCTGTTTGGATTCTGTGTCTCCCTCTCTCCCTCTCCCCTGCTCCTGCTCTCTCTCTCTCTCTCAAAAATGAATAAACATTAAAAAAAATTTTTTTTTAATTCACTGCCTTTTTGAAGTCTGAAAACAGGAATTACAACCCATTCTCCGCTCTCTGGGCCCATCTGGCGGCAGCTGCGCAGACTGAGCTGTTTCCCTTTCTCAGCGGGGGGTCCCAAGTTTGCTCGGAACTATTTAGCTCGCCTCTCACTGAGTGCTCATGGGACAGAAATTAAAGAGCACAAACTCAGCAGGAAATTGTAGTGCCGTGAGAAACATCATCAGTGACCAATAGGCACAAAGATCTGGTTCACGTGGTGCATATTCAGCCTATCGTGCCCCTAATATTCTTCAACTCACTCCCTTCCGTTCCTGGCTCCTTCTTTCTCGACAAGATGGCCACACCGGCAGCACCGGCGAGTGCGTCTGCCGCCACTCCAGCTCCAGCCGCAGCTCCAGCCGCGGCCCCACCCTCGGTCCCAGTCCCGTCCCCAACCCCAGCCTCAGCGCCAGCCCCGTCTCCTGCTCCAGCGCCGGTTCCGGCTCCAACGCCGGCTCCAGCCTCATCCTCAGACGCGGCGGCTGCAGCGGTTACGACCGCGGCTCCGGGCCAGACCTCGGCCTCAGCGCCGGCCCCAGCGCAGACCCCTGCGCAGTCACTGCCCGGTCCTGCTCTTCCAGGCCCCTTCCCCGGCGGCCGTGTGGTCCGGCTGCACCCGGTCATTTTGGCCTCCATCGTGGACAGCTACGAGCGACGCAACGAGGGCGCTGCCCGAGTTATCGGCACCCTGCTGGGTGAGTGGTCAGACACAATCGTCTGAATCTTCTTCCTCCCACCTCCTTTTTCTCTTGTTCCCCTCCCTTCCCATCCCCATTGACCTCTTACCTATTCTTCCATGCCACCTTCCTGCCGCGACTTACCTCCTTAAGAAACTTGAACTTCCCTGCCACATTTCTGTCACTTCGGGTGGCATAAAATACGTAAGCAGTAGTTAGTTATTGAATAAAAACCGTATGCGGAATGATTTACATTTTATTTTTAATCTGCCCAGTAGCATTTCAGGCCAAGTATGACCAAAAATGAGTTCAGATGCTGAGTAGGAAGTCAGAAACATTTGACTCCCTAAACCCAATGACCACGTTTTCCCCCCTTTCCTACGGACTAAATTTCTTTATTTTCTAGGTGTTTACAAAGACATTTTTAACCACTTGAGAAAGGAGTGGGGAGATCCGTAAAAAGACATCCCTTTGAACAAGTAAACCGGTTTGTCAGAAACTCGTTTAGGGCTTCAATAATCCTCTGTTTTCCTAAAGGTTTAAGCCTGATCTTTTTAATTTATTTGTTTATTTTTATTTATCTTTTTAATTTACATCCAAGTTAGCATATAGTGCAACAATGATTACAGGAGTAGATTCCTTAATGCCCCTTACCCATTTAGCTCATCCTCCCTCCCACAACCCCTCCAGTAACCATCTGTTTGTCTGCCATATTTAAGAGTCTCATATGTTTTCTCTCCCTGATGTTATACTATTTTTGCTTCCCTTCATTTATGTTCATCTCTTTTGTATCTTAAAGTCCTGATATGAGTGAAGTCATGTGATATTTGTCTTTCTCTGACTAATTTCACTTAGCATAATACCCTCCAGTTCCATCCATGTACTTGCATATGGTTAAGATTTCATTCTTTTTGGTTGCTGGGTAATACTCCATTGTATGTATATAGGGGTGTATACATCTTTATCCATTCATCCATTGATGGACATTTGGGCTCTTTCCATACTTTGGCTATTGTTGATAGTGCTGCTATAAACATTGGGGTACACGTGCCCCTTTGAAACAGCACACCTGTATCCTTTGGATAAATACCTAGTAGCACAGTTGCTGGGTCATAGGGTAGTTCTATTTTTAACTTTCTGAGGAACCTCCGTACTGTTTTCCAGAGTTAAGCCTGATCTTCTGTCCATTAGTCTCCCTAATATGTTAAAGTAATTTGTAAAATGGAGAAGCACTAGAGAGAGATTACTGATAATGTGCCTCTTTCTATGGGTACTGCTGATCCCATCAAATTCATTTTCATTCCATCTTTGTCCCCAATTTTAGATACCTTTGTGACATGTAATAGTTCTTCCACCATAGAAGACAATTGGTGTATTGCAAAGAAGACAAGATTGTAGGTAGATTGCACCAAATATTAACCATGTGCCTTGGAACAAATTACCTAAAGTTTAGTTCTGTCGGGGGGGGGGGGGGGCTACTTAGACTTGGGCTTTGCAAGAGCAAAATTATTACCAAGAGCATCTAACTGCTGGGACACATGAGCTACAAAACAGCCATTAGTTGCCATCCTCCACATCAGGGCTCTACCCCTGCAACACACAAACATAGTCTCTCTTTACTTATTTTTGAAGGTTTAGCATTTTACAGGAACTTTAACTGATCCATTATCTTCCAAACATTGCCAAAGTTTTTCTGAAACCAAGACTTTGTATTCTCTTTGCCACAAGTGCCTTCCCTGATCTCCCTCATTTGTTCCAAGTTCCACTCATCTTCCAGGTTCCCAGGAAAAGTGTTAATTAAGTATCAGTCCTTCATCCCATACCGCCACCCTCACCCCCACTCCTAACTTCCCAAAGTATAATAGCTTTCTGTAACCATGTCCTGCTTTGAGCTTCTGTAACAAATGATTTTTGCAACATTAACTTGGCACTTGACAAAGACTGCGCTTTCAGCTGCACTGCCAAATTTTCCAAACTCACATGCATGAGCTATTTAACTAAAGAAACAGTTCTCCACTGAGGGAGAGTATTAAGTACCCCAGATACTATAGTGACCTTATTTAGTGACCTGTAATCTACATCTTAAGATTCTCTTCTGGACTGGGACCATGGTACAATGCTAGGTGTTACAGGGATAGTACTTACCGAAAAATGAAACAGACTCTTCTTACTAGGAGCTTATATATTTACTCAGACATTAATTCATGAAACATTTAATTTGGCTAAAAGAAGTCAGTGGTATCTTTTAAGTACCATAAAATTGTTTTAAATATTTGTAATTTAAAGTTTGATAAAACAACATCTACTCTAACCTTCAATTCAAGATGAAGATCTACTCATTCAAATAATTAGAATACAATATGATAAATGCTCTAATAGGAGGTTATTATAGCGGCATGGAAATATAGAAGACTCAAAACTGCTTCAGAAGTCTGAAATGGTCAAGTCTATTGAATGCTGATGAGAGGTCAAATAAGAGAAAAAGTATTTACCCACTGGGTTTGCGGACGTAGTTTCACCTAAGGGAGCAAAAACCATAGTGAAGTGGAATTAAACAGACACAGGGGTGGGCAGCATTGTGGTCACTAGTATAGAGGGCAGGGCTTGAAGCCTGGTATGGGCAATGCCAGTAGATTAGAAAAAAATGGAGAACCCAAGGGACCAGCAGTCTTAGGTCAAGAAACAAACGTAATGGGAGTAAGGGTATCAAAACTAGAATAGGAGTTTGTGGTAAAAGACTGATACTCATGTTTAAGGTTCACCGGTAGAAGGTTTCTGGATGGTGATGGGGCTAAGGTTATGACCATGGGACTAGATGACTGAAGGGAGGTACAGGTGAAGCTCCCTAACAATGTGCTTTGGGACTAGGCTACTGTATGGGTGCCCTGTGTAGACATTATTAGAATTTTCCAGGTAGTTCTGCAGATTGAATTGTAGGGAGAAAGTCTAGAGGCTGAAAATGAAGGTCATAGAAAAAAGATCTGGAGTAGGACTGGTAGCAGGATGGAACAGATAAGCAGAAGAAGACCTTGTGAAGGAAGAATAGACCCCATATGTTGATGGCTAAAGCAAAGAGAGATTGCTTCAGAGCTTCAGCTCTCTGGAGAATCCTGGTCCCACTGATGCATATGGCTAACTTAGAATTTACGAATTCAATTTGTTCATTGACTTTGAGGAGGCCTCTGAAAGCATTTGGAAAGTGGTCGGAGGCTGCCGAGTGCCCTAGGGTCTTGTAACACGTGGACAATTCTCTCTCACAGGCACCGTTGACAAGCATTCAGTGGAGGTCACTAACTGCTTTTCAGTGCCACACAACGAGTCAGAAGATGAGGTGAGTGGGAGCTTGAGCTGCCACTGTGTGGTCTATAACTGTTTGCTAGGCTCTCCTTAAGGCTTCTCCTGCACAATACGTTGTGCTTCTATAACTAAAAGTTCAACAAAGAACCTTCTTTCTATGGGTACATACTTCCTGGGCCTCTTGTCTGCTGGGGTGGGCTCTGGTCCTTTTCATCCATTTTTTCTATGGACTTCTAGCTTCTTAGCTTCCTTTTCTGCTTTTCTTCTAAGGTGGCTGTTGACATGGAATTCGCTAAGAACATGTATGAATTACACAAGAAAGTCTCTCCAAATGAGCTCATTCTGGGCTGGTAAGTTGGAGTTGGGGGAATGGAAAGTGTTTGTGATTGCCAAGGTTTTTTGCTACCAAGCTAGTTATTCTACTCCCTTTTGGAGACAGAGTATTGAAAGTGTATTACTTCAGGGATCTGTGAATTTAGTGTGTCTTGCTGGCAGTTCTAATCTCATGAGGCCAAGAATATTTACTTTGAATTGTAGCTTTTACTGAGCCAAGTATTTTTGCCTTGCTGATGACTTGTAATGTTTCAAGAGCTCTGAGTCAGCCTTTGATTTGAGTTAATACAGTTTTCAGTGTAGTCTTTTTGCGTTTAGGTTGCACTGGGGGTAACGCTACCTAGAGACATCCATTTTACCATTGCGTTTGGTATTAATGTTACATGTAGACTTGAATCCACAACTATGTTTCATTTTCCAGGTATGCTACAGGCCATGACATTACAGAGCATTCTGTGCTGATCCATGAGTACTATAGCCGGGAAGCCCCCAACCCCATTCACCTCACCGTGGACACGAGCCTCCAGAATGGCCGCATGAGCATCAAGGCCTATGTCAGGTGACCGGTGTCTTGGGGCACAAGGCCATAAAAGGCTGTCTGGTTCCTACCATGCCTGGATGACACCCACCTCCACCCCAAGCAGGTTTAATCCTTCAGTATATAACTCATTGCCTCATAAGGAAACCCATTCCTCCCTCTCCACAGTTATCACTAGAAGGGTTTTACTCTGAAACAAAATTTGTCCCTCAAATATCCACTTGCTGATACCAGTTGTACCCCAGATTTCTACTTATTTCTCTTAACCAATTTCAGATGACAGACCTTTAGGTATTTGAGCAAACTGTCATGTTTTTCCTGTCATCATTTCTATAAGCTAACTCTTCACGGTTCCTATAGCTGATCCTCACTGGTATTTTGGTCATGTTCACTGCTTTTCTGAGTAACCCTTTGTTAATCATTATTCCTGGATACACAGGACTCAGAGTCATACAGATTAAAGGATGGCTGTCCTTTGTGACTACATCTATTACCCCAGGGTCGAGTACAGTTTTGGTGACAATAACATTATAGCATTGACACGTTGAGCTTGCAGGCAGTTAAAATTCCTGTTGACAGGGGAGGCATGCTGAAGAAGGGGCTGCTGGGAGAGTTGGAAGGATTATCTTTTCTGGTTAGAATGAAGGCATTTCTTAGCATATCTCTTACGCTGTTTGATTTGGTGCACTTTCTGTGTGTGACATAATGTAACAGACTTTGGTCCAGGTGAAAATATATAGTTGACATAGTAAAGGCAGTCACCTTTAGTGAGATTTCTTAAAGCACCTAATCTGGTCTTGGTGGGCTGGAGTCAATTTGCTTTTTTCAGTGCTAATGAAGGGCACAGTCTCATAGAAGACCTACGGGTGGATATCTGGGCAGCCAGCTCCACAGGGAAATGCAGCGTCCTGTTTCATCACTGATATTGCAGTGAGTGAAACAGTCCTCTGAAGGGACCAAGTCAGATCTGCAGGCTGAGTCCCCTCTCGCAGGCCAGGCTTCATTGTGTGTGAAGTGAACTAAAGGAAAAATGTGACTTGCTCCCATGAGACCTCAGGTTCAGGTGGTTTCAGCCTTGTCTCAGAACCTTGGAACCCATAACCTTGGTATGACTGCTTTCCCAGCCTGGACTAGACGTGGAAGCCCTTTCCCAAGGCTATTTATTTACCCTGACTTCTCTCTCCCCAGCACTTTAATGGGTGTCCCTGGGAGGACCATGGGGGTGATGTTCACACCTCTGACCGTGAAATACGCGTATTATGACACTGAACGCATTGGAGGTGAGTAACCTTCCCATACCCTCTTTTGAGGTCTGACACTTTTCAGGGCACAGGGTAGCTGCTCTCTAACAAGAATGGAGGGCTTTGGGTAGGTTGAAGAGGAACCGTTGATCTAAAGTCTGTGATGATTAAAGTCACAATCGTTCTCCATTATAAATGAACTTTCAGGAATTATTTGTGCAATTAGAATGGGAAATTATCAGCACCACAGGCTACGTGGCCATTCATATAAGACCAAAACCAGTGATTAAGCTCTAGCAGGCGGAAGAGAAGCAGCTAAGAGCAGAGCAGGGTTTCAGAGAAGTTGGCTGTATCCAGAGGGAAGTGAGAAAGTTAGCAGAATGATTAGAGATAGTCTCTTCCCTGATGGAATGACTGAAATGTCTGTGCCTCTTCTGTCCCCCAACCTGTTCCCACAGTTGACCTGATCATGAAGACCTGTTTTAGCCCCAACCGGGTGATCGGACTTTCAAGTGACTTGCAGCAAGTAGGAGGGGCATCGGCTCGCATCCAGGATGCCCTGAGCACAGTGTTGCAGTATGCAGAGGATGTGCTGGTGAGGAGGGGGAAGGCGAGAAAGGAGGAGGGCATAGATCTCCACTCCGAGATCTCTGAGAGGTGTACTGGTGAAGTGACAGTCCTTGGTGGTGAGAATTAACTGTGCCTCACTGAATCTTTGTTTGGTGCTTAGTCCGGAAAGGTGTCTGCTGACAATACTGTGGGCCGCTTCTTGATGAGTCTGGTTAACCAAGTACCCAAGATTGTTCCTGATGACTTTGAAACCATGCTCAATAGCAACATCAATGTGAGTGCCATCCCTGGGCTTCTGGGAGCTTGTGTCTTTCCCCACCTCAGCTCATGCACACAAATGTGAAGGGAGATGACCTAGAGGGGAACAGAGGAGAAAGGGCTTTGCCGTTGGCCCCTTGCAGTCCAGGTTGGGAGAAAGGAAGAGATGGTACATGTGTTTGGGGAGGTCTTCTGCCTTCTCTTCTTTGATTCCATTGTCTCAGGAACTGCTGATACTACTGTGACTTGCTATCTAGATTCATGGTCAAAAGAAATGCTAAATTCAGAGGTTAATGAAAATGCAATTTCTTATTTTCCCCATCTGGGTTCACAGACTTCCCGCCCCCCATATCTTACCCCAGATCTTGGCTAAAGCACCCCACGTTTATAAGTGTATCAGTAAAGAAGAGAAAGTGTTCTCAAACATTTCATTCTTATCTTCCACCTTTGAGTCTTGCTCAACCTCTTCTGAGCTATTATTTATCCAGGACTGCCCTCTACCCGGTGTTCACCATGGAGCTGGCCAACCCCAGACTTTCTTCTCCCTTTCTGCCCAACCCCTCTCTTATTGTGGCTTCTTCCTCTTCCAGGACCTGCTGATGGTGACCTACCTGGCCAATCTCACGCAGTCACAGATTGCCCTCAATGAGAAACTTGTAAACCTGTGAATGGGCCCCAAGCAGCACTCCTGCCAATCTGGGCCACCCCAGGACTCAGAATGGAGTGTCGTAGGATGGTTTCCTTGTGGTTTGAGTCACACTGAGTCAGTCAACTGCTCGTGACTCTAAATAAACATAGCCTACCTTTTGTAAATGAATCCATCTTATATGAGTTTACTGCTGGGTGGAGGGAGAGCTCATGCAAAAACCAGGAAGGGAATACTTGGGTAGAAGTTGGTTGTGTGTTGGTGACTTGCCATCAGTAGTTGCACCCATAACCCAAGTCCAAGCCACTTTTCACCTGCCCTCAGACGAGACAGCCTTCTTTGCACAGTGGTTTCACAGAGGTACTTTCTTCCCGCTCTTTTGCCTATGATTAGAGCAAACTGGACCTTCAAAAAAACATTTTTGTCACTTCTCTTCCATAGTGCCTCACATGAATGACAGTACAAAGTGTTGCCCTATGCACAATTAGGAGGACCTAGAGCATGTGTTGGTGGGTGAGTGGAGAGGAACAAAGGAGTGGGTACAAATCTCAGTCCTGGGACCCATGAGTACATGCTGGTGGGAAGAAAGTCTTCTCCTGAGGATTAACTGCATTTTACCAAATTTTTCTTTTGGCTTTCAGTCTGGAAAGGTGTCCACTGGCAATACTCTGAACCATTTTTTGATGGATTATGTGGGGTTTCCACAGGAAGTGAAAAGGAGAATCCATGCAGGGAAAATAATTAAGAGAATTCAATGCTTGATCTGAACTGAAAGAGTAAAGAGTGTGGTCAGGGTCATAAACTACTTGAATAGTAGAATGGAGCTATTTGCCACTATGGTTCGCGGAGGCAAGTTTAGGATCTATAGCTTAAATTTAAAGAGATGTCCCCCAAACTGCAAACTCCTTCAGTACTATGTGTAACTTGAAAGCACCATCAGGCTGTGTTGAGCTCTGCCAATGGCTGAATCTAAGCAAAGACTAGATGATATTTCCCAGGGATTTTGTAGACTTCAAACAGCCCTTTCATCTGATTGCTGGAGTGTTCTGCCTGGCCACTGTGAAATACCTTAGGTTGAGAAGAAATGGGTCATTATTCAGGGACTTACGGTTATGTTACGTGTTGGAGTGGAAAGGTAAATGAAAGCAAGTGGGTATCAAAAAGGCCCAGATTGTAATTCTGTTTCTGAGACATGTGACAAGTTCTGGGGGTCATAAGCTATGAATAGTAATGATACATTTTTACACGTAGGCATGAAATGACAATAGTTACGCCAAATTGTGAGGTTAAAAATAGCATGCACAATGGGAAGAGGGTTGATCAGAGTTCAGAGTGTTTGTGTTCTATTTTTGGGGTGGGTGGTTAATACCAACTTCAGTTTTTTTAAATATGCATGATAAAATTCCAGGGTTACTCACTGGAAATAATCTCCAAATGAAAATGATGGGAAATAATAGAATAAGAAAAAGGAAAGAATTTTTTTTAATTGAGAAAGCATGGGAAAACTGGGTAAAGCAAATAAAGATGGCAGATGTACATCCAAATATAGTAACCACACTAAATGTAAAAAGGATTAAACTAATGAGAGAAAAAAAAGATTGAAGTTAAAAAACAAATCCCACCTATATCTTATGTGTGAGATACACCTAAAATATGGACACAAAATTGTCATGCAACTGTAAGCAGGACATCTTAAAACATTGAATGAAAAAGACTAGTCTCAGAAGACAATGCATACTATAGGGTCAGAATGCAGAATCTAATCCTTCCTCTTTCCTTCGAGGCTGCCCAGAGCCTGGTAGCTTTGACCCTCCTGAGAAGTAGAGGACAGGGGACAAAAGAAATACCATCTCTCAGGAGGCATGCGGTCTTCAAGCCAAGGGCAGCCAAAAGCATCCCTTGTGGAATTGAGAGTATAAACTGCTGCAGAAGCCCAGAAAAGTCACTGGAGAAGATTTTCACCGACGAGGTAAACCTAGAACCCTGGAATGGAGCTTAAAGGATGACCACAGCTGTCCCTGGGGTGAGAATAAGCTGAACGAGGCAGAGATAGACTGGCCTGGACACAGTGAAGAGACATGGTGTGGCGGGTCTGTGCAAAGGACAGCTAGCAAGAGATGGTTGATGAGGGCTTGTCACCACCAGAATAGCTAAGGGAGACCGCAAAAAAGTTTCTGAAAGAAGCAGGAGTGCCTTTCAGGATGATGCCATTGGTCATCAGAAAGGTAGCTGGAGTGGTCCAAGTGAGAACTGCAAGTAACCTGAATTAGAACCATAAGAGGCCCAGGAAATGAAGCAGAACGCATGGGAGACCATGGCCTGACATGCCTTGGTTCAGCACACATCGAGGATTTTTTACCACCTGCCCCCCTCACGTTACCATTCCATACTGAGTGGGGAGTGGGAGCAGTGATTCCCAGCAGTTCTGAGGATCCCATGATTGGGAGAAGCAGCAACAAGCCATGGGGGACAGTTAAGAAGTTACGGCTAAGATGGGACTTGTACAGTCGAAGCAAAAACGGAACAAGCCTACACCAGTGAAGATAATGCTCCGCAACTGGCGAGTTACCCACCCCACCCCACCTGGCCATCCTGTCACAAGAGGTTCCCTGTTCAGGGCTCTTCAACAATCTTTAGCAGAAGTCTCCCTTCCCCTACTCCTCAAACAACTTTCCAAAGAACCCCCGCTAGCGAGTTCAAAGCGTTTCCAGACTGCAACCTTCAAATACTAATCCATCTTCTTTATCCCCCAAATCCTGTCCAAACATTCCACAGACCTTAGCCACCCAAACTGATTAGTCCTTTCAATCAGTCCAACAAACTATGCAACCAACTAGCCCTACTAAAGTGATGGCCCCACCACCTCTCCATTTCTCACTTACTCCCTCTTCCCTGCAGAAGCTGGGCAACACCAGTTACCCAGTGTCCATGAGCTTCATTCTGATGGTTGGTTTGATAGCATTAGCTTCTTAGACATAAATGGCATATTCCTGTACCTCCCCTGATGGGCTTCAATGAACATTCTGACCTTTGGAGAGTCCTTATCAATGGATGGCCTAACCCTAAATAAAGTATCCTGAGCCCGGGAACATCTTGATCTTAGGAACAGATAGATCCCACAGGAATGCATCCTCAGGCACACTGAGCCTCTGGAGCATCTAATCCAATTGGCAGACTGATGCCAAATGGCAATGAGTCTCTGAAACTATGTCGACACTGATAGTGGATAGTAACCCCGTGTACACTAACACCATTTGCTCTATATTGTTGACTCAAGCATTAAGTGTTTAGTATTTGCCAAATAGTATGCTAGCACTAGGTCAGTAAGTGTGCACTCCATGCTACTGGCATTAAGGAGTTCACATTTTGATGGAGAAAACAGAAGAGTAAGTAGTTGCAAAATAGAAAATGAGTGTGGATCTAGCCCTCAATGAGCACCTGTTCTGTTTCGGTCAGTCTTCTCTTCATATCAGAACAAGCTGGGGTTCAGAGAAGTGGAGTATGTTACTCGAGGTAGGCTACACAAGTAGGAAGTGAAGAAATGGGGTTTTAATTCAGGTCTGGATTTTTCTTTTTTTTTCCTCTGTAGCCCTCTGCTTCACAGTTTAGTGACTCAGTAAGATAATATGGCAAAAATGAAACATTACAGGAGCATATTACAAAGGTTGACCAGGTCTGTCCTAGGGAGTCTGGGAAGATTCTACCCAGGACATAAATACCTGGGCTAGTCTTTTTTTACGAGGAACTTGGGAAAGGATAAACAGGGCAAAGGAAACATGCAAACACCTGTTCAAAAACCAAGGAGGCATATTCTGGGGGCAGACCATAAGAGCCCTCAAGACTATGGAGGTTGGACATTATCCTAGAATTTGGGGGAGGAGGAGGCTGCATAATTTAATCAGGCATTTCAGGAAGATCCCCTGCTAAGGGAGAGAAGCAGAAGACAGGAAGGTGAATCGGGGCCGCTGTGACTGTTTAGAGGACACGACAGTGGCAACAAGGATGGCGACAAGACTATGATTGAAGAGGATGTTAAGAGGCAGACTCAGGAGGGCTTGGAGACTGGTTGAACTTGAATGGTGAGATACGGGAATCTAAGACGTTACCTGGTATTTTATAAAGATAATTGAAGGGATAGTATAGGGAAAAGCTGGCTACTCCAGAGTGGTGGAAGCTTACAGCATGTGGAGATGTGTCCAGAATTAAGGTTAGAGGGATAGGCTGGGACCTGTTTTAAAAAGCCCAAAGTGAAGTCATTTGCCCCCCAAGATTTAATTAGTTTCAGCCTATCCCAGGAATGTCACCTTTTAACAGCCAACTATGAAATTTTCTGACCAACACTAGTGAGATAGTCTGCATGATAAAAACCTTGCCAGTAACTTGCCCTCCTCCTTTCCTGTGAGACCTTCCATTTTGTACAACTCCTGGGAGCATCTCTGCTTGGTAGATGGGATGTTGCCCAATTTATGAATTGTTTAGCAAAGCCAATTAGATCTTCAGATTTGCTCAGGTGAATTTTGTTCTTTAGCAGACCAAATGGTGAGGTCTTAAATGCAACTAAGTAATTGTGACTTATTTGATCAACTATGGGGCTACACCAAATCTTTTAAGGAAAGATTGAAGAATTTACTCAATGGAGTTAATGAAGTTATTCATTTATTCATGTAATACCAAATGGCAGCAAGGTGCTAAGCAAGAATCCTGCTTAGACCCTTTTGGAGGGGCAAACAAGTAAAAAGATGATTGCATTGGGAGTCACGAGACATTGGAGGTCATGGAAGTCTTCCATCTAGGAAGTAAGATCCAAGCTGGACTTGAAGAATGAAGAAGCAACAGACTGAAAAAGGAGAGGGAAATTGCATTGTAGACACAGAAAACTGCCAAAGGCTCAAAGACAGTGTCGACCATGTGGCTCTTTCGTTGCTGACTCTTGGCTAGGGAGGTGTTTGTAGGGAAAGAAATACCCTATGCCTAGGTTGACAGAAAATGGATGATACTGGAACTCTTTTTTTCCTTACAGCCTGTGCTAATGTGTGCACAAGTTTGTTTTTACTGTGAATGTGTGTTCACACATTCTCTTTGTGTGTGGTTGTGCATGTGCTAGAAACATTTCAGAAAGGGTCTCGGTGATATCATATGTGTCGCTTAAGTTGTAAGATACCACAGTTCTCTTATTTTTTCCTGTTCCCCTTTTCTGTGCTTCTGCTTCATCCTTCCTCCTCTGACCCTCCCTTAAGGTTTCATTCCCCAGGCTTCCATCCTGGGTCCTTCTCACAGTCTACACACTGTGCTGGGAAGGTCTCATAGAAGCCTTTGACTGCGATTATTGCCAGTTTGTTAAAGGTGCCCAGTCTTCAGCTCTAGCTCTGGCCCATATTCAGAGCTGATCGCAGACTAGGTAAATGAACACTAGATTTCCCCTGGGTGTCTCAGAAGCATCTTAAATTCAACATGTTCAATATTGAGCTGATTGTCTCTTCCTCCTCCACAACACCTGAATTTCCCTTCTCAGGTGATGACACATCAGGTATTCTGTTGTCAAAACCAGAAACATGGATGAATCCTTGATTCTCCCCTCCATGCTTCAACTAGTTCATTACTACTCTGCCTTCAGTCTTGCCCTCTTTGATACTGTACCAAAAATACAGAAACACATATTTGGCTTTTCATCCAGGTTCCTGGAACACAGCTTTTAAACCCTTTGGAATTTGTTTAAGTGATAAGAGCTATAAATGGTGTAAAGAGTCTTTTGTTATTCTTAACCAGACCCTTTCAACCACACCGAGTTTATGTTAATGAAGTGATTTGAGTTTGGAATTTTCAGCTTGGGGGGAGGGGAGAGGGGCTGAAAGTCACCAATTGAATTAATCACCAATGGCCAATGATTTAATCAGTCATGCCTATGTAGTGGTGTTTCTGTCCAACAGAGTTTGGAGAGCTTCTGGGTTGGTGAATAAGAATGTATCTAGGAACAATTACATGCCAGGAAGGTAGTATACCCCCAGTCTTCAGAAACAGAAGCTCCTGTCCTTTATACCCTTCCAGACCTCACCCTGTGTATATTTTCATCTGGCTGTTCATTCGAATCCTTTAATGTTTTTTAGTAAATCGGTAATGGTAAGTAAACTGTTTTCCTGAATTCTGTGAGGTGCTGCAGTAAATTACTCAAACCCAAGAAGGAGGTCCAATTTATATCTGGTGTGTCAGAAGCACAGGTGACAACCTGGACTTGTGACATGTATCTGAAGGGGCAGGGGAAGGCAGTCTTGTAGTAGTGAGCCCCTAACCTTGGAATCTGATACTGTCTCCAGGTATTTGTAGTGTTATTGCAGGATATTTTTTTACCACAATACCTGGGATTCATTGTCTTGCAGCTTCCAAGAATGAAGAGGTGGGCACAAAATGAGCAGCAGACAAGTTTATTAGCATATAAGATTAGAAAGGAAGAATAGTAGAAAAGCTCTCTTTACAGAAGGGACATTCACAAATAAATGCCCCAGGACTATAGGCAAGGGTCCTTGTTTTACAAGGTTCTGGTCAGCCCACCCCCATCCCTTCCCCCTTGTACCTTTTCAGGTTCTACCATTATTGGCTTGATAGTTCCAGGTGCTGGGTTGTCCATTCCTGATTGGCTCCTTTCCGCTGTGGCTGTGTGAGGGGTTATCAGTGACCATACTTAGGTCTTTTGTCAAATTCCAGAGGGGAAATCTGAGGCGGGGGTTGGGGGGCGGGGGGGTCTGTTACATCCTTAAGAGGAACCTTAATGCCTCTTGAGGTCAGACACGCCCAGCATCGTTCCAAAATAGGTGTTTTTCCCCCACCCAGGGACCTCAGGCCCTAATCTTACCCTCCCTGCCTACTGAATCCTATCTTCTATCATAGTGTCAGAATTGAGTTAAACTGTAGGATACTCAGCTGATATCTGGGAATTGCTTGGTGTGGGAAAATTACCTGCACATCTGGTTGCAGAATTGTTTGATGTGAGTAGTAAGTGTAGAGAAAAACAGTTCCTCTTCACTCTCTGATCTATTCCCCTCACAGCCCAGGATAAAGTTCACACTTCTTACTACAGCCTGTAAAGCTCATCATGGCCTTGACTGATTTTCCACCTCCATAGCTGGGAGGGTCTCATATGGAGTATCGTGCTTCCTCTGCATTTGCTCTGCCCTCTGCCTAAAATATATGCCCCTTTGGCTCACTTCTGCTCTTCCTTTAGGTTTTGGTCTAAACCGAAAACCTCCTCTTGGAAGGTGCTCCTGTACCATGATTACATCTTAGCATTCATCTCACCATTTTGGACTTGTGTGTTTACTCTTGTTAAAAAGCAGAATTCAAAGGGATGCCTGGCTGGCTCAGTCAGAAGAGCATGCAACTCTTGATTTCGGGCTTGTGAGTTCAAGCCCCACGTTGGGTGTAGAGATTACTAAAAATAAATAAATTCAGGGATGGGAGAGGAAAAAAGTTTCAACTGAGTAAGTTTTAAAGATCTTGTTTGCTTTATTCAGTGATTCAGAAATTGGGCAGCATCCCATCTAGCAGATAGAAAGGAGCTCTGAGGGGCTGTACAAAATGAAATATAGGCAGAAGGAGGTGAGAACAAGGAAGTTATATTAGCAAGCATTAGATTGGTTGTGGCAAGGTCACTTTCCTTTAGGAGATGGCAGGGATCTGTCGGATTACCTCACTAGTGCTGACCAGGTACTTCGGTTTTGGAGTCTGTTTCTGGGAAAGGTAGAAACCATAACTGAGTCTTGGTTTGGTGACTGGCATATCCTAAATGGGCTTGTGTAAGAGACTCTATTTTGGCCACTTTTTTTTTTTTTTTTAATGTTTATTTTTGAGAGAAAGAGACCGCATGAGTGGGGGAGGGTCAGAGAGAGGAGGAGACACAGAATCCGAAGCAAGCTCCAGGCGTTGAGCTGTCAGCCTACAGCTGGACTCGGGGCGTGTATGGAGTATCGTGCTTCAAAGGATACAGCAGCCAGGAGGTAAAATAAGGTAGCAATAACAGCCGCGAGACAGATTGTTGTCCTGCTCCTATGTACCTGCTTACAAGTCCTCCCAAAAGTCATGTGGGGTATCTTAGAAGTTCTTTGAACCTACAGTCAACTTTGTGTTTTAAAAGTTTAACTGAATTTTATAAAATAATTTTTAAACATTGTAAAATAATGTCCATGTCATTAAATCTTCAAAAACCTTATTTTGAATAGGTTCATAAGTTTTTATTACGTAGCCAAACTTATTTATACAATTCTTTAGTGTTGGACACGTGAGTTTCCAATTTTGTGCTAATACATCATTCCGTGGTGAACAGGTGTATGTAGACACAAATGTCTGCATTTCTATTTCTTTAGAATAATTTGCATCCCCTACTCTGTGTCGCACATTCTCACCTGAGAAACCATCCAAACCACTGCATGGGAAGGAGGCCATTACGAAAGTACATCTCCAGCTTCTGCTTACCCTCTTTCTACTGTGGAGGGAGGGGGTGGGAAGCTGAGAGGGAACCAGAGAAAATCTGATCCTCTGCCTTCTGTGGGTCCATAAGTGCCACAGTCCTGTCTGCCTCCATCAGCCTAAACTAGAGCCCCTGTGAAAACTCTAAGTAGCTTTGGAGAGCAAAAGGATTCTAGGGATGTTGAAACCTGAATGTGGTTCCCTTTAATCAACCCCAACCTATCTGCTCTCCTGAGCCTATAGGCTGCTTGGGTGCAAGAGAGGCCCTGGGCTCTGCTGGAGTCCTGAGAGAGGATTGCTTTAGGACTTTGGCTGTGGTGGGCCAGGGAAGTCTTGGGAGGCTGGTACAGAGGGGTCTCTAGCAAGGATCTGGCTCCTGCGGAGAACATGCTCCAGTGATCTGTGGACCCTTGAGGGAAGCAGATGTGGGCTCTTAATGGATTCTTGCTCTGGACAAGAGTAGTTGAACAGGTAAACTGAGTCTTCCTGTTCCCCTGAGGCAGGGAGTATGAGACAAGGGCTTCAGCAGGGGATTGGCGTCTTGCTTGGTTCTACCTGGCCCATCCTGGATGGCAAGACCATTTCACCTCCCAACACCCACAGAATGGCTAACAATAGCCAGACTTAACCCCAAAAAGCTTCACTCAGTCCTCCTTGAGGAACCAAGGGATCCATTCATACTCCAGTTGACTTCACAGCTTATTGCTGTGATATCAGGTTCTAGCATATCTGATGAAAAAAGTAGCATTTCTCCTACATACTAGCCATGGTCAGCATTTCCAAGAATGTTCAAACAGTGCCAAACTGCTGGAACTGCATTGCTTCTCATTGCAATGCCTAGGAATCCATGCATGATCAGTAATGCAATTCTTTACAGGGCTAACAAAATTCCAGTTGTCCCCGGCTACACCAGTGTGTCTCCCAGATGGGAAGATAATTGTTTGGTGGTGATCTAGGCTGTAATTAGGGCTGCTTGTTTCCTGATCTGTCCAGGTCTGTCTTCTGCTTCATTGGGAATGCCAGCCCCATGCTTATGTTTCTGTCCCATGTTGGTGGTCATCAGTTTAATAATGGTCTCTCCCACCATGTTGGTCCTTCTGTCTATAATGGATGGGCCAATAGTCCCATATGGAGCCCAGCTCTATGCCTGAGGTCTGAGTCAGGCCACTAGAGGGCTCCCTTGCACCACTTAACAGCCTTTGGTTGCCAGCTCACACTCCTTGTTCCTGGGCAGCTTTCTAAGGGCCTGGTACAGAAAAAGCACTTCTTGCCTTGGAAAGACTAGGTTGGTGCAAAATGAGTGACCAAAGCTCATAGAGATGCTTCGCCTCCAGAACCACCTTTGGTTACCTTTGATGTGGTTACAGAGTGAAGACACCGAACTATCTTACTGTAGCCCCACCACAAAATCACTATAAACACATACTAGTTTTCAAAACATGGTTTAGAAACACAGTTTTGTTTATTTATTTATTTATTTATTTATTTTAAATTTTTTAACATTTATTCATTTTTGAGACAGAGAGAGACAGAGCATGAACGGGGGAAGGTCAGAGAGAGAGGGAGACACAGAATCCGAAACAGGCTCCAGGCTCTGAGCTGTCAGCACAGAGCCCAACGCGGGGCTCGAACTCACAGACCGCGAGATCATGACCTGAGCCGAAGTCGGACGTCCAACCGACTGAGCCACCCAGGCGCCCCTAGAAACACAGTTTTAAATGAAACTCATAGGGACCATTCCCTTTCTAATCAGATTATAATATACAAGCCCTTCTATACAAAAATTCTGGAGCTGCCACTTCCCAGGAGAAACCCTGGCCCAGGCCCTAACGATCAAGAAGGGGTTTCTGGGGCTTTCTATCCAGGGAAGGGATGGTGCCAGAGCTAGTGTATAGCCCTGGGACCCCTAAATAAGATGGCCTTTCTGCATGGTACTAGTTTTTGGCAGGTGAATGAGGAACCCTCGACAACTCTGAAGGTTGGAAGAAGGTGCAAGGTGGTATCCTGTCCAAACCATCCCAGGTAAGACCACTCAGCTGATTGAGAGAGCAAGAGAAGGATTGAGGTAAGGGTTAGCTGAGGGTGGAAACCCCAAATCCAGATCTAAAATCTCAGCTGGAGGGGGGACATACTTAATTTGGGTCCCCTGAAAGCAGAGCATGTGACAGGGACTTGGGGGAAGAAGGTAGTTTATGTGGAAGGTGATCTGTATTAGAAAAATACCACAAACTTATTGTCTTATAACAATAGAAATTTATTCTCTTACAATTTATGGAGTCTGGAAGTCTGAAATCGAGGTGTTTGTGGGGCCATGCTCCCTCTGAAGCCTCTAGAAGAGGATCCTTCCTTGCCTTTCCTAAATGCTGGTAGCCCCAGATGTTCCTTGGCTTAGAGCTGCAGCGCTTCGTCTCTGCCTGTCACCATGTGGCACTCTCCTTGTGCATCTGTGTCCAAATTTGCCTCTTATAAGGACACCAGTCATATTGGATATGGCCCACCCTAATGTTCTCAACTTGATTACATCTGGAAAGACCCTATTTCCATGTAAGGCCATATTCGTAAGAACCAAGGTTTGGGACTTCAGCATATCTTTTGGGGGGAGACAGTCAACCCATAATATGATCCAAGAAGCAGATGTGAAGACGAGGGAGGAAAATCAATACAATCTAAGGTATTAAACTGGTTATTTACGTGCCACCGAGAACCCTCTAGGAACTGTGTAAAATATCCCTCAGAATTCTGAAAGACCTGAAAGCTGGGACATTTAATCAGTTCTTCCACTGGTTGAAGAATGTCTTAGAAGGTTAACTTCCTCCTACTTGTAGACTGCATCCACAGGTGGACGACGTGTCGTTTCCTGGCCGATAAGGAGAACTTGAGATAAGAGTAATATGCATGAAACTGTCCACTACGACCAGGCAGAAGAAAGGAGGCCACGTGCTATGACACAGGGCACCAAAAGATTCTGCAGAGGTACACCCCTTGCATTGCTAAGATCTGCTCCTGCCCCACATAAGTCCACTCTGTCATTGACTCTTTTAAGGCAGTGGTCAGCTGCAAGCTCTTTAAAAAAAAAACCAACAAACTTTCAACAGGAGGGTTAGTGGAATAAACTATAGTTCCCCTCCTGCAGCTTCTCCTAAACCACAATTAATATTCATCATCTCCTTTCCCCACAACCCTAACATCAAAGCTGGTCTGGATGGCTCATCCTGAGGGGGTGAGCCCTTGTCTACCTTGCCATTATCAGGCTTTGTTGGCCGTGATTGCCTAGTTAGCATCATCCCCAGGGCTGAAAGCGCAAAGAGACACTCCAGCACACAGTTCCAGATGACTCTCCACTGATCCCACTATTCAGCAGCATCCTTAGCTCCTCTGGACAGTCAGGGATGATTGCTCCCTTCAGTATAATAAAACTCTTTTTACTTGATGGTCTACTGCCTTGAGGGGCCCAAAGTGGAAAAATCCTGTGTTAACCAGTTGACAATGTCTCCCTGAGAATCAGGATCTCAAATCCAACAGAGCCAGTCACAGAAATGGGAAAATGTTTCTGTAAGGATCTCACCAGAGTGATGATGAAAGGGACTAATCCTATTTTCACCACTTGGTTACTTGGCCCTGTGTCATCTTTTTTTTTTTTTTTAATTTTTTAATTTTATTTTTGAAAGAGCACTAGCGGGAGAGGTGCAGAGAGAGAGAGGGAGACACAGAATCCAAAGCAGGCTCCAGGCTCTGAGCTGTCTGCACAGACCCTAACACAGGGCTCGAACTCACGGAGTGTGAGATCATGACTTGAGCTGAAGTCGGACGCTCAACCAACTCAGCCACCCAGGCGCGCCCGACCCTGTGTCTTCTAACTACTGGGGACATAGCACTATATGTCAGCTGTTCCACAGGATGTCACTCCAAAGCTGGCTTCTTAGCTAAGCCTTTAATTTAAAAGGCCATTCCTGAGGTGTCTGGGTGGTTCAGTTGGTTAAGCGTCTGACTCTTGATTTTGGCTCAGGTCATGATCTCATGGTTCGTGAGATTGAGCCCTGTGTTGGGCTCTGTGCTGACAGCACAGAGCCAGTTTGGGATTCTCCTTCTCTGCCCCTCACCAACTTGTGCGTGTGTTCTCTCTCTTTAGCTCTCAATAAACAAACATTAAAAAAATAATAATACAAGGCCATCCCCACTTTCTACCATTTGTTTCCAGGCAATGAAGTATATGATAAGACCCCTTCTTTTACAAAACCATTGTCACATGTCCTTTACCATAAAATGTACCCTTCAACTGATACTTCACGATACAGAATCCCAGGTTGATAATTAGATGTTCAATAATCCACTAGAGAAGCACGACAGGCACGGAAGATAAATCCATATTCCAAAAAGATTTCAGTTCCGGTAAGAACACATTATTGCCTTCTGCAGGGTGGAAGGAGTCTGATGTAATCAAATTACCACCAAGTGCTGGGGCAATCTACTCAAGAAATGACACCATAGTGAGGATCCAGCCCCTGAGACTGAGACTGCAGGCTGAGCATTGAGCGGCTGCAGTAGATAAATCAGCCTTGGTGAGAGGGAGCCCCTGGTGGTGAGACTCTGCAGCACCTCCCTCTTGGCTACACCCCCACTCCATTCATGGGCCCGTGCACTTTGCTGGTTGAAACAGAAACCAGCAGACCAGTCATTCTGTGTACCTAATTATTGATCCTTCCTCTGCAGCAGAAGCTTTCTGATGAGCATTGACATGACACGTAAAGATCTGCACAATCTGACATCTCTCCTGTGAGTCCATCCATGCACCTTTTCCCTAGGCTTCCTTCTCCAGTACTCCAATCTTGCTTCATACGGTTGAGTTATTCTCTGCTGTCCAGAAGTCCATGTACATTCTTGCCTCAGGCCATGCCTCCCTACATGCGAAGTTGATGGACAAGTGTACTGCTCAGTAGAAGGATTTCCCTCACCGCTCCCCTTTAGGACTTGTCCTGAGTATGTGGTACGGCTGCAATTCATTTTTGTTTTGTACCATTGTATGAAGTCAACCCAAACAGACTCCAGGCTCCACATTTTTTCCTCCTGTAACAGTGGTCGTAAGGAACGCCCCCACAAGCATGAATGTGAGTTGTGGAGGCAGGTTGGTCAACAGGGCTGTACACATAGAGTCATCTTTCCATGCAGCTCACTTCTTGTTCTGTCTGGATCCAATCCCAAATGTACTATTCCCATCATACAATGAACTGCCCACTTATGACTGGTGAACTAGTCAACAGAAATTACCCAGTCTATGACTGGTGGCCCAGATTACAGCAGACATTTCTAGTCATATAGTGTCTTGATATCCCTGCTATCAGGTATTCACAGACTCTGCTTGAGCCCTGTAGCAAACCATGAGCTGCTTTTTCAAACATGAGTAATTCTGTGCTGTGGAAGGCAAGGCTTAGCTCTCAAGCCAGAAAGATCTCATAGTGGAACTTTCCACAGACCCCATACAGTGTTCTTGTCCAACGGAGACCTCTGGCACTAATGGATTGTCAAGTCCTAGAACTCAAGAGTTAGGCAGCTGGCACCTCCTTCTTTCCACTCATCATTTAGCCACCAGAGGACAACTGCCACTTTCCTAGTGCTTTACTATGCAGAACAATCGAGTTTCCTTGTTGCCACTCTTCTGTGTAAACTAACTGGGACCCTTCCTATCATAACCAAAAGGCCCCATTCATGAGCTTTCAAGGAAAAAGAACCAGCTCCTCTGAGATGAATTCTGCCTGTCTGGGTATCTTTGGTGTAAAACAACCGTTTCTATGTCCCCACTGATTTTCTGGGTGAGGGCAGGGCACTCAAGGGTGACTTATCTCTCCTCCATAATGTTTGGGGCCTCAGCTGGGAACACTCAAGCATCTGGAAATGACTCGAAGGACTAGGGGCTATAATCTGCTGAAGGCTTTTTTGCTTACATGTCTGGTGCTTGGGTGACCTGAAGACTGGGCTCAGCTGGGACTATCCACTGACGCATCTACATATGACCTTCCTTTGTAGGTTGGGCTTCCTCACAGCATAGTGGCTACATGGTCGTGGGACTTTTTTACGTGGCGGCCTTTCCAGTAAACTAAAAGGCCATCTATTACTTAACCTCAGAAATCACATAGCATAGAGATTCATGGTAAGGTAACATAACCCTTCGGCTCAATAGGAGGAATGTCAAAGATTCGGCGACTGTACTTTAAACCTGCCACTATCTCCCCCCAACAGAATGCTGACACATGACTTCTGGAATTGATAAGGGTCAAAGGTCCATTCTCTGGGGCTTTGGTAGGCTCTTCCATCTGCCTAGCTCAGGGCTCATGTCTGGGATGCAGCTTCTCCACAGCTCTCAGCCCAGGCCTAGGAAACCTGACTTTGGGCTTCTTATTTGTACCTAAGGGTGTCAGGATTTGGAGATGCAGGTCTGGGAATCCAGTACACCTGCTACTGACTCTTATAGCTATAGAACTCTTGTCTTGCACCAAATACTTGGTTCCCTAGTGATGTAGAATAGGTGTTTATTACCACTGGCCCCAGTGACCTCCAAGGCAGGCTGCAAGGAAGGGCCTGGCAGCCAGTGCCCAACGTCAGCCCCAGTGGGTCTCTGTGAGCATGTGTTGGAGTGGGGTGATGCTGCTGGAGCAGGACTCCTCTTGTTGAGGGAATATCCTTCTTAGGTTCTACTGCTCTTCCATCAGTGTTTTGGGGAAAGAACATCCTTGGATGCTTGTCTGATAACATATGGGGCAGGAGCTGTGGCTTCTGGTTCTGCAGTGTCTGTGGGAGGTCCCACAAACACCACACATTCTCCGGATAGGAGTGTTCTCCCCTCAACTTTACCCAAACAATGAAATAAGGCTTCCCGCACTTGTAACGAGTTGATTCTGGAGTCCCAATCCACCACTCCCGTGGCCAAGAGACTCACCATCAAGATGTGGTTCTGAAACAGTGGTTCTCTTTGGGAGTCAGTCCATGCATGTCAGTCTATAAACCCCACAGGGGAGTGACAGTGTCTGCTTGCTATTTACAGCATCTTGCTGATCCTTGGTAAATACTGCTTAATGATGCATTTGCACAACTCTGAGGGCTTCGGGGAAACCATTGGTTACAGAGAGGACTGTTGCCCAGGGTGGCAAACTCCAAAGCTACAGGGACCAGTTATGTAAGTGGAAGAAACTGGCTGGCTGGGGCCTGAGGCCCATAGGAGAACACATTCTCCCTGTAAGGAGAGCAGCCACTTCTCGGCTGTATGCCCGCCATGCGGAAGGCTGGCCCAAGGCTTGCCAGATTTTCTTAGTTTTCAAGAGAGGACAAAAGTTTCAATCTATTAAATCTCTCCATTAATTGTTGTCAGCTTAGTCAATGAAAACAAACACAACCACATTTGTGGGCTGGATGCAACAGGTGTGCTGTCCCTTGCAAGCCAGGAACCCACAGGGTTCACAGAAGGTCTGGTTTCACAGAGTTGCCCCTGATCCTTGGATTAGTGTAGCTCAAAGGCTACTGTCCTGCGCTCCTCCTCCCCACCGCTGGCGCCTCCACCCTGACCCGGGTCTCAGCATGTTATTGCTGTCACAACAGCTGCACTGAAAGGTCCTTCTTAGGCTTCCGTGACCTCTGCAAGAAGATTATACCTGTAAATCCCCGCAGCCGGCAGCCAGGGTGGGGGAAGGGAAGAGAAGGAGGGGGCAGTCTTCCCTCTCCACGTCTGCGCCCCTCTCCCCATAGCCTTCCCTGGGCCTTTTTCTGCCGGGTGTAGATGAAGAAGACACTCTCCGCTAGTTGAGCCAACAAGGCTGGATTTTTTTCCAAAGAATTTTTAGTAGTAATGAAGGGAAAGCATAAGGAAAATAAACAGACATGGCCTAGACATGGGTGTGTTTACAGAGCCCGGTCCTCGGAACCTAAGGGGGCCACTGTATGTTGAATAGCGGGGCCAAGGGAATCCAGTGGGGGAAAGGGAGGAAGAAGTGGCTTTTCCTTCGGGTAAGGAGGGGGCTGAGTCTCGCCACTTTCAGGCGAGGAGGACTCCGGTAATTAAAAGACTTACTAGGGGAAAAGGGGCTGGGAGATGGCGGGAGTACTCAAAATTCGGGGGATGGGGATTTCCATTCCTGAGAAGGGGGTCAATCGAAGCGGAAGGTTGAGAGGAGTCAATGCATGACACTCCACGCCAGGAAGAAGGGGGCGGCTCTGCAGAGGGGGCCTGAGTACGGTGAGCAGGAGAGGAGACAGCCTCTTAGCAATCCTAGTCCCGGGAAGGTTTGAAAGCAGCGGTGCCCCAGTGACGCCGGAAAAGATGGAGCGGTTGCCATGGCGACACGGAGCACACATCGGAAATAAATAAATAAGCCGTGCGGGCTGCAGCAGCCGCGCCCCCGCGGGACTGGAGCGCGGGGGAGGGGGCCCCGCGGGCCCGGGTCCCCGCAGCCCGCGCGTCCCAGCCATTGGCAGAGCCGGAGGGGGGGTCACCCCCCCCCGGAGGGGGGGCGAATGGTACAGTCCTCCGCCCGCGCCCCGGCCGGGCCCGCAGCGAGCGAAAGGCGAGCCCAACGCAGCCGCTGCTGCCGCGGCGGAGCCGGAGGCGAGCCCGGAGGTGGTCATGGAGGGAGTCAGCAGCCACCGGACCCTGTCCTACAGCCGCTGGAGCTACGACAGGTAGGGCGAACGCCTGCAGGGTGGGCTCGCGGGGCTCTCTGCGTGGCCCTGCGTGGGCGCCCTCCCCTGCGCCCACCCCGGCGGGAGGAGCAGAGTTCCCCGGGAGCGCGGCCGCCAGCGCTCAGACCCCCGGCTGCACCCGGACCCTCGAGCGTCCGGCTCGTCGGTGCCGGGAGCGGCGGATATGCGAAGCCGGAGCAGAGCGAGGGTGTCCTCACACCTACGGGGCAGAGCCGGCGGAGGAGGGCACCGGGTCCGACGAGCTGCCTCCCCACCTCGCACCCCGCCTCCATCCCAGCCCGGCTGCCCTGCGGTGTCCACCCGCGCAGCAACCGCACGAGGGAGCGTGGAGGGGCCGCGGGGCGGGCGGCGCCGCGCGGTGGGGCGAGGAGGGGCCCTGGGGCGGTGGGTGAGGACTGCCGGCCGGCCGGAGCGCCCCAGCTTGCTGCCGGGGACCTGCGGGTCGCCGCGGGCTGGGCGGAGCGGAAGGGCGGCCCGGGGCGGACTGTCTCGGGGCGCCCGCAGTGTTGCCAGGCGCCCCGCCCGCCCCGCGGGCACCCGGAGAGGCTGCGGGCGTGGGCGGCCGGGAGTCGCGCTCCCCACGCACCCGTCCTGCCGGGCAGAATCATCCTTCCAGGTGAAATGAGAAAAATGAGGACAACAGAATGAGTCGGTCATCAAGCCGAGACTCATTCTGAGATTTTTGTCCTTTCTACCTATTTTTGGTGTGTTAAATGTCCCCTCTCTTTTAAAAATGAAACCATGGCGATAGTAGACAGTAGATTGTTGCTGTTGTTAAAGTTCACAACCCCATGAGGATCTCTGGAGTTACATTTTCTGATCCATGGTCCTAATTGGGGAGGGCTGGAAGAGAAACTTCATTAACTGGGCTGCTCTCTTCTCCCTGAAGTCCTGCTTCCTGTGCTCTCCTTCCCTTCACTGCTAAAAGCCTTCCTGCATCTTTGACACCCCTACCTTCGGAGATTCAGAGAACAGGGTCCCCCTAGGACCCCTTTAACTCGCCCTCCAATTGATTCCATCTTTTTCCATTTTCACCATTAATTCTTAACTGGCGATCTCTCAGCCTGTAAACCTATTCAAGTTTGTGACGCCTCCCTCAAAGAGGGGTGCAACTGGTCCACCTCTCTGCTTTCATCGCCTTCTTTGGGAGAACATGTCTAAATTGGTTGATTCTGTTTCCTCACCAACCCTGCATTGCACAGTCCTAGCCGTCTCCTCGCTGTCCAGCTCACAACTGCAGCGAACGTGCCCATTTTAAAAATAGTGTTTCCTATGGAGAGGAACTCTAAAATGATTGGAGTATTCAACTTAAAATAACAAACCCTCTGAGCTTGCCTTCAGAGCCCAAACCACACATGCATTTGCTTATTCTGCAAACATGTATTGACTGCAAACTGTGTGTGGGGCCCTGGAGATAAGGAGATAACAAGACATAATTCCTTCCTCCAGAGGAGCTCCCAGTCTAGATCCTAGTAGAAAGAAGTGGCAACATATGCCAAGGACCTAATACGTGTATAGGAGGGAATTTTTAAATTGAGACAATTCTATATAGTAACTAGACTTTTTTCCTGTAAAAACAAACAACAGCAAGACACTGGAATCAGACAGCCTGGGTTCAAATCCAGACTCCACCTAGCTCACTTGCAGCAAGTCATTTTCCCTTTCTAGGCTTCAGTTTTTTTCTTCTGTGAAATAGGAAGTAATATAAGAATTAGATGGGAACATAGTAATAAGTGGTATCTATCACTGTTGTATTAATAAATATTGTAAATGTCTCTGAGAACCCTGTCTTCCATAGATGCTTAGTTTGAAAAGCAGTGTTCTCCTTTTTAGACCCCTAAATAAAGACCTTTCCTGGGGTTCTACCCTCAGAACCTTTTTCTTCTCACCCACATCATCTCAACACCTGGGGAGCCATGGGAAGAAAATAGCTTCCCTGGTCCGTATCCAAACTAACTGAATCAGAATCTCCAGATGTGGAACTCAAGAATCCGTGATTCGGATACAGCTGGTTTGGCTTTTACTCTGGAACCATTGGTCTATATCACCTCCATTTTCCAGTTAGTGCTTAGTCTTTAAAACATAAGGATTGAATTATTTTAAAATTGCACAGTCCTCAGTAAACTTTTAAAAACACTACATAAGCTACACATATATGTAGTCCCCATATTAAAAGTGAAATTCTGTGATTGTGCTGTCCCTGTCCCCACCCCTAACCCCTAGAAGCAAACACAGTTAACAGTTAACACTTTCTGACTCTGTTCTTTCACTTCTGCCCCCACCACATCTCTGAACATTTGAACTCTCCTTCACACCCCCCTAGAAGTTGGCCTCTCTCCATTATATAGTGTGTTCTTTTTAATCTGTTCCCCTCTTTGCTTTTCAGGTCATGTATGTATCAGTCATCTATTGCTGTGTAACAAATTACTCTTAAGTTTAATGGCCTAAAATAATAGTTGTTCTAGTTAACTCGAGATTCGGTGTGTCAGCAATCTGGGCTGGGCTCGGTTGGGCAGTGTTTGTGGTCTGGCCTAGGCTTGGCTTCTCTTGGCCGTGCTTACTCACGTGTGTGGTGCCTCAGCTGTGAAAGCTAACACATCTGAAACTTCTCTCCCCAAAAAGAGAGAAATCCTGTCTCATCTTCCAGCAGGCTCACTCTGGTTTGTTCACATGCTGGTAGAAGTTTCCCAGTGAGAAAGCAGAAGGTACGAGGTCTCTTGAGGCCTAGGTTTAGGACGTGCACATCACCCTGTGGCACTGTATTGGTCAAAGTGAGTCAAAATGTCAGCGCATGTTCAGGATAGAGGAATAAGCTTCACCTCTTGAAGGGAGGAGCTGCAAAGAATTCATGGCCATTTTTGCAATCTACCACAATATGAGGCCTGCATTTCTTTAATTGCTCACTCCTCTTGGTCCCCACTGTCCCAACGTGAGCACATGCCAAAGCTCCCCTCTCTTCAGTTCTGCTGTGTTCCATTCTATTCTCAGGCTACACCCTGGTCCCAGTTATCACCTCAGTGCTTTTAACACAGAAATCAATATCTTCAACTCCACTCTTTTTGTCGAGCCCTAACCATGCCTCTAAATGCTTGTAAACATCTCCATGTGGGTATTCTGTAGATATTCCACCAACACCCCTAACTGAATGGGTTCAAAGCCAGATCCTTCACTGGTAACTCTGTATTCTCTATCCAGCATCCCTCTAGCCAATGAACTCCTCAAAATTCTGACAGTGATTTTGAACTCTCCAAGTGTAACCATTCTGTCTAATGTATATCACTGATTGTTATGAAGATAAAATGAACTGACTATGAAAGATGAGTGGCATGGAGTGCATATCATCAAGTCCCTGTGTTCTCAAGAGCTTGGCACTTGGTTAACCATCTTGCCTCCATTCAAGCTCTAGTCATTATCCCAAAGATTTCAGGGTTTATGTAAATTACCAACTAGCCCTCTTCACTCACAATTTCTGGACCTTCCCATTCTAGAAACTTCTCTTCAGCCATTCACAGAATACACTCCTACATGTTGGCTCCAGGGATCACCTCACCTCTGATATCATACACACTACTATCCCAATCTCTGGCCTCATGCGTCTCCCTCATATATTCTTCCCACCACATTATCGAGTTATCTAGTGCTTTCATGTCTGCTTTTTCTCCTGCCAGCCTTTTCCTGGCCTCTCTTCTTCCTTTCCTATCATGGACCACCTGGCAGATTATCTGAACCACTCACTACCATCGCTTTCTGTTTCCTTGCATATGCTTGCCACAACTCCAGCCCCCTGTGGGCCAGCGTTAGGATCCCCACCCCCTCTCTTATCGGGGGCATCAGAACACTGCCACAAAAACTGCAGGACCGTGATGATCGTCGCCATTTTCTGGGGCTTCATCTTGAGCTGTGCCATCAACAGTCTTTCCCTTCTCTGGCTTAGCATCACTCCCATCCCCCATAGCAGTTCTTCTGCATCACTCAGGGCCCCTCTTACTTGACCCTTACTCCACACCCCCAGGCCCTAAGCAAATGATATTGCCTCCTGCTCCTTTGAGAACTGTTCACATGGGGCTCAATCTTCTGTAACTTCCTGATTCCACATCACTGCCACGCCACCTCAGTCACACCCTTTGGGGGACTTTTTTGTCATCTCCAAATCTCTTGTTATAAATAATTCCACAGTAGACAACCTTATATACGTAACATTTTTTCCTCATATCTGGTTATTTGATTAGAATGAATTTCTTGAAGAGGGATTGCTAGTTTCAGATTTGGGTGACTGTTGCCAGATTATCCTCTAGAAGGAGTGGATTGATGTGTATTCTCACGCTCAGAGGCTCTAACTGCATTGTTTCATGGTGATCTCTTTGTTTTGAATCTGGCCCCCCAGACTCTGAGACAGTGTATACAACTTGCTTGGAACTTGGATTTTGGAGTCACAGTGACCTGACTTTGAAGCCCAGCTCCCTCAATAATTGGTTGTGTGACTTTAGACAAGCAAGTTAACTTCTGCATACAGAAAGATGATAATAATGATACCTGCCTTTGAACGTGGTCCATTCACTCAATATGTATTTTCTGAGCACCTCCTAAATGCCAGGCAACATTATAGATGTTGGAGACAGAGCCGTGAACAAAACAAATTCCATAGTCCCACAACTCTTACCGTCTAGTGGGGGGAGATAGACCCGGACAAAAACATGTATATAATATGTCAGTGCTAAGTGATTTACCTAATATGCTAAGTGCAAAGAAGAAAAATAGAGCTGAGCAAAAGGAAGAGAATCTCACTACATGGAGGTTGGGGTGGAGGTGAATATGTTGTATTATATTATCTGGTTGGGGAAACTCTTTCTGATAAGGTGATATTTCAGCAAAGACAGGTAAAAAACAAGGGAGTGAATGGGGAAGAATGTTCTATAGAAGGGAACAGCAGGTGTAAAGGTTTTAAGGTATAAGTGTGCCTAGTGTATTTCAGAACAGCAAAGAGGCCAGTGTATGCTTGTTTCCCTTTATAATACTTCCTTCCTCCTCATCCGCCAAACCCTACCCTCCTCCTATCCTCAGGGAACCACTGATCTGATTTGTTTGCATATCCTAGAATTTTATATAATTGAAATCATTCAGTGTGTATTCTTTTTTTGTTTTTTGGGTTTTTTTTTTTTTGGTCTGGCTTCTTTCATGCATCCATAGTTATTTTGCTATTTCTCCATGTTGTTGCATGACTCGGTCATTCATTTCTTTTTACTGCTGATAGTACTCCATTATATGGAGATACCACAGTCTGTTTAGCCATTCCTCTGTTGGTAGACACTTGGGTGGTTTCCAGTTTTTGGCTATTACAAATATAATTTTTGTGATTGTTTATGTACAAGTCTTTGTATGGGCATATGTTTTTATTTCTTTTGGGTAAATATCTATGAGTGGGACGGCTGGATCACATGGTAGGCACATGTGTTTTCTTGGTAAGTATGCATTTAACTTTTTAAAAAAACTGCCACTTTTCCAAAGTGGTTGTACCGCTTTACATTCCCATGAGCAGTGTATGAGAGTTCCAATTCCTCCACATCTGTGGGACAACTTCGTATGTTCTGTCTTTTAAATTTTGGCCATTCTAATAGGTATGTAATCATGTGTCATTGTGAGTCTATTTTCATGTCCTCAATGATTAATGATATTGAGCATCATTTCATGTGCTTATTTGCCATCTATGTATCTTTTGGGGGGGAAAGTATCTGTTAAAGTCTTTTCCCCAATTGTTACTGGGTTATATGCACCCTTATTATTGAGTTTTGAGAATTCTTTGCTTATTCTGGATCCATGTCCTTTATCGGATATGTGACCTGCAAATATTTTCTACAAGTCTGTGGCTTTCTTTTCAGTCTCATGTATTTTGAAGAGCAGAATTTTACATTTGGTGCAGTCTAATTTAACAGTTTGTTCTTTTATGGATTGTGCTTCTAGTGTCTCATCTAAGAAATCATGGCCTAACTCCAGGTGAAAAAGGTTTTCTCCTAGGGATTTTCTAATTTAGGCTTAATATTTTAGGTCTGTGCTTCAGTTGAATTAACTTTTGTATGTAGAATGAGGTTCACTTAAAAACAAAAGCTGTGGGGTGCCTGGGTGGCTCAGTCGGTTAAGCGTCCGACTTCGGCTCGGGTCATGATCTCGCGGTCTGTGAGTTCGAGCCCCGCGTCGGGCTCTGTGCTGACGGCTCAGAGCCTAGAACCCGTTTCAGATTCTGTGTCACCCTCTCCTGTTCATGCTCTGTCTCAAAAATAAATAAACATTAAAAAAAATTTTTTTTAAAAGTTTATCTAATTGTTCCAGCACCATTTGTTGAAAGGACTTTGCTTTTTTTGCACCTTTATCAAAACTGGATTGTCGTTGTATTTATTTCTATACTCTCTATTCTGTTCCACTGATCTATTTGCCTTTCTCAATGCCAACACCACACTATCTGGGTGACTATAGCTTTGCAAAGAGTCTTGAAATCAGGTAGCTTAGGATCCTCAACTTTGATGTTGTTGCTGTTCTCCTCCTCCTCCTCCTCCTTCTTCTTTTCAAATCCAGAGACCCACTTATTAACCTAGAATTGTGAAGATCTCTTTGTAGTTATTGCAATGTTGGCGGCCCTGCACAGGGCCCATCCCCAAGCCAGAATCAAGCTACTTGGCAAGTAAAATCCAAAGGTTTCTGGGTGAGTGTGGAGCCAAAACAAGACAAAAGAAATGCCTGGGAGAGGCTGTTTCATCCAAGCACTGGAGAAACCAGGATGGTCTTCTTCAAAGCTGTTTGTCTCTTCTGGGTCCTTGTTAATTTCACATTCCTTTTATAATGAGATTTTCAAGTTCTGCAAAAACCAAAAAAGACAAAAGTCTGCTGGGATTTTGACTGGGATTGTGTTGAATCTATAGATCAATCTGGGGAAAGTTGACTCTTGGTAATGGTGGGCTTTCCAACCTATAAACATAATGTATCTTTGTGTTTATTTAGATCATCTTTCATTTCTCTCAAGCATATTTTGTAGTTTTCTGAGTATAAGTCTTTCACCTCTTTCATAAGATCTATCCTAGAGTATTGCATACTTTTCAATGATATTGTAAATGTAAATGTAAATTTAAATATCTTTAAATTCAGTTTCCAATAATTAATTGTCAATGTATAGCAATACAGTTTGTATCATTGTAGTAATATATATAACATAAAATTGGCCATGTTACTAATTGCTAAGTGTACATTCCGAATGTTGTGTGACCATCACCACTATTTCCAAAACTTTTTCATCACTCCAAACAAAAACTTCATACTTATCAAGAAATAACTCTTCATTGACCCCTCTCCCCAGCCCCTGATAACCTGTAATTTCCTTCCCATCTTTATGAAGTTGCCTATTCTAGATATATGCCTATAAGTGGAATCATACAATATTTTGCCTTTTGCAAAATATTTAGCTATTTCACTTCCTGTGATGTTTTCAAGGTCTATCCATGTTGTAGTGTATATGAGTACGTCATTCCTTTTTGGACTGAATAATATATTACATGCGTATACCGCATTTTGTTTCTCCATTACTCTGTTGATGGACACTTGGGTTGTTTTCACCTTTTGGCCATAGTGAAAGTGCTACAGTGAACACTGGCGTACAAGCATCTGTTCCAGTCCCTGTTTTCAATTCTTTTACGTGGATCGTAGGAGTGAGATGGCTGGATCAGATACTAAGTCCACGTTTAGCTTTTTGAGGAACCACCCAACTGTTTTTCACAGCAACTGCACCATTTTATATTCCCAGGAGCAACACATGAGTTTCCCATTTCTCCACATCCTCGCCAACACCTGTTATTTTCTGGTTTTAAACCATCCTAGGGTGTGTGAAATGGTTTCTCACTGTGGTTTTGATTCACATTTCCCTAATGACTATTCATGTGCTTATTGGCCATTTGTGTATCTTCTTTGGATAAATGTCTGTTCAAGTCCTTTGCCCCCATTTTTTTTTTAAATAAACTCTTTATTGAAGTGTATGACCTCATATGAAAAAGCACACAAGTCATAAGTGAAGAATTTGGTGAATTTTCACAAAGTGAATACACTCTTATAATCAGAAACCATCCTATCTCTGCCCTCTAATTCGAGGGTTACCATCATCCTGACTTCTGTTAGGCTGACTTCGAATTGGAGAGGTTAGTTTTGCTGATTTTTAACTTAAGAGTACCAGGTGTACTCTTTTGTGTCTTCCTTCTTTTTAAAAAAATTGTTTTTAATGTTTATTTATTTTTGAGAGAGAGGGTGAGAGAGAGAGAGAGAGAGAGAGAGAGAGAGAGAGTCAGTCGGGGAGGGGCAGAGAGGGAGGCAGACACAGAATCTGAAGCAGGATCCAGGCTCCAAGCTGTCAGCACAGAGCCTGACACAAGGCTCAAACCCATGACTGTGAGATCCTGACCTGAGTCAAAGTCGGACACTAAACTGACTGAGCCACCCAGGTGCCCCTGTGTGTTCCTTCTTGAGTTTAACAGTGGAGTCATCTGTGTTTCTGCATCAAGTTGCAGTTAGTTCATTCTCACTGCTATGTAGAGTTCTGTATGGATTTACCACAATTCACCCGTTCCACTACGATGCATGCTTGAGATGTTTCCCAGCTTTGGTTATTATTAACACTGGACATTTGAATGCATGTCTTTCTTTTGGTTGGTATTTCTTGGTGGCTTTTTTTTCAGCTTCATTGAGGTATAATTAACACATAGGAATTTTGTATATATGTAAGCGTATACACACATGTACATGTAAATATAGACTCTATAAATATATATATTTAAAGAGTACTACTTGATGTTTTGATACACATATACATTGTGAAATTATGGCCACAATCAAGTTCATGAGCATACCTATTACATCACAGTTACAATTTTCTTTCTTTCTTTCCTTTGTGTGCGCGTGCACGTGTGTGTGTGTGTGAGTGATGAGAAAACTTAAGATGTATCCTCATAGCAAATTTCAAGGATACAAATAGTATTGTTAACTATAGTCCCCATGCTGTACCTCTGATCTCCAGAACTCATCCATCTAAGATAACCAAAACTTTGTACCCTCCGACCAACATCTTCCCATTTTCTCCATCTGCCCAGCCCCTGGAAACCACCATTCTATTCTACTCTTCACTCCTATGACTTTGACTAGTTTAAGATTCCACATAAAGTGATATCGTGCAGTATTTGTCTTTCTGTGTCTGGCATATTTCACTTAGCACAGTGTCCTCCAGGTTCATCCATGTTGTCCTACATAGCAATTTCCTTATTTCTTAAGGCTGAATAATATTTCAGCCATATATATATATATATATATATATATATATATATATTACATTTTCTTTATCCATTCCTCTGTTGATGGACATTTAAGTTGTTTCCATATCTTGGTGTGAATAATGCTGCAGTGAACATGGAAATATCCCTTTGAGGTCCAGATTTCATTTGCTTTGGAAGTATGCCCTGAAGTGAGATTGCTAGATCATATGGTAGTTCTGTTTTTAGTTTTTAAGAAACCTATGCCATTTTCCATAGTTGTTGTACCAATTTACAGTCCCACCAACAGTGAACAAAGGTTCACTTTCTTGGTAATGCCCTTTAAGCACAAGTTTCTAATTTGGAGGAAGTCCAATTTATCTATTTTTTTCTTTCTTTTTTTTAAATGTTTATTTACTTTCGAGAGAGAGAGCAGGGAAGGGGCAGAAAGAGAGGGAGACAGAGAATCTCAGGCAGGCTCCATGCCATTAGCGCAGAGCCTGACAGATGCAAGGCTTGAACTCACAAACCTTGAGATCACGACCTGAGCTGAAATCAGGAGTCAGACACTTAACCGACTGAGCCACCAGATTCCCCTCTATTTTTTTCTTTTGTTTATACTTTTGATGTAGTATTTACACATTCATTGCCAAATCCAACGATTTACCACTGTTTTCTCCTAAGTGATTTTAAGGTATATATTTAGGTCTTTGATCCATTTTAAATTCATTTTTGCGTGAGATGTGGGTCCAACTCTATTCCTTGGCATGTAGAAATCCAGTATCCAGCTGTCTCATTGCCATTTGTTGAAGAGACTATTGAATGGACTTAACACTCTTGTCAAGATTCAATTGTCCATAGATGTATGGATTTATTTCTGGACTTGCAATTCTACTCTATTGGTCTGTGCATCTATCCTTATACCAGCACCTCACTGTTTGATTAATTGCAGCTTTGTAATAAGTTTTGAATAGGAGAGATGGGCAAGGAAGCAAGACATGACCTGTATTAAACATGTCTAGGGAGGGCTGTGACTCCCAAGAGACTAGGTCGCCAAGATGGCACAGAGGGTGCAGTAGAAAGAGCTCAGGCTTTGTTATTAGTCGGACCTGGTTCAAATCCCAGCCCCACCTCTTATTAGCTGTGTACATGTAGCACAGTATGGGAAATCTTTATTGTTTTGGTTGATTATAAAAATCCTATGTGCCATTTGTAGACATAAAAGAAGCAAAGTCTAAACAGTTTAGAAGTGTGTCAAGTAGCAAGTTACTTAATGTCCTTTAGTCTCAATTCCCCCGTCTGTAAAATGGGGGTGATGATTTTCTTCTAGCGAAGGGTCATGGTGAGACTTGAATGAGATGATGTTTGTATACCCTTTCAGGTAGGCTGTGGATTAGAAACAGACCACACACATACCCACTCTAGGATTAGGTAAAATGAAGTTCCTAATTTAACTGGTCCAGAGCTTATTGGTGACCAGGGACCACACCGGCCAGGAGTCTCCACAGCACATCTTGCTGTGATTTTCTTTTGGCCCCTTGGTTCCCACCCAGGGCGTGCAGTGCTGGCCGACATTCTGTGCACAGGCAGGTTTCTGCCAAGTTGAGAGAGTACCCAAATCCCTATTGTAAAAGTAGCCCTTTGTACTTACGGCTTACTTCATCATTCTGAGAGTACTTGACCCTAACAAAATATATTCTGTTTTCAAAAGGTAGACTCTCTTGCCACTAGAAAAAAATGTCGAGGCTCTCCTGGTTCTTTAGAGCCAGCAGCTTGGTGTCAGCAGAGCCACCGACTTTTGGCCAGGACGAGGCTGAGGTGGAAGGGGAAGCGAGTCAGTGTCTGGACGTTCCCAAACAATGGCTCTGGCTTCTGTCCCCTAACGTTCCAGAAAGTTGTTCCTTCACAGTATTCAAATCACTTGCACAGTGTATGTGTGACCTTGGGAAAGCTATTTAACTGCCATGAGCCTCCATTTCCTCATCACTAAAATGGAAGTAATAGTATTAGAGGAAATAGTACCTACCGTTGTAGGGAGTAAATGACTTGATGTTTGTAAGGTTTGATAAATGTAGAGTGCCCGGGACAGTGCCCGCCACATGGTGAGTGCTATTTCTGTGCTGGCTGCTGTTATTACGAGCCAGCACAGAACGAGATTCCTCTACTAATATCGGCATTTTCCTGTCCAGTTGAATCTGAAAGTTAGGCCATTCCTAGATACAGGGATAGGTGACATGGCCCAGGCAGGCTCTGCCCCAAGGTGGAGCTGTGTGAGGAGAGTGTAAGGGCAGGTAAGGGAAGGAGGCCGAGGTACCTAGGGAAGCGGTCCAGGGACTGAAGAGGCATGGCTGATGAAGACCAGCTGGGACCAGTTGGGTGAGAGGGGCATAGTTGCAGGACCCCCGGGCTAGGGATGAAAAGCGAAGTCAGATGAGAACTCGGGGGGTGGGGACCTTAGCCAGTGCCTGAAGTGTGGGTGACAAGGTCTAGCTTCCTCAAGGGGGCCAAGCATTTAGCCCCAGTGGAGAATTCACAAGCGGATCAGGACACTGAAACAGCCCCTTCCCTTAGCACTTGGACTCAGGCCACAGCTGTTGAGAGACTACACAGAGGGAACCATAGGGATAAGCCAACTAACTCCAGTCCCTACTGCTGGTGGGTCAGAACCAGCAGAGAGGCTGGGAGAGACAGGGCAGTAGCAGGGAAGATCAGGCTTGGGCACAGCCAGACTGACCACTGTGGTATGTAAGTTCACAAGCAGCTTCTTCTGAGACAAAGTGGTGATGCTTTCACTGTCTGTACACTGAGTTTTGTTTTTGTTTTTGTTTTTGTTTTTTTAACATTTATTTATTTTTGAGACAGAGAGAGACAGAGCATGAACGGGGGAGGGGCAGAGAGAGAGGGAGACACAGAATCGGAAGCAGGCTCCAGGCTCTGAGCTATCAGCCCAGAGCCTGACGCAGGGCTCCGAACTCACAGACCGTGAGATCGTGACCTGAGCTGAAGTCGGACGCTCAACCAACTGAGCCACCCAGGCGCCCCATGTACACTGAGTTTTATGAAGCAGGGAAAGATATTAGGAAAAGCACTGTGCAGGGAGTTAGGAATCGAGGATCTCATTCTGGCTACTCCATTAATTTCCATTCTGGCTCTGGGCAAGTCACTTGCCTCTCTGGGCCTGTTTCCTCTGAAGTTGAAGAGGCTGGACTGGTTGACTGAGCACTCTTATAGTTCTGGTATTCTGTAAGTACATGACCCAGGGCCTTCTATGTGTTCTGTGATTGGAAAGGCCAAGGTGCAGGGATGTGAATAGGGCAGGCTGGGATTGGAGGTCCTGGCCAAGGCAGTGCCAGCTTCCAGGGTGCAGCGGGGCGGGGGGGTGGGTGCTGGGGTGGACACCAAAGCCAGGTGGTTGGAGGTCCTGCTTTGTTCCAGAACTTTTGGAATATAACTATCCTTTTGGCAGATTTATAGCAGTGTAGGACCAAAATGACTGTACTGGGTAGGACAGTCAAATGAGAGTGGTGGTCTAGGGTCAGTGAAGCAATAGTTCTGGGGGAGGGTGGAATGTGGGGGGTGGTCTGTCTCCCATGCAGTCGGCGTGGTTGGGGCTCAGGGTGATAAAGGATAGAGAGAAGAGCAAGTCATGGAGCTGAGACAAAGATTTCTCAAGTCTTTTGGGACTTGTCCACACTGAGGTTTGAAGTCATCAGGCAGTGTGGCTTCCCAGGTAGGATGACAGGATGCTTTTAAACAAAGGTAGAAAGACCCTGGAGCAGTGACATCATTTCTGTGACCAAAGGTGGAGAGAGGGGCACAGTGTGGAGGACAGTTGCTAAGCAGGAGCTCATAGGAACCCACTGATATCTGACTCCTTCGTTCTGAAAAATCCTGAGCCCTGATGATAGACAAATGCCGAGCCTGGCTCTCATCTGGGGCATTCTTACCCAGCATGTGCTTGGGAGAGACGCACACCTTTTTCCTCCATCCCGAGCAGTGTGGGCTGTGCTGCAGTTGGAGAAGTTAGATCTCCTAGCTCAGGTGTGTGTTCCCAATCAGCCTCACTCTGATATTTTGGGCATATGTTTTGGTCTCCTCTAATCTGAAGATTGACAGAGCAAATCCTAGGGTTCTGTGTATGTGTGTGGGTGGGGAGGGTCTGTTGATGAGTGCTAGGCCAGGCTGTGGGGAAGTTAGCAGGCGTTAGGGAATAGCTTGCCTGTGCTGTTGCCAGAGGAGGCAGACTTCTGCACGTGAACAACGCGAGAGAGCTGTGCCGGCTGATTGGAACCTAGCATCGGAATGAAGGGCCCAGAGTTCAGGCCAGGCAGATGAGGACCTAGCATCTAAGAACCTTTGGAATCAGGCAGGGCCTGCATCAGGGTAAGAGGGACCCAGTATTATCTTCTTACAAGGTCACATTCCTCAGCAAAGATTTAATCCCAACCTGGCTTTGCCTCTGTGCCCTCTCCAGCACTGCAGACCAACTAATCGGGCCAGGAATTCCACAGTGCACCAGGAGGGCACTGTCCTTGCACCTGCCCCTCCCTCCACAGTCTGGTTTGCCCTGGGTGGGAGAGTCTGGGTGGCATTCCCTTCTCCCCATCACCAAATGTCAGAGAGCAGATGCAGTGACGGTTTGGGCTCCTCTGGGAGAGGGCTTCTGCCAGTGTGTTTTTCATGCAGCTGAGCGTGTGCACCAGTAATTGTGTATGTGGGCTGTAAACGTGTTGTGCCGGGGTGTGTATGCACCACTGAGCTTGTGCACCTTTGAGGGAGGTGCACATGTGCCAACAAGAGTGGCTATGTGGATGTGTGTGAGTGGCAGGTATTTGAATGAAAGCAGGTGAACTGGAGAGAAGTGACTGCAAGAGGCGGGAGGGAGAGACTGGCTTGCTCTCTCTGTCTTCTTCCCCTGCACCTTGGAAGTGGGGGTGGGGGGAGGACAGGTACACTGCCCTTCTCCCAGTGCGAGATAGGCGTGGTCAGGGTCATGAGCCTGCCCCACCCTGCCTGGGCAGTTTCTTCAGGGGTGGAGGGCTGCAGAAGCACCTCTGGAGAGTAGGAGGGGCCAGTTAGATCGGAGCTGATAGCTGTCTGTGTGACCCTGCATGATGAGCTGTGCGGGCAGAAGACCCTGCCCTACCCTCCTGGCTCGCCCCAGAGGAGCTGGGAGCAGGATCCCCGCCTCTGCCACAAGGGGCTCCTGAGGCAATCCGGGGCCGCATCAATGTTGGATGAGCCCACGCCGCCTTCGCAGGGCCTCGATACCATCTTCCTCGGTCTCACTTTTAGTGTAACTGGAGAGCCCAGGGACCAGCCCCGGCCTGCGACCGAGATCTTCTCGTGACGGCGCCACCTGTGGGGGGACTACAGCTGGGGTGGGGAGGCCGGCGCCAGCTGGAGTAGACTGTCCCGGGACGGGGTTGGGGCCTGCTGGCCCGGCCTCTCCGGACAGGGCCGTCGGTTCCAGCCTGGCCTCTCCTAGGCCCCTGGATCCCAGTGCCGGGTTACACCTCCTCCCCCCTCGGGCCACGTCGCCCTCTCCGGGGTGTCATCTGTCTAGTGACCTGTCCTTGGGGCAGTTCAGTCCCATCCCCCCTCCCGGATTTGGGGGTTTCCTGCTCAGGAACGGGCTGGAGGGGCATCAGCTAGACGGACAGAGATCCCCTAGGGGAAGGAAGGGGAGTAGCGGCGACTGGGCAGAGCCTCCCGCTGCAGGTGAGTGTCGGGAGCCCTGAGTGCATGCTGGGAAAGGGAGAGGGCAGGACTGAGGTCTGGGGGTCCCGGCTGGCCATGCTTCTCACCACCTTGACCTCTTCTACTCCAGCCCCCACACCTTACCCCTTGTGACACCACACCCAGCCTGGCCCTGCGAGGCAGCGGTGGTCAAGTGGGCTGGTGGTCCTTAAGCATCTGGCACAAGTGGGCAGTCACTGGGCTGTGGCCTTGGGTGGTTGGGCCTGGGCAGCCATTCTGGTGGGTGGTGAGGTTGAATTAGATTAGCAGCCTGTTTCTGTACATAGTTTAACAGAACACAGGCCTGCCTGTTTGTTTACATACTGTCTTTGGCTGTTTTCGCACTACAACTCAGAGTGGAGTACAGCTCAGTTTGCAAGCCTAGAATATATACCGTCTGGCCCTTTAAGAAAATGTTTGCCCCCCCCCCCCTCAGATATTCTCCAGTCCTTGCTTCTTTTCACCCTCTCCCTGAGCTGGTTCTTGCCTGCCTCCCTCTGCATGCCCCACACCGAGGGCTGGCCCGGGCTGAGTGCTCTCCACACCTGGGAACACAGACTTTGGGGACCGCTACCTCACATCTTGTCACTATCACTTTCTCTGGCAAGAAAGGAAAATAACTGGGGGCAGCAGGTATTCCCAAATCCAATAGGATATCTGAGAGCTGAGGGTGGAGCCCCTACAGCATCCTTGCCTGACCCCAGACTGAAAGTGAGCCCCTTCCTAGGTCACAGGAGCAAGGTGGGTTAGCTGATGGTGAGCACAGTTTTCCTGGGACCACTAAGTCTGGCACCTGAGAGGCTGAGCAGACCAGTTCTTGGTAGGGGCTTCCTGTGACCTCTCCCTGTGGGCCAGGAGCAGGTGACAGCTGAGGTCCCAGTGGAACGGTGGGGAGACAGTGCTGTGTGAACAGATAATTATAGGGCACCAGAATGCTCTGGAGGGAGCCAGGGAGCTCCGGATGCCGGGCCCCTCCCCTGCCTGCTGTCCTGTAGCTTCCAGACCCTGGGGCCCATTGTGCCCTCTTTAAGCCAAGCCTCAAGCCTTTGTGAACAAAACTGAATCCTTTTCCTGAGTTCCTGCACAGCTGAATTGAGGGGAAGGAGAGGAGCAGAGGGAAACAAACCCCAGGGCCTGAAGACAGCTGCATTTCTGCTGCGCCATCACTAGGTGGCACCCTCGAGGTGCCAGCTCCAGCTGGGGAGGGCTGAGTGTTCTGACACTTGCCCAGTCTAATTACAGCCTGAAAGGCTGTGGTCCTCCACATTCTGAATCGCACCAGGCCTGACCAGCTCTGTCTGTCCACTGAGGCAGCTCATCGATACCTCCAGACTCTGTACTTCAGGTCATTTTTACCTAAGAGTCAGAAGGGATCATTAGGGATAACCTGCAGTCCTAATGATCTGTCATTATCAGCCTACTTATCCTCCTCCCCCACAGGGCTCCCTGGAGGCAGGGATTGTCTTATTCTCATTGTCACAGCAGAGAGGGTGTTTGGTGGTGAGTGATGTGAGCCGGACAGAGTGTTGCCATCACTGCTCCCTGCTGCAGTTCATCTAGTGAATGCTTTTTTAGTATCCAGCAGTCCTATCTGCTGGGAAGCTGGGGGTGTGTCGGGGGGAGGTACCCAGGCACATGTAGACCCTGGGAGGGGAGCTGGTTCAGACACAGGAGTAGCCTTTCCCCTCTGGCCTGGTTCTGCTGGTGCCAGCATTCTAGGGGGCCTCTAGAGAGGAGGAGGTGCCGAGGGACACAGGCTAGGACTATAGGATGCTGCTTGTTTCTGGGGAGAATGTCCAGGCATACCTGGCCTTGTCTGGCACTGGGAGCAGGCACACGCTCGTCAAGAACAGAGACAGGGGCTGGGAAGGACTCTAGAACCTATGGTGGTCCTGCCCCTCTCGCCTGGCCACAGCTCATGCCATTCAGGAGCCTCCTGGTGTAACAGGGAGCAATTGTGTGGTCGTACGACCTAGGGTCCTGATGGGGATTTGGAGGGCTGCATCTGTTTTGGGGAAGAGAGCCACCCCCTCCCCGAGCAACTGCTTCTGATAGCCAGGGATGATGTCAGCAAGGGACCTCCACCCAGCCCAAGGACAGACGGACAGTGTGAGTGAGGTCTGAGGTCTGGACTTTGCCTAGAGACTATGGGTGATTGTTGAGCGTCCCTCACCCACTGTAGTTCCTAGGAAGAAGGGTGGAAACTGTCCCACTGAGTCAGTGGAGGCCAGGCCAGCCTGTGCTCTTGGGTGTGACCCTGGGAAGGGGCCCCTTGCAGAATCCTCTCCCTGATGGACTGACACTGACATGCAGGTGCCATTTCCCTGCCTGGAACAGGCTCCACAGTAAGACTGGCATCGTTCACTGGGGTAATTACTGGTTTGGGTTCGATTTCCATTCAAAACAGTAATCCCAGCCTGAGCTGGGTGTCAGATCTGAAGGTTGATTATTAGTAACATTTATCAACAGCCTCTCTCAGCTTCAGGCAATTACAGCTAATCTGCCTTTCCTGCTCCCCACCGTGCAGAACTGCCAGCCTCTTCCCTGCCCGCCCCCTCTGTTCCCTCTTCCCGTCTCTTCTTCTCCCCTCCTCTCTCCTAAGCAGCCAGACTGAGGAAGGGCAGGAGATGGGAGCCACCTTCTGAGTCACCATCACCCCGATATGTAGGGGCCCGTGTGCACACTGGGAATCTGTGCTGCTCAACAGCAATCTTTGTGTTGCAGAGTCTTGTGAAATCTGAATCTGATTCTGTCAGAACTGAGAGGAATCCCTGCAGTTTGCAGACAGGAACTCATGTGTCCTGGCTCCTTGTCATATGATGTATTTTCAACTGCATGAGGGTCCCTCTTGCCCCCGATTCCATCTGTCCTCCCCTTCAGGCCTGAGACTAGGGTGAGGCAATTGAGGCATTTACCTCAGATACAAAATTTAAGGAACCACCAAAAAGCTCAGTAATTGATGTAACTAATATTTCAATGCAATACTCTTTTACATATTTATTTATTTTTGAGAGAGAGAGAGAGTGTGTGTGTGTGTGTGTGCATGAGCAGTGCAGGTGCAGAGAGAGTGGGGCAGAGAATCTGAAGCGGGCTCTGTCCTGACTGCAGGGAGCCCGACGCAGGGCTTGAACCCATGAAGCATGAGATCATGACCTGAGCCAAAGTCTGACGCTTAACCGACAGAGCCACCTAGGCACCCCTTCAATGCAATCCTTTTTAAAAATCAGAATCAATGCAAAAACATCCCTAATGAACAAAATCAAAACTTTAATAGAGGATCCAACCCTTGATTGCAGGATTTGGCCTCACTTGCCTTACTCTAATTCCAGTCTCACAGAACCTGTCTTTGTTTAAAATTTCAATGTTTTGCTTATCAAGAGTATTTTTACATTCAAGTTGACTTAAATGTTATCTTGATCACTGAGTTTTGGTACCTCCTTAAATTTGGCTCCTCATTCAACTCCCCCTCACTATTAATTGGGCGCTAACCCCTGCTCCCTCCATTTCAGCTTCTCTCTGAGCTGGGACCCCCACCAGAAGCTGGCCTTCCTGGGGCCCTTCCTCCACTGCATCCCTCTGGACTTGCTTCAGCCTTCAGATCCCTCTGAGAGGCCGCAGGTTGCCATGGTAACTGCTGCATTAATGGGCAGACAGAACGTGCAGGTCTTGCTTCTGTCCCAGATCGGGTCCAGCCAGGGCTGGATAAGCGCAGGCATGCCTGACAGAGTCCCTGATGCACGAATCTCAAAGGCAGCTAACACACTGCTGCTCGTGTATAGGGATGGAGAATGTCACATGTTTCCGAATCCCTCCCAGGGAGAGGACAGCAAGTCACTAAAGGAAGGCTGTGATGATCTGTTTGTGACAGGGAGGCAGAGGGAGCACTGAAGTAACCAGGGGTGCTGGCTGACCAGCCTCCTGCAGAGGACAGGTCTAATTCCCGGCTTCTGTTTTGCTGAGCTGGACGTGAGCTCAGGTGAGCTGAGGCGCACCTTCACCAGAGGATGCCGCCCTCCCCTGTCCCTTCCCCCAGGCTGTGCTCGGCTTGTCGAAGGGCTAAACAGACATTTCAGGAAAATCAATGTGGAAGAGGTGCCCAGGATGCCAAATCGTATCGGGGACTTGGGGTGTTGTCACGTCAAGGTCCAGGCCTAGGGAGCCAGGCCACTCAGTGTCCAGTTGCTGTCACTGAGGGTCTTGGAGGTAATGTGTCAGAAGCACCCCTGCCCTTGGTCCTCTGCTCCACGAGCTCTCTCCACAGCCCCACAGAGTCGGCACACTCTCCATCACCCAGACTGGCAGTCTGCCATCCAGTGCCCACTCTGGGCCTCAGTTTCCTCTTCTGTGATATACCGATGACAGTGCCCTCCCTAGAGGGTTGTGCTCACCATTAAGAGCTAACATATGTAAAAGTGCTTTGAGCTGCAAAGCACCAGGACAGACAGACTAAAAAGTCACGTTCGGTGGGGCCCTGGAGGTCAGAACTGGAACCAAAGGGAAGTGTATTTGGGGTTGAAGTGAAGAAGAAATTGCCAGTCGCCGAGAAGGAGGGACCACTCTAGGAGTGAGCGCACTGATGCTGGAAGTGTGCACGGAGACGTTTCATAATCACCAGTCCATCCACTTTGCTTCCAAAGGACTTCCTGCCCCTGGCTGTGACCTTGACTGTGACCTTGACTGTGACCTCTCCCAGGGTGTCCTGAAGCTGCCCCACTCCACCCCAATCCCCATCACCCTGGAAATGAGGAAGCTGGCTTCTCTTACAGTGGATACGGCTTTTTCCTGTTCCATGTTCCCTGATTTAACGTATGGACCAGTGTATAAACCGGAGAACTTGGGCAGGCAGTCAAACGGGGGTGGGGGGGAGGGGGTGGGGGAGTGGGGGAGGACCTAGTGTTTGAGAAAGTGCTTACCTGAACATTGGTTTAAGATGCCCTTTGACTCTGACTGGAAAGTTCCATTCTGCCCGTAGTAGGACAGAAGACATCTGAAAGACAAGTTATAAGAGATGGAGGGATGAGGTCTCTAGTTCCAGGTGGGCACCCACATATGCTCCCCTACCTGGAAACTGCCGCCTGCAACACATCTGTGCATGAACCCTTTGTGCTGATGGCCCATGCTGGCTTTGGAGCTTTGTGGCACATGTCAAAGTGGAGAGAACCGCAGGCCGAGAGTTGGGAGACGTGGCTCAGACACTTCCTTCCCCTGAGCCCGATTTGCCCATCTGTGACATGAAGGGGAGGGGTTGAGGTGCCCTCCTCAGCTGATGGTCTGTGATTCTCTTGCCTTCTGGAGGCCATGAGATCTGCCTCTCCTCCACAGCTACTTACGGTGTTTCTACGAGTCTTTGTCTGTCTGCTTGGCACAGCTAGGGGCTGAGGTCTTCAGATCTAGTCCGAGTGGGGTCAGCAATGTGCGGTTTTTCATCTAGACATCATTGCCCTTCAGATATTTGAAATTACATCCCAAAGATTTCTAATTGTTGATCTAGGCACTCATTGGAAGTCTGGGTTCATTTTCGCAAGAACTTGGCCAGGGTTAGGCAAGAAAGGGGAAGAGGTGGGGTGGGAGTAGGGGGGAGAGAGGCAGAGGTGACATGATCCAGGAGTTCCAGTAGGCACCTGACCGCGGGGACACTGGAGGGGTTGGCAGGACTTGGCAGAGTACATTGGCTTAGCTTCTGTCCTGAGTCAGTGGGGAACTTCTGGAGGGTTCAAGCAGGGTCGGGAGACATGATCAGATTTGCATTTAGAATGCTCACTCTGACTCCAGTGGAGGACGGCCCTTATGAGAGGAGCAAGTTGGAGGCAGACACCATCCTGATGCCAAGATCCAGGTGACAGGGACACCCTGCTGAGGATGTGGACCTAAGGAAGGGGGTAGAGTTGAGAGAGGCTTGCCAGCTGGCAGCAAAGGGCTTGATGATCACCTGCCGGCCTTGGCAGGGGAAAGTGGACAGGAAGAGCTGGAAGCTATGCTGGCACCTTGGGGACCAGATGTGTCACTCATGGAGACAGAATGGAGAAGATAAGTGCTCGGACTCACAGGAAGTCTTAAGCTACATACCTCAGTGTGAGCTGCTGTAGGACATCTGGGGAGATGTGTCCAGAGAGCAGGTGGAGGGAGGGTTCTGGAGTTTGGAAGAGGGGTGGGCCCACAATGCAGGCAGTGTATGTTCTTGATAGAATTGTTGTGGGAGGTGAGGCCCTGTGAGGGGGAAGATCACTCACGTGCCCTTTAGGTGGAGTGAGAAGACAAGAGGCTGAGGACACAGACAAGGAAATCCTGGATCCCCCACTAGTCCCTCAAAGACACAAGGTGGGAGACCGCCAGCACAGAGACTGCTACCAACACAGGGCAGGCCACGGAGAGCAGCAGTGGATGTGTTTTCTGGCTGTGGTTCCTCCAGATGGGGACTTTGTCCTCAGTGCACCTGGCTCTGCTGGGGTTGCTATAGCAACCACAGAGGCAGGCACACTTGGTCTCTGTGTTGCCATGGAAATGAGCGGTTGGGTGTCCCTGAGTGGCAGGGCCATGGAGGCCTTGGGGAGTCAGTCTGGTCCCGAAGGGCTTGCAAGGGGGACTGTGACCAGCAGAGAGGGTTTCTGTGCCCTAGTGAATCAGTGACGGTGGTTGTTAGTGTGACTGTTGCCACAGTGATGGGGGGAGACACCGGTGCGAGCTTCAGTTCGGAGCTGAGTACTATAAGGAACTGCAACAGGCTCCAGGTCTTTGTGTGCCGCCTGAAGCAGCCCCAGCCTCCAGACTCACCCCATCGTCTGGCTGCCATGGAGGGAAGGACCCTCTCCTTTCTTTCTGGGTTTGCACTCTTTTGCCGAGACAGGGATTTTGTTCCCAGGAGGCACTCCCCGGCCCATGGGATCTCAGCATTCAAAGCAACACAGGAAACCTGGGCCCCTGAAACGGGGCCACCGAAGAGATCGGTAAGCACTCAACACCCCTGCCTTTAGCCCGTGGACCCCACCCCCGGGTCCACCCCACCCACCTACCCTCACCGACCTCACCCCTTTGCAGTTCCAAGACCTTCCCTTCCCCATCACCATGCTGGGCCCCCACAGCCCTCCCAAAGCCTCAGACGCTAGGCAGGTGAACAGGGAGGCTCTGCTCCTCCACCTGCCCCACATCAGAGGGGCTTCCTCCACCATGGGGGTGAGGCCTCTGCCCTTGGCAGCTCCACACTCCGGCTCTCTGCCTCTTTTGGTGGGCTTCTCCTCCTGGTCTGCATCTGGCCCCCTGTTTTGTCCCAGGTCTCATTACTGCCCCCATTCTGGGCTGCCTGCTTGCTGTCCCAGAGCTCTTCCACCCTGATCCCGTTGAGTCCCCATCTGAAGTGGCCAAGACCAAGGCCCTGAAAGAGGCCTGAAAGACCTGGTCTGGCCAGGCAAGGGGCAGGAATGATGAAGTTGAGGCAACAGGGCGTGGGGTGACACCTTCTTTCCCCCCCCCCCCCCAGGAGAACAACCAGGAGGAAGTACTGGAAGGAAGGAAGGGAGATCGCTAGGTGAGCTGGCAGGGGAGGAGGGAGCGCTGGCTTCGAATGGGCCATTCACGGGAGACTGCAGGGAGGTGGTGGGAAGGACATGAGCAGCTCAGGGGCTATGGACCCCATATGTGCTGAGTGTGTGTGTGTGAAATGGGGTCCTGGGGAGGGGTGACCCCTCCAAAGGCTGCATTCACTATGGCTGTTGTGGCCTTGGTTTGTTCCTCTTAGATTCTTCTGGGGTCTTTTTGCCCTGACTCTAGCCAGCTGCCTAGAGGGCCCAGCTCCCCAGCCTATCCTGGGACTCTCAGCCAGGCCTTTCCCAGAGAGGAGGTGTCCTCAAGGTGTGGCCCAGGACCACTGAGGGAATTCCTTCCCACTGTCCACATCCCCAGACCCACATGCTACCTGCACCAGGCTGACATCCCAGGCCTGTCTTCTACAGTCACGAAATGGGTCTTTTCCAAGACTCTTGACAGGACCTCATTTGTTCTTCACTCATGACAGGAGCCCTAGGACATACTGTTGGTCCAAACGATAGGCAGAAATAGCTGCCTTGTGAAAGAGGGGGCTCAGTGCTGGGTGCAGATAGGCAACATGATGGGATCCCCTCACCAGCATCAGCACGGGGTGCTGAGGATCCCTGGGACCCAAGGAATCTGCCTGCCTCCCAGGGACCAGGCCAGACAAATACGGTAGCATCTGGAGCTCTCATGGATGTTGGTCCTGGATTTCTGATGGGGTTTGTGATGATGGTGCCCTAAGAGGGTAGAGAGCCAGTGGTCTCTGGTATGGCCCCATGGCTGGCCTCCTATGTTCTTCTTTTCAACACAGAGCTTCAAACCAGGTAGAGTTTTTAGCTTAAAGAAAATCTCATGAAGAGGAAGATGGGAGGCATGGAGGTGGTGGTATGTATCCCTTGAGCTTAATTCAGAGGCTCTCAGGAAGGAGGAAGAGGAGGATACAAGGAGTGAACCCTAGGGGGAGGACTATACAGTATGACTCTCATGAAGCTTGAAGACTTCAGCTCATTTGTTTTCTGCAGCTCATGCATCTTGAGCGCTGTGAGCTGATGAGCGTCTCCTTCCTGCACCCACAACCCACAGACCGTCAAGGCTGCAAGAAGCTTTGAGATCCCACAGCCAGTCCCTTGTTTCCCAGCAAACCGAGGCCTCAGGGCAGGGTCACACTGCAAGTTCATGGCAGAGTCAGGACTAGAACTCAGGCCCCCTACTCAAGGCTCTTTCTCTACACTGCAGGCCAGGGAGCCAGCCTCACTGTATGGGAGTCAAGGGGCTTACTGGGAGCATGTGGTCTTTTGGTTATGACCTTGCTTCATGTGAACAGAAGCTCTGAGCATACTGTGACCATCTATCTACAGCTGATGGCTAGCTAGCAGGGACTTCTGGTCATACGGGGTTTCTGGGATGGCTAATTTCTGGGATTTGGTGCCTCTACTTTATATAGGGCTCTCAGTACCACTCTGGCTCTTCCGTGTTTAAAGGCTCTGGCAGTATTTCTTAAAGCTGTGTAATTCAAGATGGTGCCAACAAACATGATGTTTCACCCATGCTGACCAGTCCTGAAGGGCACACAAGGCTGTAACTAGATGAACAAGGGAGGTGAGGACCCAGGCAGCCTCAGGGATGAAGGCTGAGTTATAAGGACATATTTCTGCAGATTGGGAGTAGTCATAATTAATGGCAAAGTTAGATGGTCCAGCCACCTAGGGACCCAGCCAAAGCAAAAGAATCTGGTCCCAGTGTTTATATGCTAGGTTCTACCATCCTACCAGGAGCTTCCATATCTGTGAAAACAGCTCTTCCAAACCCTGGTTCTGAGGTACTTGTCTTCAGCTCACTGACTGTCACCTCTATTTCAGTCATCCATTACCGTGATCTTGTCATCATTTGAAACCATTCCACCTCTGAAGTCTTAATCTCTGTGTCCCTCCTATGCTGTCTGTCTCCCTTGCCTCTACCATGACTGTTTACAGAGACCTTCAAGCTCCTGCCTCTTACTTTCTCCCCTCACCCTGAATCAGCTCTTGGTCCCCTCCAATCTGGATGTTATGACCTATAACTTGAACTGCTCACCATTCACTACCTGGCCCCTCAGCCTCCGACCTCACCCCTAGAACATGGTAACTGCCGTCCTTCTTTAGTCCTGGCTTATTATAGGGCTGAGGTGGTGGGTGGAAATCCCTTCGTGAATTGATGCTAGTGCAACTTCATGGTCCAGCTGAGCCCTCAGCAGTGCCAAGCAGTCCTGCTCCAAACTCCACCCCCCAGCCGTTTCAAAGCTCTCGCATAACCCTCTTCTTTTCCACACCACAGCTTCCTCACTCACTCTCAGCAGCCAACCCAGACTCTCTCTTTACAAGGAAAAGAAAATTTTATAAGGAAAATTCAGGAGGGAATTTCTTTAACCTCTGCCCTGGGTTCCAAATTTACCTGCATCCATGCCCATCCATGCCTCTGGGCCCCATTATACTGAGAAATAGGTGTCCCTCTTCCAGTCAACCTCTCCCCCAGAGATCTGGTAACCCTCCCCTTGACCCCTGCCTGAGTACTTCCTTCTGTTGCTCATTCCTTGTCCCCTGTGTCTTCAATGACTCCACTCTCCTGGCTCCTTCCATTGTAACCCAGTTAAAATAAAAAATACCTTGACTTTACAATCTCCTCTCTCTCCTCCTTTTCTCAGCCAAGCCTATTGAAATCAAAACCAGTGCTTATGATCTCCATCTCCCAGGTCCTGCTGCTGAGTATGCAATCTGCTACAGGCTGGTTTCTGCTCCCACTACTCTACCCATGCTTCCCATGCCCATGTCTCCAATGATTCTAACTGTAAATCCTGGTGCAGCCTGTGAGGTCCTACTTTATCTGTGCAGCGTTTGATGTAGCTGAGCGCACTCTGCCTTTCCAAGCATTCTTCCCTTGAGCTCCATGACCTCACACTCTCCTTTTCTGCCTCCTATTCTGATAGGTATTTCTCTGTTTTCTTCATGAGAGTTTTTTCTTCTGTTCACCCTGGTGATGCTGAACTGGTCCAGAATTCTGTCCTGATCTCTTTTCTCCCTTAGGCTTGTTTCTGCTGATCTACTTGATTGCTATGGCTTCAACCTCTATCTCGAAGCTGATGACTACAGCTGCTACCTAGACATTCGTCCTTTGTTTTATTTTTTCTTTTCAGGTCCGTTACCTTGTGCATCATGTGTATTGAAGCTCTGTTCTAGGTGCATAAACATTTAAGATTGTTATATCTTCTCAAGACCTTAACCCCTTCATTAATACGAAATGTTCTTCTTTATCCCTGGTAATATTTCCAGTTGGTTTGTGTAATCACTCTTGCTTTCTATTGACTAGTGTTTGCATGGCATATCTTTTTCTATCCTTATCTTTTTAACCTCTCTGATTTTATATTTAAAGAGGGTTTCTTGGGGCACCTGACTGCCTCAGTTGGAAGAGCATGCAACTCTTGATCTTGGGGTCATATGTTAGAGCCCCATGTTGGGCATAGAGATTACTTAAATAAAATTAAAAAAAAAATAAAGAGGATTTCTTTTAGAAAGCATTTAATTGTGTCAGTTTTATCCAATATGCCATATTTGACTTTTTAATTGGAGTATTTAGACCATATACATTTAATGTTATTATCACTATGGTTGAGTTTAAGTCTATCATCTTGCCATTAGTAGTCTATTTGTCCTACTTGTTCTTTGTTCCTTTGTCTTCTCTTCTTTCTTTCTTTTAGATTGGGTATTTTTATGGGTCTATTTTATCTCTATTCTTAGCTCATTAGTTGTAACTCTTTTTATGTTCATGTTTTATTTGTTTTTATTAGTCATTGCTCTGGAATTTACATGATATATCTTCACCTTTTAAATAATCTGATACCATTCATGAGTATCATAAGAACCTTACGATAGTATGATTCCATTCCTCCTTTCTGTCTTTTGAACTGTTGTCATGTATTTTGCTTTTATTTCTCATACAAACCCAACAATACATTATTATTTTTGTTGTTTTAAACAATTCAAAAAATTTTTTTAATGTTTATTTATTCTTGAGACAGAGAGAGACAGAGAATGAACAGGGGAGGAGCAGAGAGAGAGGGAGACACAGAATCCAAAGCAGGCTCCAGGCTCTGAGCTGTCAGCACAGAGCCCGATGCGGGGCTTGAACCCATGGACCGTGAGATCACAACCTGAGCTGAAGTGGGATGCTCAACCGACTGAGCCACACAGGCACCCCAGTTGTTTTTTTTTTAAAGTAACATCTTTATTGGAATGTAATTCATATACCATACAGTTCACCTATATATAGTGTTCCATTTAATGGGTTTTAAGTTGTGCAACCCACACTATAATCAATCTTAGAACATTTTTATTACCTATACCCCCCACCACCAAAAACTGCATACCCAGTAGCAATCACTCTCCTCTCTTTTACCTTCCCCCAGCCCTAGGCAACTGCTAACTTATTTTCTCTATAGATTTGCCTATTGTGGAAATTTCATATGAATGGAATCACATACTCTATGGTTGTTTGTGGCTGGCTTCTTTCCTTAGCAGAATGTTTTCAGGGTCCATCTATGTTGTAGTATGTCTCAATGGTTTATTTCTTTTCATTGCCAAATAATATTACACTGTATGGACACACACATTTTGCTTATCTATTCATCAATTGATGAATATTTGGATTATTTTCACTCTATAGCTGTTATAAATGATGCTGCTGTGAAGATTTATGGACACATTTCATTTCTCATGGGTATATACCTAGCAGTAGAACTTCTGGGAAACTCTAATGTTCAGCCTTTTGAGGAACTGCCAGACTGTTTTCCAAAGTGGCCGCATCATTTCACATTCCCATCAGCAATGTATGAAGTTTCTAATTTCTCTACATCCTTGCCAATAAATGTTTTATCTGTGGTTTTTATTATAGCTATCCTAGTGCGTGTGAAGTGGCATCTCATTGTGGTTCTGACTTCTATTTCCCTGATGACTAATCATAACTAATGATGTGCCTATAGGCCATTTGTATATCTTCTTTGGAAAAATGGTTATTCAGATCCTTTGCCCATTTTTAAAATGGATCATTTGTCTTTTTATTATTGAGGTATAACCATTTGTTAGGTATTTAGATACAAGTCCTTTGTCAGATAATGACTTGCAAATATTTTATCGAATTCTGTGGCTTATCTTTTCACTTTCTTGACGATGTCCTTTGTAACACAAAAGTTTTAAATTTTGATGAAGTCTGATTTATCTATTTTTTCTTTTGCTGCTGGTGCTTTTGGTGTCCTAAGAAATCATTGCTTAATCTAAGGTTGTGAAGATTTGTGTCTCGGTGTTCTTCTAAGAGTTTTATGGTTTTAGTCCTTATGTTTAGGTCTTTGATTCATTTTGAGTCAATTTTTGTGTATAGTGTGAGGTAGAGGGTCCCAGGTCATTCTCATTTTAGATACTCAGTTGTCCCAGTACCATTTGCTGAACAAAACTATTCTCTCCTCTCCTACATGGTCTTGGCATTCTTGCTACAAATTGATTGATTTATACATGAGTTTACTCCCAGACTATAAATTTACTGCCTTGATTTACATGTCTGTCCTTATGCCAAGACCACACAGTCTTGATTATTATAGCTTTGTTGTAAGTTTTTGAATTCAGGAAGTGTGAGCTCTCCAAATTTGTTCTTTTTAAAGATTGTTTTGGCTATGCTGGGTGCTTGAATTTCCGTATGAATTTTAGGATCAGCTTGTCAATTTATGCTGAGAAACCAGCTGGTATTCTGATGGGGATTGTGTTGAATCTGTAGATCAACTTGGGGAATATTGCCATCTTAACAGTAGTTAAACTTCTGATCCATAAGAACAGGATGTCTTTTTATTTACTCAGGTCTTCTTTAATTTCTGTCAAAGAAATTTGTAGTTTTCATTGTAAAGTCTTACACTTCTTTTTAAAAATGTATTCCTAAATATTTTATTCCTTTTGATGCTCTTGAAAATTGAATTGTTTTCGGGGCGCCTGGGTGGCGCAGTCGGTTAAGCGTCCGACTTCAGCCAGGTCACGATCTCGCGGTCCGTGAGTTCGAGCCCCGCGTCAGGCTCTGGGCTGATGGCTCAGAGCCTGGAGCCTGTTTCCGATTCTGTGTCTCCCTCTCTCTCTGACCCTCCCCCGTTCATGCTCTGTCTCTCTCTGTCCCAAAAATAAAATAAAAAAAAAAATTGAATTGTTTTCTTAATTTCATTTTTGGATCATTCACTGCAGGTGTATAGAAATATAACTGATTTTGTGCATAGATCTTGTATCCCATATGTTTGTGGAACTCGTTTGTTAGCTCTAATAGTTCTTAGGGTAGATACCTTAGGTTTTCTTTATGCAAAATCCTGTCATCTATGAAGACAGATGGTTTTAATTTTTCCTTTTTAATCTGCATGTCTTTTATCTCATTGTCTTGCCTGATCACCTTGGCTAGAACCTCCAGTACAGTATTGAACAGATTTGTCAAGAGCAAGCATCCTTGTTTTGATCTTAGGGGTAGGTAATACATTCAGTTTTTCACTGTTAAGTATGATTTCACCTTTTGGTTTTCCACAGGTGCCCCTTATCAGGCTGAGGAAATCCCCTTCTATTCCTAGTTTGTTGAACGATTTTATCATGAAGAGGTATTAAATTTTTTCAAAGGCTTTTTCTTTATTGCCTAGACAATTATGGGATTTTTATACTTTATTCTTTTGATATTGTATATGATATTATTGATTTTTAAAAAATTTTTTAATGTTTATTTACTTTTAAGAGAGAGACAGAGTGCGAGAGGGGGAGGGGCAGAGAGAGAGGGAGACAGAATTTGAAGCAGGCTCCAGGCTCTGAGCTGTCAGCACAAAGCCTGACATGGGGCTTGAACTCATGAACTGTGAGACCATGACCTGAGCCAAAGTTGGACTCTTAACTGACTGAGCCAGCCAGGCGGCCCCCAAGATTCATTTTTAGATAAGCCAATTTTGCGTCCCTGGCATAAGTCCTCCTTGGTCAGATGTATAATCTTTTTTATATATTGCTGGATTCAGTGTTTTTTGTTTCTTTTTTTTGTGAGAAAAAAATTTTTCATGAGTACCTACATATTTACTTTTTCTTAGGCTCTTCATATGTGTATGTAAATTATCCTCTAGTATCATTTTCCTTTTCCTTGAAGGACTTGACATTCCTTATAGTGCGGATTTGCTGGTGATGCATTCTCTCAGATTTTATTTGTATGAAGCAGTCTTTATCTTGCTCTCATTTTTGAAATATACTTTGACCAGGAATAGAATTAAAATTGACAGGGCTCCCCACCTTCCCCCCCCCCCCGCCCTCCAGTACTGTAAAGGTGTTGCTGCACTGTCTTCTGGTTTGCATCATTTCATGAACAGTGTGCTGCCATTCTTTTCTTTGTTCCTGTTGGCAGTGTGCATTCCCTTCTCCTTTTCTGGCTGTTTTTTTTTCCATATAAAGTAAAATTTATTTATTTTTAACGTCAGTCCAAGTTAGTTAACATATAGTGTAATAATGATTTCAGAAGTAGAATTTAGTGATCCATCACTTACATACAATACCCAGTGCTCATCCCAACAAATGCCCCCTAATGCCCATCACCCATTTAGCCCATCCCCTACCCCAACATCCCTCCAGCAACCCTCAGTTTGTTCTCTGTATTTAAGAGTCTCTTACGGTTTGCCCTTTTCTGGCTGCTTTTAAGCTTTTTTTCCTTATCACTGGTTTTCAACAATTTGGTTATGAGGAATCTTGGCATAGTTTTCTCTATATTTCTCCTGCTTGAGGTCTTTTGAGGTTGTTGGACTTGTGGGTTTATAATTTTCATCCAGTTTGAAAAGATTTGGGGCATTATTTCTTCAAATATTTTTTTCTGCCTCCCTCCTATTTCCTTCTTTTTTTCCTGGAGCTCTATTTACGTGTATGTTGGATAGCTTGATATTCCACAGTTCACTGATACTTTGGGTTTTCTTTTTTCAGTACTTTTTTCCGAGTTTTATTTCGGAATATTTCTATTGCAGTGTCTTTGAATTCATAATCTTTTCTTCTGCAGTGTCTAATTCTATGCAGTGTACTTTTGTTTTAGGTATTGTGTTTCTCAACTCTGCAAGTTTGATTTGGATCTTAGTTACGTCTTCCATTTTTCTCCTCATTATAGGCATATTTTCTTCTACCTTCTTTGCTCTATGGAGTAAGTTTATAATAGCTCTTCTAACATTCTGGTCCACTAATACTATCATATTTGTCACTTCTACGTATGCTCCTTGTGATTGATTTTTCTTCTAATTATGTGTTCTAGTCTGCTTTTTTGCATGCCTGGTCATATTTTATTAAAGGATAGGTGCTGTGAATTTTACGTTTTTACATTGTTGGGTGCTGGACTCTGTTTGGGGCTTTGTTCTGACACAGTTAAATTATCTAGAATTTGGATCCTTTTGAGGTTTTCTTTTCATCTTTGTTAGGGTAGGTCCAGAGCAGCCTTTAGCCAGGGGCTAATTTAACCTCGCTACTAAAGCAGTATTCTTCTGAGGACTCTGCTTGATGTCCTACGTTTTAGGAGGTCCTTGCAGTCTGGCTGGTAGGAACACAAACTATTCCCAGCTTTCTGTGAGTTTCTGGGAATCTTTGGCCTGCTCCTCCCTGGTGATTCGTTACCCAGCCTCACATAGTCCCCTCACATGCATGAGCTGCTCAGCACGGAGCCAAATATTTGATCTCTTCCCCACCTGCACCAGTCCTGCAAACTCACATTCTGTCTTCCTTTTCAGGCCTGTACCTGTGGTTCCTTCCCCATCTTCACCTGGTAAACTTCCCATCATGCTGAAGGACTTAGTACCACCTCTGCTAGGAAGCTTACTCAGTTGTCCTAGTCACACACAGTGCTAAATTCTATCCTAAGTCTTACTCAACTTTAATCATGGGTTATATCCAGATATGCTACTTGGCTGTGACCTCTCTGAGGGTAAGGGCCTGTCTTGCTTGGCTCTGTACCGGTAGCAGAGGGCTATACGTAGAGTAGGTGTTCTGTATAAGTGCGGGGAATGAATGAAAGCTGGGTATGGAGCCATGGCTGGTGGAAACAAGGAGACCCGAGACCAGCTGCCTTCCAATGATCTGGATGTCCCCAGGCTCTCTGGCCCAGAGCAGAAGGGCTCAGTGTAGGATAGCCTTCCTTCCAGAATTGGACAGTACTGGGCTTGAGGGCTTAGGCTATTTCCTTGCTCTGCCACACAGGGGCTAGACGTATGTGAGCATTCCAGTGGCTGCATTTGTACCTGCTTCAGAGGGAGCCCTGTGACATCATCCCAGCCAGTGTGGGTCCCAGGGAGGGTCTTGGGGTGGGCTGGACTTTTGGCTCCCCACCATCTCCTGCATGGTGGTCAGAAACTATGGCACAAGAAGCCTACTGTGTCACAGGAAATTCTTATTGAAAAGAGGTTTTGAATAGGGTGTGGGGCAGGGCTTTGATGACTGGGATGTGTGGCCATGCAGTGTAACTCTGTTGGGAAAGGTCCTGCTTGCTCAGCCACTTAAAAACGTGTATACTGTGATTCGATTGTAACTTCCATGAAGGCAGGGGCCATGTCTGTCTTTTTCATTGTTGTGTCCTCAACTCACTGAGAACTCATAAATAATTGTCAAATGGATAATAACAGCTGAAATTTATTGAGGGCTTACAGCACATCACAGATGGTTCTAAGCCTTTTACATATATTAGCTCATATAATGGTAACAACCACCCTGCAAGGTACACACTATTATCATTCTCATTTTGCAAAAGGAGAAACTGGGACATGAGTGGATAAGTAAGTTGCCCAAGGTCACATTGTCACGTAAGTAGATCCTAAGGGCTTTGCCTAACTCCCTGTCCTGTAGTCTGGCTGAAGCAGGGCTACCTTGGGCTTTCCCAGCCCTACCAAGAGGGACTATGGGTGCCCCAGGGAGCCTTTCCCAGCCCCTGTCCAGCAGGGAGAGCTCTTCAGATACTGTGGCACATAGTCCCAGTACTTTAGAGCATGCAGGGTGCCATATTAGAGCCCATCCTAGATCAACTGAATCCAGATCTCTGGGAGCAGGGTCCTAGAAACAGAATTTTTAAAGAGCTCCCCAGGGAACTCTGATGTCCAGACAGATTTGGGAACTACTGGCCCAGACTCCGGAGAAAGGAAGTAGATACTCCTCAGGAAAAGAAGTGATAGCTTCTTACCCAGAACAACTTCACAACACCTTTTTTAGAAGCATGGTTGTATTACGTGGTGTGAACATATATTATAAAATAACATTAAAATATTTTAAGAAGTATTGTAGTAAATTTGGAATACGTGAACAATATAAGGAAGAAAAATTAAATTATCTATAATCCCAATATGTAAACATAACTCCTGTTAACTTTTTATTTCTATCTTTTAACCTTTCAAAGTATATATGGTATATATAAAAACACAAATTGGGGCGCCTGGCTGGCTCCTAATCTTGGGGTCATGAGTTTGAGCCCCACATTAGACCTAGAGCTTACTTAAAAATAATTTTTTTAAAGCACATATTTTAGGGGCACCTGAGTGGCTTAGTCGGTTAAGTGTCCAACTTCAGCTCAGGTCACGAACTTGTGGTTTGTGGGTTCGACACCCGCATCGGGCTCCGTGCTGACAGCTCAGAGCCTGGATCCTGCTTTGGATTCTGTGTCTCCCTCCCTCTCTCTCTCTGTTCCTACCCCACTTTTGCTCTGTATTTCTCTCTCTCAAAAATAAATAAAGATTAAAAAGAATAAAGCACATATTTTAGTGCACAGCTTATAATGCATTTCCACAGCTGAAAACAGTCATGTTCATAAAACCCAAACTAAGAAACAGAATGTTGCCAGCACCCTAGAAGTTTCCTTTGAGCTCCTTTTGGTGACTGCCCCCTCCCAAAGCTGTTTCCCTGACTCCTAATATCATAGATTGATTTTGCTTGTGCTCAGCATTTATATAAATGGAATAATTCACTATATCCTGTTTGAATGTGTCTTGCTTTGCTCAATATTATATTTGGGAGATTCATCTGTGTTAGGTATATACTTACACGGTAGTTCATTTTTTGCTGCTATATAGAATTTAATTGTGTGACGATAGCACAATTTATATATCCACCTAACTGTTGATGGAATTTTGGAATTTTAAAGTATTTGGCAATCATCACATGGTGCTGCCAGGAACAGTCTCGTACACGTCCTTTGCACGTGTGTGTGCATTTCTGTGGGGTATATACCCAGGAGTGAAATTGTAGAGTTTTGTGTTCACCTTTAGTAGATGCTGCCAGAGTTTGCCAAAGTGGTTCTACAGATACTCTTTCACCAGCAGTATGTGAGTCCCGGTCACTCCACATCCTCACCAAACTTTAGGTTTTTCTGTCTTTTTATCTTAGCTTATTCTGGTGAATGTGTGGTATTGATTGCGGTATTGGTATTGCATCTCCTTGGTGAATAATAAAGTTGAACATCTTTTCCTTCATGCATTTTTTCTTTTTTACCTTTTTTTTTTTTTTTTTGTAGCGAGAGAGAAAGAGAGAAACAGCATGAGCAGGGGAGAGGAGCAGAGGGAGAGAGAGGGAGAATCCATGCTCAGCACAGAGCCTGCCATGGGGCTTGATCCAATGACTCTGGGATCACAACCTGAGCTGAAATCAAGTGTCAGATGCTCAACCAACAAAGCCACCCAGGTGTCCCCCACCCCAATGCTTTTTTAAAGATTTTCTTTTTAAGTAATCTCCACACCCAACATGGGGCTCAAACTTACAACCCCGAGATCAAGAGTCCCATGCTCTTCCAACTGAGCCATCCAGGCACCCCTCATGGATTTTTTAAAAAATCCTTTATGTATGTGCCCACCCTGGAAACCTCTAGTTCACTAGGAGGGGGTAGAAAAAGAAAAAGAAAAAGGAGAATGAGTAAGGTAAACCATAAAGCAGAAGCATCTGGGTAAAGTCGTATGCTCCTCTCCCTTTCAGTGGGCTTAAAGTAAGTTTAAGTAACTTACTTAAAAGTAAGTTCTGTCTAACTTAGACCTTAAAGAAAAGATCTGGTCTGCTCTTGTTCTGTCTCTTAGCTCTTTCTTCCTATGCTTTTCTCAGCCATTTAGTTTTTACTTGTTCTGCCAACAGCATCAGGATGGTTGGGGAGGAGGCGTTTTTATGAACTTTGCACAGATAGTCTTCAGAGAAAGGCTGCTGTCACAAAGGAGAAGCTTCCAGTCAGGGTCAGGAAGGGCGCCTCGGGTAGCTAATGCCCGGGTCTGGTCGCAGGTGCCAAGCTCCCTGAGTGGCAGGGAGCTTCCCAGAGCCGAGCTGTAAGCCTTGCAAGGTACATGGCAAGAGTGAGGTGGTTTAGTATTGTGTTGTTGCTGCAGCAAATTCTTCACTAAAAAAATTGGGTTTCAGTTCTGTCAAGGTACTATTTTGTTTTGTTTTGTTTTTTTACTTAAAAAAACTTTTTAACATTTATTCATTTTTGAGAGAGAAAGAGAGAGAGAGAGGGAGAGAGAGATTAGGGGAGGGGCAGAGAGAGAAGGAGACACAGAATTTGAAGCAGGCTCCAGGCTCTGAGCTGTCAGCACAGAGCCCGATGTGGGGCTCGAACTCACAGACCCCAAAATTATGACCTGAGCCGAAGTGCGGCGCTTAACCTAAGCGACTGAGCCACCCAGATACCCCAATATATCATTAAATATTGTTAGACGAATATTGTTTTGATGGCTGTATAATAGTTCTTTTTATAGACTTATCGAAATTTATTTAACCATTTTCCTGTTTGGATTATTTCAGTAATTTCAAAATCCTCAATGATGAACATCTTTGTACATAAATTTCCATGCTTACCTGCTTGCTTACTTAGACTAGCTTCAGGGAAGTGAAATTCATGGCTCAAAAGGCCTGAGTGCCTCAAAGATATTCAGTAAAGGTCTTTGATATGTTCCTAGGATCACATTTCCTTCCAGAAGGACTCCCCATGAGGACATCTCGCAGCAAGTGCCTGCAAAGTGCCTCCCTCAGTGCCGTCTGCCATCTTTACATTCAGTTCAGTTCATGGTGCCTCTTGCCATATAGGACACTGTTGCTCTTAGCTTAATAAATCTGTGTGGCTTCTGGATTTAGGAACATGCTTAGAAGAGCTCCTAAACATGATTGGAGGAATATTCTCCAACATTTTCTACTTGTAGTCTTCTTGTTTTGTTTTGTTTTGTTTTTGTTTTGTTTTCTTTACAAGAAGTCTTTAATCCATCTGTTAGGTGTTTTTGTGAGTCACACGAGGTAGGGGTATACTTTTGTTCCCCCAAGTGGATAGCAAGCTGATCTTGAAACCATATACTAAATAGTGTAACATTTCTTCAGAGTTTTGTGAGGCCAGCTTCATCATAACCCAATTTCTTCTGCAGACGTGGGTATGTTTACACATCATATGGGCCTGTTTGATCATTCTCGAGCTAGTGCTGCTGTTTGGGTCATTTCAGATTCATAGTACAGTTTCGTAGCCTGTATGGCAAGTCCTTATTCTTTTTCTCTTACTGCATTTTCTTGGTTATCTTGGAAAATTGACTTATTTGGAATAAATTTGTCCTATTGAAAACAGAAATCCTACTGCACTTATGTTTAGAATGGCAATTGAATCCATAAATTCATTTGATCAAATGACAATACCATACAGGAACAGAGGGTGTGTCACTTTTTATCATGGGTGTTCATATAGGTAAGATCTCTAGTTTGATTTATTAGGATTTTAGTGTGCTTTCATATATATCTGAGATGTTTCTTCTGAAGCTTCCCAGGATATCTTATTTCTTCTGTTGCTTTTGTGGGTAAGATCTCTGGTTGTTTTCTTTTTAACTAGATGTTTCTGATATGTAGGAAAATTATTTAGAGTCAGTGTGTCAGAGATGAAAGGGCCAGAGTATAGTCTTACTCTCCCTGAGCCCCAGGGACACTGAGGCTAGAGGACTGGGGACTTGCTCCAGGCCAAAGATGAGTCATGGCCTAGCCAAGTCTGAAGCCCAGACCTAGATACATAGCCCGTGTCCCCTTGAAACCCCCCAAGCTAGGCAGAGGGAAAGACTTGTAACACATCAATCAGGGAACCAACTACTGTTGCCATGGAAACCTGAAGGCAGTGTCTTCTGGGAGGACCAGGATGCATTGTCCAGAGAGAACAGGCTGCACTAGGGTGGGCCAGTCTAGGGATGCCCTGTCTCTGGGCGTGTGTGTGTGTGTGTGTGTGTGTGTGTGTGTGTGTGTGTGAGAGAGAGAGAGAGAGAGAGAGAGAGAGAGAGATCACATGGATGCAAGAGTGAAAATGAGTACATGCTTTCTAAAGAAGGAGGTGCTCACCCCATCTTTTAAGGCCTGCTCTGTTACTCCTATCAGTGCTGGGTGGTGCTGTAAGAAGAGGCACTGTGCCATTAAATGGCTTCCCTGTGTTCATCGGTGTCCAGTCTGAGGCTGCTCTCAGAGTGAGCTGGAAGAAGTCTGGGAGGTATGCTGACATCTGCCCATCGTGTGCCCTGGAGCCCACCTGGCATCTGCTGGACACTGGCTTCTCCTCCTCTTCACCTGGGGTGTTCCAGGAGAGAGGACTTCACCCAGGCCATGTAGACACTGGGGTGATGGGACCCTTCACCCCAGGACTCCCCTCCGCTGCTGGTGGGCCAAGTGGCAAAGACAGTGCAGGAGTACAGGCTGATAGTCAGATGGACTGGACAGGCCCCAACCTTCAGATGGAGCTCAGAGTTGGGACAGCCAAGGACAGGATGTGCCTCTGCCACTACCTCAGTCTAGCAAGATATGAGAAGGGGACATGGCCTGGAGTCCTGAGAGTGTCAGCGGGGTTTGTAGTTGGGAGTCCTGACTTCCCTGTTTGTCTTCCTGCCAGCTGTCCCCCGCCCAGGATCCTGTGCCTCTTGCTTCCTGATCCCTCCCATGAGCCCAGGAGAGCCTGAGCACAGCCTCTGAACAAGGCCCACGTATCTCCATGGAAGCCTGCTGTTGCTGGGTGTGGGAGGAGCTTCCAGAAGCAGGTGGGGCATTTTTGTTTGGGAGTGGGGATGCTGGAGAGAGCAGCCAGGAGGTGGGCTGCTGGAGCCCCCCCATGGTGCCTGAGGCTGGGCCTAAAGGAAACCAAGGTGTTTAGCCGGCAGTCTTTGTCCCCTCCCTCCCACCTTACGCCCCTCTGCCTACCAGTCCTGTTACTTCCCCTGAATCTCAGACCAGAGCCTGACCCCCAGGAAAGCAAACTGTCACCCAGGGAAGCTCACCTCAGCTTTCCCAACTCCTGCTGCCTGGATTCCCCTCATGCTCCTTGATCCAGGGGGTAGGCTTAAGGGCTGGTGGGGGGGTCTTCCGTCTTGGAACATGGAGGTGATATGGGGACGTGTTGAGTGTATGAGCTCAGCATATGGGGTGGCATGTGTGGGTGCCTGTGATATGTGAGTGTGGAGAGGAGTAGAGGTAGGTGATGGTATATATGCATGCATGGCGTGTGTGTATGTTTTGTGGAGGCTGAGAACTGTGTGTGGTAGGTCTGGAGTGATGGGGGCCGCGTGGTGGGTAAGGTGACATATCCATTGATACGTGAAATGCCCTGAATTGGGGGGTAATAGGTACTTGCTGGGGGGTGTGCATGTTTGGAGCATGTGAAGGCATTTCAAGTACGTGCGCATGTATGAGTATTGTGTGGTGGTTTGGGCAGGTGGATACTGGGTGTGTATGAGACACAGCTGGAGGCAAATATGTATGCGGAGTATCTGAGGTAATGGATGGGAGGCAGCTGTACACACGTAAACTTGTCTGCACGTGGCATAGGAAGGGCTGACATGTTAGTGTATGTGGTGTGGCTTGGAAGGGGGAGGGCAATGTGTGGGTTCAAGATACGTGCATGGTACGCCTGAGGCGATGTGTGTGTGTGTTGGGGGGGATGCAAATGAGTTAGTATGTGAGTGGGCAGAGTGTGTGTGGAGAAGGGGAAGTGGGCGTATAACCCTCCCTACACCTCAAGAGTTGGTGGGCATGGTTTTCCCACTAAAAGTTGAAGAATCTGAGGCTCACACAGGGGACCCCATCTCTGGCAGCCCACAGCCTAGACTCTAGAGGGTGGGGGTTGGGCCTGGCCCCTCTGGTGGCCTGGTGGGTTATGGCAGGTCACGTTCAGTTCTTCAGGGTCACTGTCCTGCAGCTGGCCCGCGTGCCTCCCCAGCCGTAAAGGAGAGTTTGTGCAAGCCAGTTGTTAAACGTAGCTGCTGTTAAGCTTAAACTATATAAACTTAAATAAGTGAAAATATAAAATTAAGATCTAAAACAAAGGTGACAGATACACAAAGCTCACCCCTTTTTTTTTTTTTAAACTGCATTTGACTACATCTGTGCTCTTGAGGTGATTCGTGCCTGTTGTATCTGTGCAGTAGAAATAATCTGCCCAGCTCTGCCTTGTGTCACACAACTGGCCACAGAGGGTGTATTTACTCCATAGTAGTCAGGAAATGCTACAAATGAAGACCGGAGTTGTTTTGTTGATTATCTAGATCTACGAAAGAGATGGGGGGAGATGCTATGAGAGCAAATGAACTTCAAAGTGTATCTTGTCTGTGGCTGCTATATTGTCTTCACTTATATTGTAGTTTAGTAGTCTCTATACCCAGTGTGGGGCTCAAACTCACCACCCTGAGATCAAGAGTCACATGCCCTTCTGAGCCAGCCAGACATCCCTAGATCAGTAAAATTTATAGTAAACTTACATATGTATGCATGCAAACATGTTTTGGAGAGCTGAGTGTTAAACATCACCGTTGAAAGCTCTCAGTAGGTCCTAGTTACTCACAAGCCCCCAACAGGTCTCCTTTATCCTACAGGAGGTGAGGTGAAGGAGGGCAGGTGCAACTTGCAAAGGCATTGGAGCAGCTTCCAGAAAAGCTGTGGCTTGTCACCAGCTCAGCTGTGACTTCGTCCTGGTCCTGGGCCAGGTGGTCAGAGCTCACCTACAGCACATTCATTCTGTGCTGGCTTCCTAAGCCCCCTCCCTGTGCCCGATGCTGGGGATTCATGGGTAGGGGGAAGAAGTGCTCACTGCCTGCCTGGAGCCCATGGCCCGGGGGAGGACACACCGAGTCACAGCCAGTCATTCCCTGGAGAGTGTAGGGCAGGCAGGATATACCTCGCCCGGCTGGAGAAGGAAGGAGACTGGGACAGGTTAGTTGGGCTGGGAGTGTGCCACCTGGGGCAGTGGCCCTCGGCACTGAGTGTGTAAGGGTTCTCTGTTAAACATGCAGAGACTCTTTTGGCACGTCTAGACAGGGAGGTGCCCAGGAGTCTGCAGTATGCTAGGGCATGGTGAAGGAGGTGGCCCTTAGGCCACATTTGGAGAAACATTGTTCCAGTGAACTGAGAGGATGAAGTTCCTTTGGGAGGTCGGGGTGGCTGGAGCAAACCAGAGGCTGGCCAGCCTGGTGGGAGGGCAGAGAGGAGTAGGCGACAGAGGCGGGCAGCAGGCCGCGTGAAGGGGGTTGGAGTCTATCCTGTAGAATGAGGGGCCGTCGAAGGATCCTTGTCAGCAGACAAGTGATAGGCTCAGATTGACTTTGGAAGGTGTATGCTCTTAGAGAGGGCAGAACTGGAGGCAGGGAGCCTGGAAGAGGCTGGAGACACATGAGGCCTAAACCCAGAGGCATCAGAACAGGGTAAGGGGACCAAAAGAGGGCACCGTAGGTCCAATAAACTGGGCTAGAAGAAAGAGGAGGTAGGGTGAATCTGGGCTTCTGGGCTGGTGATTGAGTCGATGGCGGGGCTCATAATGTTGCTGGAAACAGCAGAAGAGCAGATCTGGGGTGAGAGACATTGCGGTTTGGACCTGGAGACTTAGTTGGTGGTTCTGGAGGAGCCCAGAGGCATTAGGAACTCAGAGGAGCCACCAGGAAGTAGATTTGGGAGCCCCTGCAGATAGGTGGTGGGGCTCTGGGAGTGGAAAGGTCGCCTGGGAGAACACAGAACGAGAAGTGTCTCAGAGAGCCATCCAGATTTGGTCTTGAAGGGCCAGGAACCCAGGTGTTTATCTTGGTCTCATTTCTGGAAGAAAGTGGGTGTTGGGGGGCAGTTACCAGTCCTCCATGCAGGAGAGCTGAAGAGTGGGCTGGAGAGGAGGAGGAGGAGTTCAGAACTGTGGGCAGGCAGCTGGCTGTCTTCTGTGAAGAGCTGGGAGCCATGATGGTTAGGAGTCACAGGGCCCCATTTTCAGCTCCGGTCCTGGCTCTGCTATCAACTTGCTGTGTGACCTTTGGCAAATCACTACTCACTCTCGGCCTCAGCTTCTCCATCTGCCAAAGAGAAGGTGGGACCAGACCAGTGACTTTCAAATGACATTTGGAGCTCCAGGGCCACCCAGAAGTATCCCCAGGGAAGTGCTGGGGGGAAGGGGAGCTCTCGGTGGGGCATTCCCACCCCTGCCCCACCCCAAGCTTCATCCAGAGCCACTTGCTTTTATGTTTTCTATGTTGGCTGCCGGCTGAAAACCACTGGGTCGGAGGATCCCAAGTCTGAAGCCTTGTCAACATAGACACTGATGGAGAATGAAGAGTAAATAAAACACAGTGAGGAAACCAAGTATCCTCCTACAGCACTGTGTGGGCCTCAGCACCCATTCGCCATGTAGCAAAGTCATGGTCATGCCTAGTCACATAGGACTCAGCCCTGCCTGCTTGTGGATGATTTCAGCTGTCAGTGCAGTTCAGTTTACTTCCTCCTCCTGGCTGGCAGGTCACCAGTCTCAGCCATTAGTGTGTCCCTAGAGGAATCTGTGTGACACCAGCCCTTCTCTACTGCTCCCAGGGCAAATGCAGTGTGAGGTTGGCTGTGAAGCAGCATGTCAGCTTCCCTGTCCCTTGATGTGCTCTGTCCATGGTCTCTACCTAGACAGAGCAAAGGTTCTTAGAACAGGACACAAAAAACACTTGGGCTGCTCCCAGAGCTTGGCTTCAGTGATGATGCCCACTGTTGTGCTGGAGGCCTCAGTGGGTATTGCTCTGATTTCCCTCCAGCCCCACCCGGCATCCCCCAAATGCCCTTGACAGCCAGGTACTATCAGCAAACTGGAGGCAAGGCTGGGTCCAGACTAGTGGGGCGGGGGGGCAATGAGAGGGGAGACCCTCAAATGGGAACAGGATGCCCTTCTAGTGCCTCCACGGGGGAAACAGGCCTGTGTGACTTCACATCCCCGAGAAGCCCAGGCATGGCTCCCCTCCCTCAGGGTAGGAGCTATGGAGGGGCAGCTGCCCCACACCTTGGTTTTGGCATCCTGCGGCAGGGGGTACAGGATGGGGGGCAGCCAACTTGGAGGAGCCAGAGATCCCATGCCCCTTCAGCCCAAGCTCTTGTCCCAGCATATACGCCCCTCCCATTGCTGGGAAGGTGGTTCAGCCCCTGACCCTACCCCCTAAGGGAGGGGCTGTGGTCTGTCCCTCAAACTAGAGCACACAGGGTTCCAGGCTCAAACTGTGCCTTTGGGGTGCTCCAGGTTCTGGGGGCTCTTGCTACCTTAGGAACTGTTTGGGGGAAGAGCTCAGCAGAATGGCTTCCTCCCTGTGCTCTCCTTAGTATCCTAGATGGACTCAGAAAGTTTCTCCAAGGCTCCTGAGAAGAGCCCCCTCCAGCCCACCCTGGAGTCCCTCCCTGTTCTTGCCCATGTTCTCAGGGTTCCCCAGACCACAGGGTCCACTTCAACCAGTTCTCGCTTGGCAGGGTGGTTGCATGGGGGCAGGGGTGACGACTCTCGGTGTTTCCTGACAACAGGCTGGGGGACTCAAGCACCAATGTGAAGCTGAAGAGTGTCGTGGAGACAGGGGGCGGTGAGACGGAGTCTGCCCAGGCCACGCCCGTGGCTGGGGTGTGGCCCTGGGCCTGGGGAGGGTCGCTGTTTGAGAGGAGGACGCAGCTTTATAAAATGACTCCGTAAGTATGGCCTGGGCAGGCGGGGCCACAGGCCCCCACTGCCCCACTTGGGACCTGGGCACGGACCAGGAGCACCTGCTGCAGGCGACCCTGCAGCAGGGAGTGGGGGACCCTGGAGAGATGGGAGGCTGCTGGTGTCAAGGAAACACAAATGCTTGGGCCAAGGCAGAGGCTGGCTCTGGGCCTCTGGGGAATGGGGGAGGCCAGGTGCTCCCCAGTGTTCAAGGCTGCCGGGCTGAGGTATTCCCTTGAGCATTGTGTGTGTGTGTGTGTGTGTGTGTGTGTGTGTTCACACACATGAGGGGCTGTGGTATCTGCTATGATTACTGACTCCATTGGCCCAAATTAAGAACCCTCTGAACTCAGAAGCCTAGGAAGGCAGGCCCATGACTTCTTTCTTAGACATCAAAGTCTCTAGAAAAGTGGTTTGTCTCATGTGAACCTATGAGAGGGTTTGAAAAATACATATCCCAGACCCTACCACCAGAGTGTCTACAATGCAGCCCAGGAATCTCCATTTTAAACCCCCGCCCCGGTGATGTTGATAGACTGCTGTAGCTGAGTGAGGAAACCATTGCTCTGGAGGGACGCCTACCCTGGGCCAGTCTTATTTTAGGTGTGTGGTGGCTCGGGCCTCTGCCTACAAAACCGTTAGACACTCATGCTTTGACCCTTACAGATGCTCTGACAATCCAGAATCTCACATGAGGGGAAGACCCCACGTGCTTTTCAGTACCCTCTTCCTGGAGCACAAGAAGAGAAAGCATGGTGAATGGGGCGGGCCCTTGAAGGAGAAGAAATTTCAGGAAGGACTGGTCTCAGGAGGAAGGACCCTTGCATCCCAGTGTCTAGGGCTACGTTCACGGACCGGTGGCTCAGAGCTCAGGGCACCCATGGGGCAACCCCTGCATGGTCCCCCATCCAGTCCTGTGGACGAGCCTGGCTCTTTTAGGACAGACACAACTAAGAATAGGGCTCAGAGAGTGGACTTCTAGAAGGTAGGCATGCCCAAGGATAGTTGTGGATTTTAGTTGGTGGAGTTGCTTTTTAACATGTTTAGTACATTAAAAAAAAAAAAAGGAATCCACTTAATTTAAAATGACCCTTAAAGCCCTCATCATTAACACGAAGTTTACTGACTTCACTGAATGGACATGAGGTAGCTTCCAGGACATTTGCATGGTGAAGCTGGAGTAGGAGTTGGTCTGAGCCCATTTCCTTCCTGTCCGGCCTGTCCAGGGGCATGCATTCACATCACCCCACGCTGCACACTTCCCGGCCTCCTGGCTGTGGAGCATCTGAGGTGCTCACTCGACCCAGTTTGCTGCATCAATCCCCAAGTGCTGAACCTCTGGGCTCCTTCCAGTTCCTTGCTATTATAAATATCACTGCTATGAATATCTCTGGGCAAATTACTTTCTTAGTATTTTACTGGGAAGCATTCCCCAAGTGGAATTACTAAGTCAAAGGGCACAAGCAATTTTATAGCTCTTGTCACATATTACTAGATGGTTCTCCAGAAATATTGAGCCTGTTTACCATGACACCGATTATGTATGGCTGTCCCTACAGCCCTCCAATATTAAGGTTCATTGTTTTTACTTGTTGGGAGCTGTATTACTTTGTTTTGATTTGTCCCCATTGCCATATTGGTCAGGAGTGGCGCTATAACCTTGTTTTCAGTGTGATGTTCCCTGGAGGACCCCGAGAACCTGATGGGCATCATTTGCTCTACAGGAATTACAGTGCGGTCATTTCAAAGAGCTGGCCCGGGGCCTGGAAACAAAGTTTTGGTTCTCCAGACTTAACTCGGTTCACAGCCCCCCAGCAGGAGGCCAGCATGCACCCCGGGACCACTGTTCCAAACGCTCTGATGCTGGGTGCACTTTGGAAGCAGAAGCACTTGTCCTGGGGAGAAGACTGAAATGAAGGGAAGAGGGAAATCCTGTGGCCCTCTGCTTGTCGCTGGCCTGGCATGCTCTGCTGGGGGGAACTACACAGCCGCCTGCCTGGCCGTGGCCTCGTGGGTGCACAGATCGCCATGCTGTGCTTGCGGCTGTGGGCATGGAGATAAACCAGGTGTGGGGCTTTATAGCACACTTGCCTGTTGTCTTGATCCTGAAGATCATTGGGGAAGCTGCACCCAGAGTTTGTCCACTGCCTGTCAGACCAGGATGTTGACCAGAGGTCAGCTGGGTAAGACCAGGAGTGTTTATTGAGGTCTGGGCCCTTCGGTCTTGGCCGAGGTCCAAGCACGGGGAGTTTGGGACAAGATAGGCATTAGGGAACATTGCCTCATCTCAGCATCCCAGACTGTGGCCTGAAGGTAATGCAGACACGGTCAATGCAATCATCATGCAATCAGGGACTCAAGCCAGGGACAGTGAGGTTCAGGGCACAATACCCAGTAAAGAAATCGGGATGCCACAGCTGTCACAGGCAGGGCCACGGTGCACCCTTTGATCTCGGAACAGGCCAGATGAGGGAGGAAGATAAGTCTGAGCAGATGTGGGTGGTGGGCAGTGGCAACTTGCATAGCACGTGAGGCTGAAGTCACAGTGTCAAAGGACTCAGAAAACCTGAGAACAGAGAGACAGATATGGACATTCCAGGGTATTCTGGGCAGACTGGAGCAGTAGCAGTAGGCAGTTTGTACAACCACGGGGGTTCAGTTTCTGTACTAAGGGCCTCTCCATGGGGAAGCAGGATGCTGGGGGAGGGTAGGACACAGGGTCAGTATATGGTACAGACAAGAGAGCCAAGCTTCTTAGAGGGGAATTGGCAGAAGCTGGCCAGGGGATCCACTTTCCAGCCCAACAGCTGTGTTTGGCCAGGGCTCCTGTCTGCAGAGGGCAAGCCCAGATTGTGGGCATCAGGCTGAAGGTAAGGCAAGCATCTTATTGGGTAACAGGGAGATCTCCTGGGTCCACCTAGGTCCTCCAGGCTTTGGGCAGTCAGCAAATCCCCTTTCCCTCTCATTCCTGGCCTGCTGCTCATGGGGCCAGCTTGGTGGGGCTGAGGCAGGTGCTAATGGCAGAGGAGACGTGCAGGTACCCCAGAATCCCCAAGTGGCAACTAGACAGAGTTGAGAAATGCTTTGGTGCAGCAGAAGTATGGACTTCAGATTCAAATAAGTTGGTCTAATCCTGGTACTACACATGACCTCAGTTTAACATCTCCGAGCCTCTGTTTCCTCTTCTGTGAAATGGAGATACTCATTACAGCATGGTTGAAAAGATTAGATTAGCAAAGAATACATGAGGGTGCCTGGGTGGCTCAGTCGGTTGTGTGTCTGACTTTTGATTTCAGCTCAGGTCATGATCCTAGGGTCGTGGAATCGAGCCCTGCATCAGGCTCCACACTGAGCATAGACCTGCTTGGGATTCTCTCTTTCTCTCTTTCTCTCTCTCTCCCTCTAAAAAAAAAAAAAAATACACTAAAGTGCTCAGCACACATAGTTATTGCTCAGCAAATGCCAGTTTCCTTCCTTTTGCCTCTTCACGTACCTAGAGCAGGTTGAATGTCTGCTAGGCCCAGGTACACCTCCTCCCTGGGCCAGGAGGTCCTCGGGTGGGGGAGTGGGGAAGCAGGGGGGCATGGTGGAAGGGGCAGCATGCTCCCTGCTAAGCTGGAATAGAACCTCAGCTTCCGGGTTAATTTGACCTGGGGCTCAGGTTGGGTGTACAACATGGGAAGCAGCAAGTTGGTGGGTTAAATGCTGGCAGGTTTCTGAGCCTCTGTTTCCTTATTTGAAAACCGGGTATATTCACATCTCACTTCCCAGAGGTTGGGTGAAGAGTAGCCAGAATACATGTAACCACTCACTAGCACCACTCACGCACATAGCAGGGGCCCGTACTTTCGTGGCAGTGTGGTTTCTGTGGCTGCTGACACCTCTGTTGACTCCAGAATCATATCGACTTGGGGAGTTTCTCTCTGTGACCCCGAGCCCAGCTTGGGGTCTGACAGACATGGAACAGGGCACATGCATGGTGGTTAGTGTTCGCTCTGCCTGATCGTGTCATCCTAGAGGTGGCTGAGGAGGGAGGACCCAGGAGGAAGCTGCCCTGGAGTCCTTGGAACCTGTGGGGGCCCAGGGGACACAGGGAGAACAGGGCAGGGCAGTACTCTGGACAGATGAAGGAATTTATTTTAAACTGAGCTGGGAAGATTCTAGAGCAGTTCTCTCTCACATAGGGGATTCTGACGGTGGCAAGTGCCAGCTAGTCTGCTCAGGCGCTGGGCCGAGATCTGGTTTGGCACCTGGTGGGACAGCCTTTTCCCTGCAGGAGCCGTTACCAGAGGCAGGCAGCAGAGAGGTGATGGATTTGGGGAGTGCCCAGCACAGGTCAGGAGTAGGTGAGGATAGGGCCACCTACTAGGTGCAGGTCCAAGTCCGTGCAGTCCAGAGGGAGCTGGCCCTGGGCTCTGTCTCTGGACGCATCATCTGCCAGTGCCCTGGGCCTGACCCCAGACCTGGTGCCTCACTGTGCACAGGGGTTGGACCTTACTCCTCTCTGGGGGCAGGAGGACCATGCAAAGGATGCAGATGTTTGGAGAGTCAGGCCCTGAAGCGGCTTCAGCCTTCCCCCAGGGCCACCTTGCTCTAGGCACTAGGGCTGTGGGGCAAGAGGATTCCAGGTTTCTGAATCCCATTCCGTCACCTGCAAGTTGGAGACCTGAGACGATCTAGCCTGTCTGACTCTTTGAGTCCCTTTATGGAAAATGTCCTCATGTGTCAGATGTTGTGCTTGTGCTGGGTGTGCAGCAGGGGGCAGAGCTGGACCTGGTCCCATGGAGTTTATGGTCTAGAACTAGACTTCTTGTTACACCAATAATACCAGCAGTGTTCGGGACTTTGGCTGTGGTCACAAAACTACTCTGAAGGCGTGTAAATCTGCCTGCACAAGCTCAGTCCCTGCTGGGTAGACAGACATGCACCTTGCAAATGGCCTCCTGTCTCCACCTCCTGGGAAGACCCAGGATCTTGTGGGCTCCCTGGATCCCCTGACAGCATGTGCACACCTGTACACACCTGTGCACAGCTATCCCTGTGGAAAGGTGGGCCTCCTTGCTCTCACTGTGTTGCTGACGTCCATTCTGAACCTGGAACCCCAGCAATCTCTTCTCCCACTTCCTCATCTGCTCCCCATTCGCCCAGCATCTGGTTCCAGGAAGACACTGGTCTGTAAGTCTGACACTAACTAGGTCCTTCTTCTTCAGCTCCTGCTTCTGGCTCCTTCCTCCACCAACAAGATCAGTAACACTCATTCTTTACTGAGCACTGGGGCTCTAGCACAGTGGGATCGTCAGCGAACTCTTTTCTCCCCAGATTCCTTCTTGCTCACCCGTGTCAAGGAGAGCACCTACAGGGATCACATGGCCCTGGGTTTGGACCCTGCTCTGCTTCTTACTAGCTGTGCCAGAACTTGGGCAAGTTGTATCACCTTCTGGAACCTGTTTCCTGATGTGTAAAATGGGAACCTTCTCTGTAGGGCTGCCATAAAGATTAAATGAGACCTTGCACATGCAGCTTTTTAGCACAGTGCCTAGCACATAGTAGGTGTCTAATACATGCTAGCTCCTGTTATCACTCTGTGCCTAAAATTTGGAGTGGGTGACTGGAACAGTTACGCTCACTTATTCACTCAGCAACTTTTTATCAATCTTCTACCTTGTTCCAGGCGCTATCCCAGGTACAGGGGATACAGCGGGGAGCGAAACAGGGAAGATGCCTGCCCTCAGGGAGCTCCGATTCTTCTTGTTTCCACAGTTACAAACTCAAACCTCTGCCGTCAGCCCTCCCCAGCTCTCAGTCTGCACCTTTCCCCACGACTCCCTGAATTTCCATCTTCTGACCTCCCCCCCACCCCACACTAAGCTCCGTGTCCTATAGGTGCTGGAACCTAGTACATCCAAACAGGGACTCAAACCTGCTCCTCCCACCACATTCCTGGAGAGGGTCCCCATGCACTCCAGCCCCACCTCAGATATGCAGCTGTCCCCTAATCATCACCATTATCAGGGCATCACCTCTTACAGAGCGCTTACTACGTCAGCATAATTCTGAAGGCTTTCTTTTTTTTACATTAATTTTTAAAAATTTACATCCAAGTTAGTTACCATATAGTGTAATAATGATTTCAGGAATAGAGGTTAGTGATGCATCACCTACATATAACCCCCAGTGCTCATCCCAACAAGTGTCCTCCCTAATGCCCCTTGCCCATTTAGCCCATCCCCCTACCCACACCCCCTCCAGCAGCCCTCAGTTCGTTCTCGGTATTTAAGAGTCTCTCATGGTTTGTCCCCCTCCCTGTTTTTATCTTATTTTTGCTTCCCTTCCCTTATGTTCATCTGTTTTGTATTTTAAATTCCACATATGAGTTCACTCATATGATATTTGTCTTTCTCTATAAAATCATTTAATCTCGTGACATGCCTAAGAAATAGTTCCCATTATTTGCAGATGAGAAAACTGAGGCCAGGATGGTTAAATAAATAGACCAAGACCCCATTAGTATAGGGCCAGGAAAAAAGCCCATGCAATCTGGCCTCAGAAATTGTCTCCAAAGGCTGTGATTTTCCTACCCCTGTGTAATCCTGCCTTGGTCCCGCAGGCTCACCTGGACCCTTCCCCCCCCCCCCCCCCCCCGCCCCCTTCTCTGCCACGGGCCAGGCCACTCTGGAGTGGTGAGCCCACTCCCGGATCCCTGCTCCAAGGGCTGCTGTGATCTTCTTCCTCACAGAGCTAGACGATGTCATGTCCCCAGTGCTAGCAACCCCTGGGGTTTCCCATTGGTAAGAGATTCAAGGCCAAGCACTCAGCCTGGCCCCAAATAACCTCCCCTTTATCCTCCCCCTCAGTTCCTGCTCACGGGTTCCAGCCACACCACCCACCTCAACACCCTCCTGCCTCCTGTGTCTCCCCCTTTACCTTTATATTAAACTTCAGTCTGGGGGCATGTGGGTGTGGCTCAGTTGGTTGAGGGTCCAACTCCTAGTTTCAGCTCAGGTCATGATCTCACGGTTCATGAGTTTGAGCCCCGTGTCAGGCTTCTCACTGAGTGTGTGTGGACCTTGCTTGGGAGTTTCTCTCTCTCCCTCTCCCTCTCCCTCTCCCTCTCCCTCTCCCTCTCCCTCTCCCTCACCCTCTCCCTTTCCCTCTCCGTCTCCCTCCCTCTGCCCCCTTCCCTGCTTGTTCTCTTTCTCCCTACCATAAAAAAATAACTTAAAATAAAAAGAATACATTCTTAAAAACAAAAAAACAAACCAAACATAACTTCAATGCAGCCTCAAATGCCACCTCTGCTGCAAAGCCATGCCTGATACCCCCCACCCGGCCAGACCCCACCGCCCTCTCCCCTGCGCCCCCACAGCTCTGGACCTTCACTGGCCCAGACCTCCGACTTCTGTCCACCTGGGATTATCCTCTGTTGTGTCTGCGTCCACCCGGGCCGTGTCCTCCACTGCCCTGTGGGCTTCACACACTGGCGCCGTGTCTCATTCATCTCTGGGTCCCAGTGACCGACAGGCTGGGTGCCGAGCGAGCCCCAACGCTGAATGAACAGAGCCGGCCTATGGCGTCACTTGGTGATTTGGGGCAGGAAAGGGCCAGACATCTTTCTGTTCTCCCATCGAGTCCTGCTGCAGAAACCAGAAATGGGAATGATTCCCACCTTGTCAGGTCCCAGAATGGCTGAGCTGGAAGGGCCAGTAGAGGTCATCTGCGTTAATCCTTTATCTTTGCAACGTTGGACTGAGGCCCAGAAAGGGGGCAAGCCCTGGAAGCTGGCAGCATTCAGAGCCCGGCCTCTGAGCCAGAGTCCTGGCTGTGTTGCTGAGCTGCTGTATTTTCTCTTTGCTCTTTCTCTACATCAGCCACCTGCCGTGGTAACAGCAGTTACCCGTCTCCTTAGAGTGGCAGCGTCCTCCCAGCTTTCCAGATAACTGCGTGCACACTTCACCCCTTTGTTGTCACCACTGGGCGTTCTCATTATCTTATTGAGTGTCCTTTTTCGGGTAACTGACATTTAAATTAAGTTCTTGGGGAGAATGGGGTGTGTTTCTGGGTTACTTATTTTCTTCCCTTGAAGTTTGCTGTGTGATCTGTGTCCATCACCACACAGTTTGAGTCGTGGTAGCTTTAGCATGTATTTTACTATCTAGTGGAACTGGTCCTCCTCTCATTAACTGTCATTATCAGAATTTCTTTGTTTTCTTACCTACTTTTGTTTTGGCTTCCAGAATATCTTCACCTGGGTTTTCTAGAGGAATTAAGGCCAGTGACTACTTTATCCCAGGCTGCCCTAATCTGGAGTATTGACATAGGTCAGTTGAATTGAGCACTCTTTAGTAATTTTTTAAGTGTTTATTTATTTTTGTGGGAGGGGGCAGAGAGAGAGGGAGAGGGAGGATGCAAAGTGGGCTCCACGCCGAAGCAGGGAGCCAGATGCGGGGCTCGAACTACAAACCATGAGATCTGACCTGAAGTCAGATGCTTAACTGACTGCGCCACCCAGATGCCCCTGAATTGAGCACTCTTTTTTTTTTTTTAAGTTTAATGATTTAATTTGAGAGAGAGGGAGAGAGAGAGGAGAGAGAGAGAGTAGGGGAAGGGCAGAGAGAGAGGGAGAGACAGAATCCCAAGCAGGCTCCAAGCTGTCAGCACAGAGCCCAATGAGAGGCTCAAATTTACAAACCGTGAGCTGAAGTCGGACACTTAACTGACTGAGCCACCCCGGTGCCCCTGTATTGAGCACTCTTAGCTCATGTCTCTGAAAATGGAAGAGGCCCCTTGACTGGGTGAAACAGGCAAGCAAGGAAGTAGTGGCACCAGCTCCCTGACTACTCCCCTCCCCTCACCATCGTCCCCTGTTCTGCTGTCCTGGGACTGTGGCTTTTCCTGAGACTAGGACCCCTTGGGCAGCCTCTTGTGTAGTGGGGAAGTCTAGGGAGCGGGCCTGGCTCACGGGAGCTCTGCACATGCACCGCTGTCTCTGGCCACATCCCCACCTCCCCGGGCCCGGGCCTGACTTCCTGATGAGTCTGTCTGCACCCCTCGATCCTTTTGCTTTGGTACGAGGCTCTGCCTCTCACTGCCCACTCTCCCAAAGGGCTGTTACCTTTCCTCTTAAGAGCCTGTTACTGCTAAAAACACTCAGTTGAGGTACAGAGTGGACACCTAATTATATCACCGACCCAACTGCTTTGTGAGACAAAATTTAGAAACACCGTTGAGTGACATTAGCAAGTCAAGGCGGGGTGGGGGGGTCCCTTGGCTTTCTTATCATAGAGCCCACGTTCACAAACCAGCTTGTTCAGCCACCTTTCTTTAGATCACCATCCAAGGGAACATTAAGAAATCCCTGCACCTTATCAAGTTCCAGAATCCCCTTGGTATTTTGCTTGGAACTAAATGAAATGTAATTTAGGAAGAAGTACTGTCTTTAAAATGGTCTTCTAATCACATAGGAATATACTGAGAATCTCCATTATTTTGTCATTTTCTTCATATGAATCACAAATAAGTCTCATCAATATTGTTTTAAAACCCTTTACACAGTCTTCTCTTCATTATCTCGTCTTCATTATCATTCTGTTAAACTTTATTATTTTGTAATGATAACAGAAATGTTATTGGCTTTTCTTTTTTATGTATTTTTTTAAAGTTTATTTATTTTGAGAGAGACAGAGAGACAGTGCAAGAGGGGGAGGGGCAGAGAGAGAGATCTGAAGCAGGCTGTGTGCTGACAGCAGAGAGTCCGTTGAGAGGCTTGAACTCACAAACCATGAGATCATTACTGGAGCCAAAGTCAGATGCTTAACTGACTGAGCCACCCAGGTGCCCCTTTTTATCTTCTTATCTGGCAACTCTATTGAACTTTCTGATTCTAGAGATTTTCTCGATGATCCCCTTATGTTTTTTCAGGATCCCCATACAGCATATCACTTGTAATAACATAAATTATGACTCCTCCTTTCTAATATAGTAGACTAATGACTATTCATCAGTGTTGCCCTCAGGAACTTTTAAAAAATACATAACCACAACCTTGGGCTCAGCAACAGGGCCCAGGGCCTGGGAGCAGTGGGGTGAGAGGTAGATTCCAGACCAAGGAGATGGCACCTGCAGGCCTGGAAAGAGCATGAGCTTGGCTTGTCTGGAAGCAAGCCAGTATGGGGAACAGAAGCATGATCAGCCTGGTAACACTTTAAAATTTTTGGTCTGTGAGCAAGGAAGTCAGTAAGGATTTTAAGCAGCAGGTGCAATGGCAGATTTGCTCGGTGAAAAGATCACTCTTGCTGCCATGTGAGAACAGACTGCAGGGCGGCCAGAGGGAAAGGGGGTGCACAGCATTATGTAACAACAGCTAAGTCACACGTCTCCTCACTATGTGCCAGGCGCTGTTTGCGGTGGCTCATATATATTAACTATCAAGTTCCCAGGCACGCAGGTAGTTGGTGGTTCAGCCTGGTCTGGAACCAGCAGACCCGGCTCCAGGGTCCACTCTGAAGCACCACAGCTTGTCCCATCCACAGACAAAGTAGTTTGGATGATGGTGGTGGCATTGGTGGTGGTGAGAAGGGGACCAGCTAAAGAGATACTTAGTACTTAATATCAGTGGGACCTGGTGATGGATTGGATATCAGGATGGGGGAGATATCAAGTACCCATTCTACCACACGTTCGTGGCCATTTGGAGTTTCTCTGGGACATGGATGTTCACTTTTCCACTGGGTTGTTCACATGCACACTTCACCCCTACTTATTTTCATGGGGAGGGAGGGAAATCGGACTCACTTGCCAGGGTGCATTCTGCACCGTCCGTGTGTCTTCTGGGCATGTGACTGGATAAGGGATAGGTGTCTGCTCATCATACCTTTGGCTCGGGGGGGTACGAGATCAAGGTGAGCCTGATCTGAGTGTTCTCTACTCTCCAAGGGCAATTGGAAATGTGTGTCCTTTTCATATAAATTGACTGTTGGGGCCCTAGATAATGGAACTCTAGTGATATTGAAGGCCCCGGACATCAATCTCACAAATTGATACATTGAGGCCAAGAAAACTGGGACAGGACTTGTCTGGTGTCATAGGAGGCCAGGGACTGAGCCCTGGAACTCAGGTTTCCCAACATCCAAGACATTAGCGGCATCTTCAGTGCTACTGAGGGAGCAGCAAGTGTCTGTCCTGGTGGGGGGCCAGAGGAGGATCCCGCAGTGTGTCACAGCCAAGAGGTGGGGGTGGGGCAAATCTGAGGACAGGTTGGTGGAGCCAGAGAAATGGGTACCAATAGCTCATGAAAACCAGACGGGCTGAGGTGTGGGTATGGGGAGCTGGGACACATTATAGAGACCTGGGGGATTTTGGAGCAGGTGGTCAGGAGGCTGGGGCAGAGCAGAGGGTGACTGGGTGTGTGATTGGGCACCTCTCAGTGTCCTGCCCACTGGGGAATGGAGACCTCTGAAGTTCATTTGGAGGGCAGGCCCAGCTTGTCTTCAGAGAGACACCTGAAGCCCTACAAATGTGAGAGCCAGGACAGGGCCGACTAACCTACGATGACCAGGTCAGAATCCAGGGTATACAATTGACCCTTGAAACAGCATGAGTTTGACCTGTGTGGGTCTAGTCATACACAGATTTTTTTCGGATATAGTATAGTACTGTAAATGTCATGTGTAATAATGCAAACGTATATGATTTTCTTGACATCTTTTTTCTCTAGTTTATTGTAAGAATACAGTATATAATACATATAACATACAAAACATGCATTGACTCCTTAACAGTAAGGCTCAACAGTAAGCTATTAGCAGTTAAGTTTTGGGGGGAATCAAAAGTTATATGTGAACCTTTGCCTGTGTGGAAGGTCAATGCCCCTAACCCCCCATTGTTCAAGAGTCAACTGTAAGGGTGCCTTGGTGGCTCAGTCGGTTAAGCATTCAACTTCGGCTTAGGTCGTGATCTCATAGTTTGTGGGTTCAACCTTGTGTTGGGCTCTGTGTTGACAAGAGTCTGCTTGGGATTCTCTCTCTTTGCCCTTCCCTCCCTCACTCTCTCTCTTTCTCTCAAATACAATTTTAAAGTCAACTGTAAAAACAAAACAAAACAAAAAAACTCCAAAAACGATGACGTACAATGACCAGGTCAGAATCCAGGGCCTCGTGCTGCTGAGTGGAACCCCTGTCTCCAGGGCCCCGCTCCCTGCCAGTCTCAATGTGGCAGGATCAGGAAGGCGCAGGCTCTCTGGCAGCAGGGAGGGTGGTGCCTGCAGAGGAGACGTGCAGGAAGGTAGGCTGTGGTGGGGACTAGGAATCAGGGAGAGATGAAGAGAGAGATCCGAAGCAGCCTGGAGTTGGAGAAAGGCAGCAATGGATCCTGCCCCGCCCAATGCCACCAGCTCTCCAGACTTCCCCTCATCGCCTGGAAGGGGCTACACATGGCCTCCTCCCTGCGCCAGAGCTGGGCAGTGCCGGTGGGGGGGTAGGCGGCCCGGGCAAAGCAGCCGCCTCTGGGACTTCCTGTTCTCATCCTCAGCAAAGCCTGGCACGGGCCCTGAGGCATAGTTCTTTGGCCTGGACTGAGTAAATCCTCGCTGTTCTGAGGGCCCGGTGGCCCCTCGGGGTTCCTGTGAGCATCAGTGAGAGAATACAGTAACACTTAGCACAGTGCCAGTCCCAGGTGAGGGCTCAGCAAGCAGGAGCTCTAATTACTAACTGTTGGCACCTCTTCATGGTGCTTTGGACTTTCGACCCAGCGGTCACAGGCTCACACTCCTCTCAGTTCAGCCTCACACACCCTGTGCAGTATAAGACATGCACTTAACAGATGAAGAAACTGAGGCAAGTCTGGGCCCGTGGTCCCTAGCTACCCAGTGAGTTAGCAGTACAGAGAGGACAAGAGTTTAGCTCTCCTAAGTCTAGCATATGTTCACTTTCTTCTATAAAATATAAGACTTTAATCCTTATTTCAGAGTAGAGCATAACCCTTTGTCTGCTACCAGTCCTCCTGTAAAGTCAAAATATCAGAGAAATTTAGTACTGGAAGGTAGCCTTCAAAATGGTTCTACCCACTGATTTTCATGAGGCACAGAGAGGCTACATACTCACTCAAGGTCACACAGCACAGAGCCAGCACTGGAACTTAAGGTGTTCTTTCCTCTATACTCGCTACTATTATAGGTCTTGGAACTTTTATCCCCATTTCAGAGATGGGAAAACTGAGCCATAGAGGTAAAACTATTGACTCCAGTCCCATAGCACTGCCTTTCAGGACACTGCTTCTTCAGTAACCTGGTGGCTCTAGTCTGATATTTGTGAACCATCTGCAGCAAAAGGGAAGGCCATGGAGTGAAATGTTGCTATATTGGAAGTAACATGCTTTGCAAATTGTTTAAATTGCATTTCAGGGTCTGATTCCTCTTGCTAGAGAGATTGGTTTATGAATTCAGAGTAGGATTGTTTAAAATGCATTTCACATTTTAAATAACCATGGTTTTCTTAGGTGAGAAAGAATAACAGGTCAAAAACGCACACTCATAGGCTTTTCTGAAAGGTTACAATATAAAATGTTCTTTGCTGGAGGATATGAAGGCACTGGCTCTCTGTTTGACAAAGGAGAGGGCTCTGCTAGATAAATCCTGCATTATGAACAAATGAGAACTGTGTCCCTCTCTTCCTGATCAGCTTAATTCCTTGTTGCTTATCTGCAAATCCAATAATGCCAGTAAAACAAACCCCTTGGGCAGGCTGAGCTCAGGGGCCTGGACGCTCCTCCTCAGAAGCCTTTTTGTGTTTATAACTTCAGTTCCTGCTCCCAGGAGAGCAGGGCTCAGAAGCCCTGTCAGAAAGTGGGCAGGAGAACTTGTCTGGGAGTGGCAGTTTTCCCAAGATGGGTCTCCCGGCCCCCAGCCCCAGTCCGGGGCCCTCTGAGCAGGAAACTCTCTCGATTCTCAGGGCAGAGCCAGGGAACTGGGGACCGAGCAGGTATTAAGATCCAGCATCCTTCCCGCACATCCCCTGTGCCCCTGCAAGATAAACAACCTGGCCCAAAATTGCAGGCGTTTCTTGTGCCTGCATGCTTAAAGTGTGGTCACCTGGGTGTCATCTTGCTGCTATATCATACTCCACTAGGTGACTAAGGATATTTCAACTGCACAGCTTTTAAAATATTATTTATTTGTTTATGACATCCATGGTGCACTGACAGTATTTATTTACTGTTCATTTCCCCCAACGGGGGCAGGGGTATTTTCTGTGCTCTTTAGGGGTTACTAGGCGCTCATGGGAGCTGAAACCCAGACCTTATAGGAAACCCAGCACCTGGAAAGAGGAGCCACGTGTCAAAAGGTTGTGGTCCTAGGGTGGCCTAGCTGATGGCACTAGACTGTGTCTCTCTCACCCCGGGCAACTTTTTATGAGACCATTCATGTGTGTGCCAGCACGTGGAACTTCTTTATAGGACATTATTTCCTGCAATAGCGGATCCCATCCCATAAACCTGTTCCTCTGTCGTTAAAAACTCCTCATAAAGGGTGCTTAATGATCCCTCCTGTGAACACAGAATTCTTTACTTAACCGAGTCCCAACTGATAGACATTTTGTACCCCCAACTCCTGCCAATTTCTCCTATTAGAAATAAAGCTGTCATGACTATCTGTACATAAATGTAGCAGGATTCTTGCACAGAGTCGTGACACCAAGGCTTTTCTTTCCAGGGAGCAACTTTATTCGTGCCGACACCACTCAGTTGGGTTCGTCCCCGAAGAACTGAGCCCTGAATGCCACGTGGCATAGTTTTTTATACATTTTCTATTTTTTTGTCTCCCATATATGGTAACACACAAATATGCAGTCTGATTAAGTGGTCTCATGTTACAAGGTTGTGAGGAATGTTGTCACATACACGAATAGTCAGGTTGCCTTGAGGTTTTTTTTTTTTTTCTTCTTTCCTTAGGGAGGTGACCCTACCACACAAACTTTTGATTCCGTTGCATATTTCCCCTGGCTAGATTTCTAGAACAGGAATTAATGAGTCAAAGGGCTAAGGCTCTCATCATTTGGTTTTCTCTAGAGGATTGCAGTTAAGCCTGTGGCTCTAGAACTCTCTGGTGCCTGAGCTTGAATTTGAACTCTCCCACTTATTGTCTGTGTGACTTTGAGCAGGTTATGTAACCTCCTGTTTCTTCACCTGTAAAATGGGGATAATAATAGTACCTACCTCATAGTGTTGTTAGGATTCAATGAGAGGAACCATGTGTGTGAATAGGCATGACTCATGAGACGTCATCATAAAGCAAACTTTATTTTTGTCTCCCACGGTCTCTTTAATTTTATTCTATGGGGCTGCTCCCCCCCCCCCCCCCCCCCCCCCCCCGCAAACCTAGATGAAATTGAGGGTAAGTCCCATGACTTCTCTGGCCACTTTCAGGGAACCAAAAGTTGTCCTGTGAGTAATTAATATGTCCTGTCTATTGCAATAAGCAAATCTTAAATTGCGGAGTTACCCATCATGATCTGCTGAAAGCCAGCTGCCTGCAGGAGAGGGTCCAGTTTGCAGCTCTGACTCTTTCTAGGGTCTAAAGTGAAGGGAAGGAGGGGAGGAAGAGAGGAGAGGGACAGGAAAATTCTTCCTCCTCTCTCTCACGTGAGTGCCTTTTGAGGTTCTTGGAGACCATTCCATCGTTTGGGGTGTCTCCGTAAGCACAGCTCCCTCGATGTGAGTGATGCTTGCTCTTTATCCTCCATAGGACACTCTGGTTCCTTTCTCAGGCCCTGGGAAGCCCAGGCCTGTCCCCTCTGCCCACTGTCACCTCCTCCCACAAGGGGGGAGGTCCTCTTGACTGGGATCTAAGACAACCACATCTGGTCCTCTTGCTGGGACCCGCGTGGGCCCCCCGAAATACTCACGTATCCTTTGCCCACAAACCTGACCCTGAGTCAGCAGAGCCCTCTTGGCCATCAGGGCAGCCACCCCCCACCTGCTCTCTGGATTTGTAGGCGTGAATCAGTTGCCTGTGCCCCATGGCCTCAGGACAATTATGGCCACATATGAAGCCATCCTGGGGGGGGGGTCTCCAAGCCCCACTCCCTGGACTTGAGGCAAAGGCCATGTACCCTGCTGTGCTCCCACTGAGAGTCCGCTGGACCCCGAGACTCCTTCTAAAATTCCTCCTAGACCTCCAGCAACATTTTTTGCAGACTGGCATATTTTTTTATGTATTAGAGGCAGGTGATGGGCACCTGGTCACAGACCCAGGTTTTCACTGCCTCTCTTCCAAGTCCCATTTGGGGCTATCCCACCTCACTTTGGTATGTGGTATCTGTTAACGCGGAGCCTCGACTGGAGAGTTGCATTTCATCATTACCTACTGCCCTTATTTGCTTTTTATGGAACATGTGGAGAAGGGCCAGGCACATAGCATGTACTCAACAAGTGATGGTCTCGTGTGACCCCAGCTCACAGGCTCCCCACTTACGTTCATTTCATCACTATTCCTTTTGACTTTATCCCTATTACCTTGTTTTATGCTTTACCATTTTATTTTTCCTGTGGACTGTGCTGGCTGTGGTGATGTTGGTAGTGATTTTAATTTGCTATTATCTTCTGCAGTTATTTGGAAAAATATACGTATTGTTTTTATTTTTTCAAAGTTTATTTATTTTGAGAGAGAGAGAGAGAGAGGGAGTACAGGTGGGTGGAGTAGGGGCAGAGAGAGAGGGAAAGAGAGAGAGAATCCCAAGCAAGCTCCACACTTTCAGCATGAGCTCAATGTGGGGCTTGAACTCACAGACTGTGAGATCATGACTGGAGCCGAAATCAAGAGTCAGACGCTTAACTGACTGAGCCACCCAGGCGCCCCTACACATTTTGCTTGTAATTCTTCTAGTGCTTACACTGCATTTTTTCAAATATGTCAGTAAGCCTATCTGCCTCACTTTAATCGTGGAGAAATGGGGCAGTGGGCACTGTCCGGCTGTCCACATATGCTACCGTTTTGCCATGATGTCTACCCAATGGCTTTGAAAAGACACTGGGCTCTGGTCTAGCATCCGCTCATTTCTGTCCTGGACTTTCCAAATAGCCCGCTAGCAGTTGCCAATACCTCTGGCCTTGTCTCCCTCTGTCCGCCATTTTGCTCCCAATTATGTCTTTCTAAAAGTACATCTGGGAAGGTTACTCTTGGCTTCAAACCCTCAGTGATGCCTCATTAGCTCTAGAATAAAATCCACATTCCTCAGTCTGGTGTCCAGGGTGCCAGGGGATCTGGCCCTACCTTAACTTTCTAGGCCCTTCTCCTGCCACGTGGAACAGCTACCCTCCATGCCACCACACGGGTTTGCATTTTGGTTTTCAAGGGCATCGGTCACATATTCTTATATCCTGATTGATGCCTTCGCTCACGTCATCTTCTCTGTCTGGAATGCCCTTTGGTCAGAGACCAGCACAGCACTGGGCCAGTTGTAAAATCTCAGTAACTGGTAAGCTTCCCCCTTCCTTTCTTATTAGTCTCTCAGAATCCTTCAAGGCCTGATTCCAATGTCATCTTTTTCACTCTCAGGACAGATTTGTCCTAACCTGACTTCCCCTCCCTCTGGTACCACTGGCTGCCCCTCCTCTGTGCCCCCAGTACTTTGTACACCTGTACTGTAACCCCAGCACCTTGGTGCTTTCAGTCCCTCCTGCCAGATGGAATGCTCCCCAAGAGCAGCACTGGGCCGGCCTGACACCTGCCCAAGCCCTGTGTGGACCTGCGAGCCCGGTCGGGTCCAGTCAATATATGATTGATTCGAATTGCCTTCCTCACCCTGCAAGGATGCAACACCAAGCTACTACGCAGGGCACCTTGGGACTTAGTGCCCAATCTGAATAGGTATTCACTTATTATTCATATCCGTTTGTTTCTAAAATTGATTAGAGGTGAGCCACACTCAATAAAACTGTTAAATTAGAAACAGAAAATTTAAGACTTCACATGGAAGTAGCAAAGTGCCAGAAGAAGGTGCTAACTTTCTTCCCTGGCTGAATGAGTGTCGCTGAGAGCAGCTTGCACTGGGGTCCTTCGGCTGGGGTGGTAGATATAAGGGTCTCCTTGGGGCTAAACTCTTTCACTCCCCTCACAAACCATGGCCCTGTCTGAGAATGCCTGAAAGGCAACAAGGAGAATTTAAATTCACAGAAAATATCTCACCCTTGCAGGATTTGGACAGTGGTGAGGAGGCCGTTGGGGGTTGCTACATGGCAGCATTTCGGTAGAGATCACCTTGTTCCGCGGGCTAAATTTGAAAAGCTTAGGCCCTTTCTCAAGGGTCATTGTATAGCACAGTTGTATTTTAACCATGGCCTAGTACAGTATTCCTCATGTGGCTTTCTGAAGTGGCTTTTCGATGGAAGCCAAGGGCATACACATAAAATGTCAACCAGGGGAGCTATTTGAGCAGGAAAACCCATTGGCAGTTCTGAGTTGAGTGTGAACTCTCACATACCCCTTTTAACTCACAGAAGCACACACTTAGATCCTCCCCATGCACACACATCAACACACCATCCAACAAACATTCTTGTGCAGACCCATTCAGATGCAGGGACACCTTACCACACACACACACTCTCTCTCTCTCCCGCACACTCATACGTACATGGCACAGTCCCACTGGCTCCCACACATCCCATGGGCACACACAGCCTCTATAGGACATTGGGAGCTGTCTTATTTCTGCACCTCACTCTGCCTCCAGATTTTACTCCCTTAGGACAGAATCTACAGTATCTATTTAATAGATTCAATTACTTCAGGCTCCTGAGATCTTCCAACTTGATTTTGATTGCTTTAAGGTGTCAGATAATTTGGGAATGGGGGAAAGCAGCCTCAAATTCTTGAAGGGAAAATCTTCTAGGCTCTAGTCATCACCAAAGTGGCAGCTGCTGATGGAAGTTTGGGGAACATGGTCTGGATGGTGGGACCAGCCTCTTGTTGCTGGGCAGGGCTCCGTCCTCCAGTCCTACAGGACAGAGGCCCTCAGGGTAGTGCTTTGTTTGGCCTTCAAGGCAAGGACCAGTCCCTTTCTGCTGACCTTCCTGGGAGCCTGATCAGCGGAACCGAGGCCTATGCCAAATGTCCCAGCAGGCAAGGAAACAGCCCTGCTTTCTGCCCCCTTGCACTCACTCTGAGGTGATTTCTTTTGTCTGCCCTCTGTCCCCTGTGACAGGGATAGCTCTTGGAGGTTGATAAATAATCAGAGGTCACAGCCTTCAGAGAGTGTCAATGCTGTACCAGACAGAGATGGATCTAACCTGTTGTGCGCTCCAGAAACCAGAAGAAAGAGGCTGGGTGTTGTATCCATGTGCACTGCACGAACGGTGATAGGGAGGAAGGAGGCGAAAGGCAAGGGCTGTGGACCCAGACTGCTGTGTGTGAATCCTAGCTTCACCGTTGAATAGCTCTATGGCTTTGGGCAAGATCTTTGCCTTCTGTGTGCCCCAGTTTCTTCTGCTATAAGATGGGTATGATAATAGCATCTCCCTCCTGGGGTGGTTGTGAGGATGAAATCAGTTACAGTGTAGAGATAGCACCTGGAGCTCAGCAAATGCTCCACACATTTGGTTATTGTTTTTATAGTTAATGGGCAAGGCCGCCAGGAGGAAAGCCTGGGAGAGTCCTGGGATGGGAAATCCTGGTCGTGGACCTAGGGCAGCAGGATGGGGCCCTCCTTCAGCGGAGCTGGTTCTTCTCACACTCTCCACCTCCGACACCCCGCCCCCTCTCCCCGGTGTGGTGGAGTCACTACACAGACCCTCTTCTGGCATGGTTACCGGGGTGTGTGCGCTGCTGAATCCAGGGCGCACATGAGGACACCCACATGTAGTGGGAAGAAAGTGCCCCTCAGCAGACCGCTGCCAGATCACCTGTCCTCACTTCCCTGCTTCTGTCAGCCGGCTGTGGATTCACTAGCCTTCACCTCATCATGCCACGGCTTGCTTTAAAGTTGGTGTGAGTCACAGCCAAGACTTCCTCAGCACTCAGAGACTTTAAGATGACCTTTGTTAATAAGTTTTTGCCTCCTTTTAAGTGTATCCCCTAGAAAGAGCTTTGGAGGACAGAGACCCTGGTTCTATTTCAGCTCCATCGCTTTGTAGCTTTCTGTCCTTGGGCATCTTAGCACTATTGAGGCTTTATTCTCCAGAAATAGAAATAAAACACTTGCCTCTCAAGGCTGTTGTGTAGCTTAAATAATATAAATTCATAAGGGTTGGGAATGCAATAGACGGTTTATGTTCTCCTTGACTGCTATAGCTTAGAGGGGAAAGACTACTGCTGCTAGGAAGCAGCTCCTTCACAGAAAACCAGAGGTTCCCCGGGGACCTGTGAGGGGGTGGGGAGGGTGGGGAAGTGGAAGGGGCCAAGAAGGGAAGGCCAGCCTCTAGAGTTTGGACCAGCGGGTTCCCTGGGACCTCTTCTGTTCCAGACCTCAATCCTTTCCGGCACCGAAGGATCCCCTCCCCTCCCCCATCCCTCTTCCCACCCCCGATCTGAGCAGCGGTTCCCATCTCTTAGCGGAGATAGGTATGCTAGGCAGGCAGGTAGGAGTTAGAATTATCTCGGCTTCACAGAGGAAGAAACTGACGCTCGGAGGTCTAGGGACCCGCCCAGCGGCTTTGGTCTCAGCCTCGGGTGGGCGCGGGCGCGGTCACGTGTGTGGAGCTGGAGCCCCGCGGCTCCCGGGAAGGCGCGGGGGCGGGGGCGTTCGTAACGCCAGCGCCGGCCCGGGGGTGGGGTCTCCGCCGGGGGGCGGGGCGGGGCGAGGGGGGAGGGGGCGGGCCGCCACGCAGCACTCCGGCGGTCGGCGCGGGACCGAGCCCCTTTAGCAGCGCCGGGCCGTGGGGGCCGGCCTCTCCCGCCTCTACGCGCGCGCACGCCCGTCCGCCCGCCCGCCGCGGCCCCGCGCACTCCGCCGCTTCGCCCGTCGCGCCGCGCAGGCAGCCGCTCGCCGAGCCCGCGGCAGGGGCCCTGGCGTGCAGCGCGGGCCTCGGAGGGGCCCAGCGCCCCGGCCCGGGAGGATGCGGCCCGGGGCGGCCCGGCAGCTGAGCAGGGTCCCCGCGCCGGCCCCCGCGGGCCCCGGCTTCCAGAGCCGCAGCCGCCGCCCCGCCCCCGGGAGACATGACTTCCAAGCCGCATTCCGACTGGATTCCCTACAGGTACGCGGGAGCCCGTCCCACCTCCCCTTCGGCTCCGGGACGCGGGCCCGGCCCACTACCCTCCAGCGCTGAGGGCGAGGGCGCCCTCCACCCCGACCCGGGGCGCAGGGCTCCCATATCCATCCCATCCAACACTGCGGGCGCGGGCTGGAGGCGCTGGGCCTTCCTATCCCAACTTTGGGCCCCGGGCGGACTGAACCTGGCTGCCCTGCTTCATCTCCCGTCCGCCGGGGTTGCTGAAAGGGTCCAGAGCTCTGGGCCTGTGTGGGCCCTTGTTCGGTCCGGCAGCGCCATGTGGCCGCCTGGGGAAGGAGCGCACTGCTCTAAGCCCCCTCCTAGGCCCAGCGCACCGGGTCACATGCCAGTGTAGCCGTGGACAGACCCCCCCCGTACAAGCTGCAGGCATGCACCTTCCGTGAGTGCATCCAGCCAAAGATGCTCCTGTTGGTCGGTTCACACACTCAAAGCATGAATTCCTGGAGACAGTTATTCTGAACCAAGATCACCGGCTGCTCATATACACATGCACCCTGTACGTCTCCCCACACACTGATTCTTGGGCTCACACGGGTGTACTACTATCTGTGCACATACACATCCTGTATGGGACAATACCTGACACCTGCTACCCACTCACAGATACTACTCCTATCTTTGAGACTCAGAAATCCACTTGCTAACAGGTCCATACCTGGACGCACACCAACTCACAATACATAGAACTGCCTTTACATGCATAAGAACACTCATGAAAACACAGAAAGCACAGCCACCCTGTGTTCCCAGGCTCTGGTCTGTCCCAAGGACAGCTGGGCTTTGCTACTTGTGTGGAGGTCCTGGTGGGGAAGGAGTGTGGGGGGGTTTCACACAGGTGCAGGCCTTTCCCCCATGCACTCCATTCTCTCCCTTACCACTGGAATAGATCTCATCGTCATGGCAGCGCCAGATCCTTGGCCACCTATTGGCTCCTGGTTGCCATGGGCTACGGGGCTGTCTCTAGGCCTCCCAGAGAGGCATGTGTGTAAAATAGGTGCTGGACTGCTAGGGTCCACTATGTTAGTGTCTGCTTAGGTGCACAGGCCCGTGGGTTGTAGGAACAGACCCTCAGGACCCGCCTTGTAGCAGCCAGCTCTTGGGGAGGGATGGACCTGAGTCCAGTCACTGATAGGAAATACTTCTGACCGAGCTCTTCTATAGTCTGTCCAGGCAGCATCCAAAATGGAAACCAGCTGAAGCCGCCTGAGGCTTGTTAAAAGCAGATCCTTCTGCAAACGAGCACCTGTCAACTGGCCTGGGGATTCAGGGTTTCTCTTAAGAACTGTTGTCTCTAATCTCAGCTCCTTTGGGGGCTTTAGGGTTTCCCAAGTTAGAATTTGTGGGTGCTCCTCCCACCGACATACCCACGTGCACACATACACAAGTCACTCCTAGGATTTCCTGAAGACCTAATGCAGTCACACCTCAGAGTCTCCCATATATCAGGGAGATACTTCTATCAGGAAACTGGGGCTTTGCTGACTCAGAAGAGCTGCTACCCTACACTGGGCATCCAGGCTAGGGGCACAGGTAGTTTCTGGAACATCCTGGCTTTCTTGACACACCTGTACTGAGGGGGTGCAGCCACAAGGAGTATCCTTAACCTTTTCTAGCCACCCAGCAGAGGTGCCTGGGGTAGTGCCTGTGGGCTGAGTGGCCTCCAGTGCTGTGGGAGTACGAGTATGGAGGAGCAGGTGGCAGGTGGTGGCCACAGACTAACTTCGGAGGGAGGGAAGGGACAGCACTTACAGACACGACGGTGTGGTTAGGGTCTGGCCGACTGGGGGCCGGGCCAGATCGTGGTTCAAGGAAGCCTCTCCCAAGAGCCAAAGACCAAAGCAATGCATAGAGTAAGTGCATAGGTCTTAGAGAAAGTCTGTCTCAAATAGGGGAGACTTAATCCTGCCCCTAGGAAAGGGGGCCCTGGAGAAGTGGGGTTGTCTCTGGGAAGTGGCATTGTCCTCCAGCAATCCCCAGGGCACTGGCATCCTTCGAGGAGTGAGTTGGCACTTATTCCAGCCCAGGTCCAACCACTCCATCGCCCATCCCCTTCTTGGGCCCGCACACTGCACCTGGAGCACAGAATCTTATCACCCTGGCAGACTACCCCTGAGGAGCAGCTTGGCACCCTTGTGGCCCTGCCTGCTTGCTGTCCCATTGCTCTGTCACCCCTGCCTTTTTGCTCTGTGGCCAAGAGGGTGGGTCTCAAGCTGGGAGCAGGCTATAGTCAGAAGTTGCCCCAATCTCTCGTGCCTTGTTGGGGTCTTTCTGAGCGTGCACCGATCCTGGGACGGCACTGGACTTTGGGTGCAGACTTCCAGAATGGGGAGGCCTGGGCTGAGAGGAGGAGATGCAAATTGCCTCCTTGGGTTAACTGGGCTGCTGATTGCAGTTAAAGCCACATGCCTGTGTGATCACAGAAAACTGGGGCAGAAGACTGGCAAGGCAGTTTACTTGCAGATGAGGGGGATGGGCACGTGTGCATGCGCTTTGGTATGAGGCTTCCCCCTGATGTCACAGCATGTCAGAACTGGAATGTGTTATTTGGTTTGGGGGAGAGAAGCCGGTCGATTTCTTATTAGCTCTCCTGGTGGGGGTTTTATTCCCTCTGTGATGGTTGCACCTGCGTTCCCTAGGCCTGGCTCATTTTCTTCTAAGCGACGCCAGTTGGTGATAATCTTCTTAAGGGTAATTGTGGCCCAGTTTACAATGATTATGGATTAATCTCACATTCTGACTCAGAAGGGAGCCATTTAGTTTATAAAGTTGAACAATTAGAAGAGCGTTTTGCCTTTTGATATGTTTCTGTTATTACTACTAATAATTTCCACTTCTGCCATTTTCTGTCCGTCTATGTTGTTCTTGAGTATTAAATGCCCTTCATTCCTGACTTCACAGCCTTCGATGAGCTGCAGGTGGAGTATTCAGAGTGGGGCGTGCTGGCCAGCCCCTGTCCTCAGTGCTCTGTCCGCATGGTCGTGCGGCTGTTGTCTGGTGTGTCCCCAGCCAGGCCCTGAACTCCTGGAGAGCAGGGACCTCATCTGGTTCTTGGCTGTGTGCCTGGCATGAGCCAGCATAGACAAGATGCCTGCTACTTTGAATCAAAGAGGCATCCCCAGATAGCTTTTAGGACTTCCCGGCTTTCCTGGCTCCACACCCAGGTTGTCAGCACACCCGAGGGATGTAGTACTCCCCTCTCAGAAAAAGGAATACTTCTGGAAGAGTGTGGGCCTAGGTTAGAGAATGAGAAGCTCGGCTGGAAGGGCCCTTGCTGTCCAGTCCTCAGTGCGAATGCTCTGTGCAGTAGCCTGCCATCAGATGGCTATGACCAGTAGAAAGTTCTTCCTTGGGGTGAGCCTCAGCATGCCTCTGGGTGTTCCCTCCTCTTGGCTCTTTTTGGGGTCTGCTCACCACTTCCTCACTACGCTTTCTGGAGAGTAGAATGGCCGCTGACCAAGCAAGACCTGACTCTTTCAGTTCTGCCTGTGTGGGGAGCCTCGGGGAGCCCTGGATGCTGTGGCCTGCTGCTTCGCTTGTGGCAGCAGGAGCGAGGAGCAGAATCTCTCTCCACTCCCCGCCCAAACCCCCTCTGGGAAGTCTTCCTGATGTTGCTTAGGGCAGAAGGAGAAGGAAACACAGGGGTGTAAGAGTGGACTTGGGGAGCAGGCATCCTGTTGGTACACTCAGATTGGTCTCTTCCCTCCTCCAGCACAGGCCTAGAGGCACCTGCAGCCTGCGGGGTGTGGCCTGTCCCACAGCAGTGGAGGGAGGCTGTTACTTCCTGGCCTGGGGCCGTGGCTGACCTTGAGTCCTCACAAAGCCTCCCCTCTCGGGGAATGGCTTTGGCTCACTGACTAGTTACCTTGAGGCCTCTGTAAACAGAACCCTGAAGTCTCATCAGGCTGATGTCAAGCCCTGTCTCCCCCATTCTGCCTGTGTCGGGAAGACCTAGGTTCGGGGACCCACATGTGAGACATGACCTTCTCCTGTTAGGTTTCTGTTAGTTAGACTCTGTTAGCTCTCCAGTGTCTTCTGAAGTCCTACTGTCTTTTTAAAAAGAAAAAAAATTTTTTTTTAATGTTTATTTTTGAGAGAGAGAGATACATAATCCGAAGCAGGTTCCAGGGCCTGAGCTGTCAGCACAGAGCCCCAGGATCCGTAAGATCATGACCTGGGCCACCCACGTGCCCCTGAAGCCCTACTGTCTTAATGAACAGTTTAGTATCACTTCTACTTTGCGTCATTTGAAGTCTGCTGAGAGGCCTGCCTTGTCTTTAGGTCATCAGTAAACATGCCAACCAGGGCAAGCAGGATGCTAGAAACCTTCTCTGACTATGGCATGCCCTATTGTTGCAAAGATCTTTGAGTGTCTGTCTTACTGGAGAAGCATGCCGCTCACGTGGCTTCGTCGTGCCCGTGGGTGACCATCACTGGTCCCTTCGAGTCCGTGTGGAAGCCTGGCTGTGCTGTCCTCCCGTTTTCCCTGATAGGTCTGGGGGCATGTGCCCTGACTTGCCAGTGGCCTGGGCTTGCTCCTGGTGGTCACTGGGTCTTCTAGCTGCTCACTTGGCCTGTCCCGTGATCTTAACCTGGGGCCTACATAAGACTCGTTGATCTGCAGGCTATAATTTCTTCCCCCATCTGAACATAAGGCTGCATTTGCATACTTCCAGCAACTCTCCAATTTCTTTTTTGTTCTTTAGAGAGCACCAGCTGTGGCTCATGGTCCTCATTTGCATGGCTGAGCATTAGAATCACCTACGTTTCTCGTTTTAAAAGAGAGAGTGCAGTGAGGGATTGACTCTGGGGTAATTTCCCCAGCAGTTCTGAATTACCAAGTCAGGCCCTCGTGCCCATAGCAGTTTTAACGCACCTGCTAAGTTTGGGAATCAGCGGTTGGAACAGAGAGGGTCCATCCGGGGAGGCTGGGACTCTTCTTCCTTCTGGGGCTCCCTCTGTTCCCAACTGTACTGTTTCCATGATGTTCCAAGCAGCCACTAAGCAACGAAAGCACAGATCTGAATGTGCCAGGGTGGGGGTAGGGGAGTCTGGCATTGGGTACAGGGGTTGTGGCCTGGCCCCCTGGGTGGTCTTTCCTCCTCTGGTAGGCCATTTCCCTGATTCCCTGGGTCCGACAGGGGCAGTTTCCACTGTGATTGAGTGGAAGGAATGAGGGAGTAAAAGGGGAGAGTGAATTGGCCATGGAGTATGGGCCTGTCCCTGGGTAGCCTGGCCCCCAGGCCTCTGGTCAGCTCTGGTGGGTCAGCTGAGCATGTAGGGTGGCGTCTGAGATGAGAGGCAGGGAACCGGCTTCCTAAATGTGTTGTTCCTGTCTGGCCCTTCCATCCCATGGGAGAAGAAGTGCCCCCACTCTCATTTGTTGTCAAGCACGGTTTTCTCTCCAGATATCTGTTGGGCATCTCGGAGGGAAGCAAGAGGGTATGGAGGGGCTCTCCTTGGAAGGTGAAGGGGCCACCTTGTTGGTCCTGGGCAGAGTGGATGGATTGATGGACACCGCAGCCTGGGTTTCTCTGACCCTCATGAGCCAGTGTGGCTCGTGGTCCTCATTTGCATGGCTGATCATTAGCATCACTTACGTCTCTTGTTTTAAAAGCGAGGGTGAGGTGAGGGATTGACTCTGGGGTAATTTCCCCAGCAGTCCTGGATTGCCAAGTCAGGCCCCAGTGCCCATAGCAATTTTATGGTGCTTTCCTGGGTCTCCCTGGTCTCGTCCCCAGCAGGAGAAGCCTGTAATGAAGGAGCCACCAGGGTCAGCTGGAGGCCCCATCCATCAGTGTCCTGTCTCCTGTCCGAGGCTCCTGGCGGGGCTGCAGCTGGCAGCCTGGGCTTGGCAGTGGTTCCATAATTGGAGCCCGAATTGTTAAAAAGCCATTACTGTCTCCTCTGTGGTTATCATTTAATGCTGCCTAGAATAGTGCCCATCAGAGGCAGTGTCGGTGAGAAAGGAAGGTGCTGAAGCAGGAGCTGAGAGGCAGGGCTGTCTGGAGGGGTGGGGCCCGGGCCTGCTGAGGAGGTGAGAGGGGTTTCCTTGACTCCCTGGAGACAGCCATCCTTGTTGTCATTGTGCTCCTCAGCAGCTGGGGTTTGCGGGGATTCCGTTATCCACCAGGGACGGGTGTCGTGTGCCCCGGATACATTGCGGCTAGGCAGTGCAAGCCTATCCCTGCTGGGGGACCGTGGTTCGCCTCGTGCCTTTGTGGCTTTCCTAGAAACAGTGCTGTGGCAGGAGCCTGTTCACTGTACCTGCTGCTGCCTGCTGTCGGAGCCACTCCATGTAGGTGCATTAATTGCCGGCCCTCCTGGGTGGGTCTTGCTCAGCCAGGCACGTTGTGACTCACCGGGCACAAGTTGCTTCTCCCAACTGCCGCCCCCAGCCTGCATGTACCCGCCCCCCGCCCCCACGGCTGCTCCAACAGGCATGGTGGATGGCTCTCTAGGCACCTCCAGGCCGAGTTTCTGGAATCTCTTCAGAAGCCTACCCCTAGTTCATCCATCTTTCTGTTCATCCGTCTGTCTCCGGTGGTGAAGTCCATTCTGCTTATAATCTTATCACTGTTGCTAAAGCCTGCAGCTCTTCATCTTTCTCCTCCATCAGGGAAAGGAGATGGGGCCAGAGGAAGAGGAAGGCAGCTTCCTTACCTGGGTGTGACTATAGAATGACCGTGGCAGTGGACAGTAGCCTGGGGTAGGAATGTACCCTCCTGCACGGATAAGGACATTAGAGGCACTGGGCAGCAAGGCCACCATGGCTGGAGCCACCTTTTGTCCATCCGGCTGCCAGTGTGACCCAGCAGTTCTGGAGGTGGCTTTGCTAATGTCAGCTTAACTCTCAGATGGATGTCCCCTTTTCTTAAAAAAAAATTTTTTTTTAATGTTTATTCTTGAGACAGAGACAGAGCATGAACAGGAGAGGGGCAGAGAGAGAGGGAGACACAGAATCTGAAAAAGGCTCCAGGCTCTGAGCTGTCAGCACAGAGCCCGATGCAGGGCTCGAACCCACAAACTGTGAGATCATGACCTGAGCCAAAGTCGGACTCTCAACTGACTGAGCCACCCAGGTGCCCCTGAATGTCCCCTTTTCTAAATGACCCTAGATTTTAGTGTCAGCACCATGGGAGGCATCTTCATTGCCCTGCTCAGCAAGCCCAGTGCCAGGATGACCCAGATGAGTGCCCCCTGCCCTGCCCTGTGAAAGTACGAGCGACTCGCATCATCCCAGCAAGCCATGAGACCGCCTCTCCTGCTGCCTGCTGGAGCCGGCAGTCTGGCAGAGGTGACACGGGTGCCTGTAGCCAGGCCACTGGCATGTGACAGATTACAGGCCGCCCCGTGTGCACCCAGGCACAGAGCTTGGCAAGCAGAGCATGGGTGGATTTCAGGCCCCGTCACTTCTGTCAGCCAGGTGCCACATGGAGTCCAGACTGTAGTCTCCATCTGTATCTGGCAAGTTATAAATGAATATGCATTGCTCGTGCAGCAGCCCAGGGTAGACAGTGGTGTTTGTGGACTGACCTGTTGAAGTCTGTGGGAGCAGACGCTTTGCCTTGGTGTTATTCAGTCAGACCACTGACTTAGGTGGAGAGACCAGTGGCAGAGATGTAGCCTCTCAGACCTGGCAGGGCCCCCAGGCATCTTGCTCACTCTAGTACTGTCATCCTTTCTTCAAGACCCTTGCTGCCACTCTCCCGTCATGCCTGATTTCTCTGATGGGGCACTCACTGGCCCAGACAGCTTGCGTTTTTAGGAGCTGCTTCCCTGTCCTCGGCCCTGGCAATGCCTTCAGGGAGTCCCACATGCAGCTCTAGAGTATTTTGGGTGGACCGAGCCCTTGACTTTGAGCATGTCTGTTTAGTAGTGTTTTCTCTTGTGCTCTGGCAGCCAAGGATTTTGGTGAATAAGGCTGTGCATGGCCCCAGATCACAGTTGGGGCTCCTCTTGAGTGTATAGCAGTCCATGGGTATCAGGAAAGGCCTTCAAGTAGGTAGGACAGCTGCCAGTTAAAAACATGCAGTCGTTATAGGTTGTGGCCAGGGAGGTGTGTGGGTAAAGCCAGAGGTGGGCAGTGAGCTGTGTAATCCATGGACTTCCTGCCCCCCCCCCGGGCCGGCTGCCCCAGCACATGGATGCACAGGTAGTTTGAGCTGAAGGGTCCTTTCAAGTCAATGATTGGTCCAGCTAGAAAGAGTTGCTGTTGTCAGGAGGAGGTGGAAATGGCTTTACCTTGTCTGTGGGGCGACTTGACCTCATCTTTCCCCCTTACATGCACACTGTACTCTCACCTGCACACAAGCACACCCACTTCTTACGCAGGTGTTTACATGCATTGATATCCAGGTATGTGCTTATCCACGTAGATGTACTCCTATATTTGCACACATCCCAGTGTGTTCACATGTGTGAGATACTATCACTTAGAGCTTCACACACAGACCTGATGCACTCAGGCAAGCCTGTGCAGGTGCCCACACAGGTCTGGTTCAGGGGCAGGCTCCAGCATAACTGGGCCAGGGCAGCCTGGGGATTCCCAGGGCTCAGATCTTCAGGCTCCAATCTTACCCCTTAACCTTGGCTTTTATAGAATTTGGGCTTGGGTCTCATGTATGTGTCTTGGACGAGAAGGAAGGCTAAGTGGTTGGAGCTCGCTGATTATGCTTACCTTCCTGGGAGGCAGGTCTGGTGTATGTGAGGTGATGCTACCTGTTCTAAGACCTTAGGGACTCAAGGATTTGATGCCCTGGTGCCCCCTGTGCCATATTGGCGCCATATTGGCTGGTTGCTGGGCTATGCGCTGACATGCTGTGTCTGTTTGCAGACATGCCCACCCAGCCCTGCCCTAAGGGACTGGTTGGTGTTTTAGCTTCACTCTCCCAAATGAGGGGACCCTCAACCCTCTTTAAGTGGGGAAGGGGAGTGGGCAGTGTTAGCACCTCCATTCTGCCACCCGGAGAGCCAGGAGTTTGAACAGAAGGGGAAGGTGTCTGTCCCAGAGGATCCAGCCTCCTCCAGAAAGGATGGAAAGAGAGGGGAAGAGCTGGTGAGATCCGAGAGGCACCTGGAACGGACGGGCGCCTGACTCTGAAGCCCAGCCTTGGGCCCGGCTTCTGCCTGGTGCCTTGGGACAGGTTTCCTGGATCTCAGGCATGTTCCTGCTCATGGCTGCAAAGGGAAAGTCTCCTCCTGTACTTACTGGGGCCAGGCTGACTAGGAATTCCTTAAATCAGCAGGGATCCCAGCAGGAGAAAGCTCTAAAGTGGCTAAAATATGGCTCACACCTTTTTGTCTGGAGCCAATTTCCAGAGGGTGGCTCCACCCTTCCTCCCTCTCCTATGTACCCAGGAGTCATGACAGGAGGGGTTTAAAGAACGCAGATGTGCTGGGGGTGGGCTCTGGGCTCCATCCTGGCACGTGGTAGGCAGGCCCTGAGTGCCGCTCTCTCCCTCTGCAGTGTCTTAGATGATGAGGGCAGCAACCTGAGGCAGCAGAAGCTTGACCGGCAGGTGAGTGGGGCTGGGGCCAGGTGGAGGCATGGTCAACATTTGCCGTCTTGGCCTGAGTCTCCAAGGGTGGGGAGGGAGGACTGTCTCCCTTCCTGGGGTGGCTCTGTCTGGGGAGGAGGAGGCTCTCACAGAAGACAGGCAAGCCCTCTCTGCCAGCTCAGCATTAGCATTGCCCCAGAACCCAGGGCTTCTGTGGGATAGGCAGCTGGACCACTGCAGGTGGAACCCTGGACATCTGTGCTGGGGTCCTGCCAGCGCAACTCCCCGGGCTCACTTTTGCCTCCTTTTCCTGGACCCTGAGTCTCAAGGTACCTTGGTCCGGAGTGGGCTGTGGATCCCATCGCAACCTCTAGAACTGAGCTGAGTGAGCAGGGCCTTCTCTTTGATCCCAGTTGGGAGCCTGCCCTCTGGGCGGAAGTGATAGGCTGCTCTCTCAGGGCCCACCAACATCCCTGCCTGTCCGGTGCCTCTGTAGCGGGCCCTGCTGGAGCAGAAGCAGAAGAAGAAGCGTCAGGAACCCCTGATGGTGCAGGCCAACGCGGATGGGCGGCCCCGGAGCCGGCGGGCCCGGCAGTCGGAGGAGCAGGCCCCCCTGGTGGAGTCCTACCTCAGCAGCAGTGGCAGCACCAGCTACCAAGGTATCTGCCCTTGGGTCAGCCTGCGCAGGCCCCCGTGCTGTGGCTTCATACCCTGGCTTTGCTTTGGGGAGCCCCTCAGGGACTTTCTGCCTGCCTGCGCAGGCGAGGGGCTCACCCCATCAGGGTGTGCTCAGGCTGGTTGCGGCTCCCAGCTCAGGTGGAGGGAGGCGGGCCGAGGGAGGCTGGGGCCTGGAGCCTGGGGCCCCTGCATGTGCTCAGGCATCTTGAGGCTTTGGGAGTCTCGTAAGTCACTGCCATGCAGCTGTTTGAGCAGCTGTTTTCTTGAGTACAGATTGTGTGCCCGGGGCAGGGCCAGGCCCGCAGAAGGACGGCAGCCCTTCCGGAGGGAGTGTGCCTCCCATGTGACAAGACACAGCTTCTGGTCGCACCACCATAGGTCACCTGCTCACTTGTGACTGTGAACAAGTCATTTCCCCTCTCTGGGTCTGTTTTCTCCCATTGCAAAGCGAGGATAATTTTGTTTCTCGGGGCTTTGAAACATTAAAGTGGCCATGGTGTGTTCCACAGTAGTCCAGTCTGCTGAGTGCTGTTCCCTGCTGAGACTCGAGACTAGGCTGCGTGCCTCCTGCTGCCCAGGAGGGCCAGTGTTTGCCCAGCTCTGAGCAGCGGGCAGGGCCCCAGGAGGCAGCCATACAGGTGACTGGCTGGCCTGGGCTGGGGATGTCCTAGAGTACCTGCCACCCCCACCTGCGGCCCTAGCTGTCTCCCGCCCTGCCCTCTGCTGGCTCTTGGTGTTAAGTACAATGGGATCGTTTCCAGAGGATGATTGGGGAGTTTGACGTAAATCAGAAGTGTTTATCCCAGCAAGTGGTTTTTGATTTATTGGCCATGCTCGTTCATGTTAAATATTTGTTTCTTAAATATATTTTGAGGGCTTGGTTTATGTTAAGCTCTGGATTAGAGGCTGAGGGTCCTGGGTAAGCACAAAACAGGTGTGGTCTCTGTTCACGCATGAACCTTAAGGTCTCGGAGGGCAGAGAGAGTTAAACAGATAGTCACAGGTGTATTTTGCAGAAAGAAACCAGGCTCTGGGAGTGAATGGCAGAGAGCCTACTCCCAGACTGGGGTCAGGGAAAGCATCCCTGAGGAGGGCACAGGTTGAGTGGGAGTTCAGTTGGGGTTAGGGGACACTCAATAGTGAGGGCAGTTCAGGCAGCTGGAGCAAGGCTTCTGTGGCAAGAGGGAGGACCGGGTGCACAAGGCACTGAAAGAGCCTGGTGTGGCTGGGACTTGGGTCTCCTGAGAAGTGAGGAGTGTGAGATTAAGGCCAAGGCCAAGTGGAGGGGAGCTGGAGGGGTCAGACTCACAAGAGAATGTTGGTCATTTTCATGTTCTGAGCATTGAGAAGTCATTCAGGGACTTTGAGCAGGTTGGGGTCCTGATGTGTGGAGACTGTGGAGGCCATCCAGCTGTGATCCTTGTGAGGCCTGTCAGTGTGTGCAACTCTTCATGTCCCATACTTATTCTTCTGCCTTGGGGTGCTCCAGCATCCAGGCTCCTGTGGACTTGTCCTGTGAGGGCCAGCGCAGGCTCCCCGCCGTGCTTGTCCTGCTAGTTCTGGGCTCTTCTAGGAGATGCAGCCTTTTCTGTCTTCACCATTTTCAGTGACCCACATTCTCCCGGATCTTCTCCCTCCCCCTGCCCAGGCTCAGAATGTTTGCTGGCCCAGAGACTGACTGCAGTGCTTCTTGATGGATCATGGTGTGGGCCAGCTTGCTGTGACTTTATCACACTGGAGTGGGGGTGCCACCTCCTTCCGGCCCAGCCTGCCCTGGGCCCCTGTGCCTTGTCAAGATGGGTGGTTCAGAGGCCCCGGTGGGGCTCAGGTGGTGGTGCAGCCCTGGGAAATGTTGTGCTGAGAAGTGAGTTCCACTTGGACCTCTGCTCTCACCTAGATCTCACCCATTGCTCTCTCTCTGGCTCTCTCCTGAGCAGTTCAAGAGGCTGACCCAGTTACCAGTGCACAGCTGGGAGCTGCCCGCCCAACAGCACCAGCCTCAGCCAAGAGAACCAAGGCAGCCGCAGCAGCAGGAGGCCAGGGCGGGGCCTCTAGGAAGGAGAAGAAGGGGAAGCACAAAGGTTGGCTTGCCTCCACTACAGCCCTCCTCAGGAGGCCTGGCTCCCACTGAAGGGTTGGGGGGAGGCTTCTCCTCCAGACTTGGAGGTAAGGGACAGGGCGGGAGGCCTCCACAAAGGCCCAGAATGGCACTCAGGCCCCCACCCAGCTGGCTCACAGGCTTCGTCTAGCTCATGGGGTTCCTGCGCTGGCCTGTGGGTGTGGGCAAGCTCTGCCTGCTGCCAGAAGTGACGTGCATCTCGGCTGGGTCAGGCCTGGGAAGTCCCTCCCCCACCTGGCCCCAGTGCCTGCCTGGCCAGCTGCCTGTGTCCTGCCCCAGGACGCTCCCTGCAGCAGGTGTCACAGCCTCCCGGGCCGCCTGCCCATCCTTGTGCAGCGCTCATGGTTGCCCTGTGGGCTTCCTCCACTCTCTGCTCAAGTCCTGACTCCACCCTCCGGGCCCACAAACCAGTCTGTTCTCTGTGCTCCTCTCTCTCCAGAAAAGATCCCCAGAGATCGAGGACAGTTTTATACTGGCTCCTGCCACGAGTTCTGTCTCTGCTGGCTAGACACTCTGTGTCCTCAACCCTTGGGCAGGGGCCAGTGATTGCCAGGCCTGTGGGCCATGGTTGGACAGTGGTGTGTCCGGGTTCCTAGGCTTCTGGAGCTGACAGCATTTGGCGCACAGCCCAACCAGGCAGGGCAGCTGCCACCTGTGTGGGCCAGGCCTTCTGTTACTTGGGCACCTGGGGCTGGGTGATGTGGGACGGGAGATCTTCCATGTAGGAAAGCGAGTGTATGCCAAACCCCACCTTTTTCAGGAGGCCCCATATGTTTCAAATGATGTCTATGAGTTACTGTGTGTGTGTGTGTGTGTGTGAGAGAGAGAGAGAGAGAGAGAGAGAGCGCGAGCGCGCGCGCATGAGCGAGCGAGCAGCACGGGTGTGTGTGTGTTGGAGAGAGAGAGAGAGAGAGAGAGAGAGAGAGATCAGCACTGGTAACCAGGAGCTGGTCACGTCTGTGAACGAGTGGTGGCCTTGGGTCTGGTCGCGATCGATCTTTGTTCTCCATCTTGTCCTTTTCACTGTGCAGTTGGTTTTGTAGATGGCTGCTTTTCCATAGGGATGTGAAGCATTTCAAACCAACCCTCGGCAGCTAACTTGGGGGAACAGCAGAAGAAACGAAGTCCATGTCCCTTCGTAGCTTACCGATCATTAAGAGGCTGGCAGCAATCATTAGTTTTTTTTTAAAGATCAGTTTTGCAAATAAAGTTTTGCAGAGTCTCCCCACTCATCCCTCACCCACTTTAAGGATGTCTGAGAATCCAGACTCTCCCTCCCCCCGAATCCCCACGGAACTCAGGAGTGTCCGTGGCCTGCAGGCACCAGCGGGCCAGCAGCACTGGCAGAAGACAAGTGTGAGGCCCGAGGCCCGGTGCAGATCCTGACTGTGGGCCAGTCAGACCACGCCCAGGACGCAGGGGAGACGGCAGCTGGTGGGGGCGCACAGCCCAGCGGGCAGGACCTCCGTGCCACGATGCAGAGGAAGGGTGAGCCCTGTGGGGTTTCAGTGACACCCCCGAAGCTCAGTCCCAGGTTCACAGATGTACCTTTCTGGAGGAGCATGGTCCTCCTGTGTCTGTTGCGGTCCCTCCTAGGCCCTGGTAGGGGGGCGCAGTTGGACACCAATGAGAAACTTGGGTGTAGGGGCCCCTAATAAGGCCAAGTTAAGGGAAATAGATGTGAACTGGAGTGAGCAACCTGTCCACAGCCCAGCCCTCTCTCCCTACTTCCATCTCCTGTCCCCAGGGAGGTCCGGGTTTGGAGACAGATTTCCTTTCCCTTTGGTTCCTTTGAAAAAGCTCCTTTTGCACATTGTTTCCCCTGTACCTGCTCAGCTCGGGGAGCAGAGCCAGAATGCCAAGAGGCAGGGCACATCCTCCCGGGAAACCTGCTGCCCAGAGTTGCACCTCCGTGAGCCCTGCCTGAGGGAGTCCCTGGCACACGGTGGTAGAGGGAAGCCTGGCAGTGCCACATGCTCCAACAAGTCAGATCAGGGCCGGCTTCCTGGAGAAAGGGCCACTGAGGCAGCGTGAGGCTGGGGACAGCATTCCAGGTGGGGAGCAATGCGTAGACAGAAGGCCGCAGACAGGCTGGGAGGGGAGTCGGCAGCCCCTGCACATCAGGCTGGGTGAGGAACTGGGCCTCCCCCAAGCAGATGCCATTGCCTGTGCCAGCTGAGACCTCTGGTGGTCATGAAGGCCTCCTGCACAGGGTCAGCTCTGCTCAGGTCTCACTACCCAGGAGTTGGGCACTGTGACTGGGGGTTTGGGGGAAACTCATGGGGGGACTGAGCTAAAGCTGGGGCGGGGTCACACACTGTGAGCATCCCCAGCTCACGCATGCACTTGAGAGAATGTGTCCTTGCGTATATTTGGGTGTGTGTGTGTACCCACGTGTGTACGTATGGCTGTATGTGTACGGGTGGCTCAGTGCTTCTGAACAGGTGTTTGTCCAGGGGTGTATATGTGACCCCTTGGCCCTGCCTGCTCCCCTGCCTGGCCCAGGTGTCTCTAGCAGCATGAGCTTTGAAGAGGAAGAGGAGGATGAGGACGAGAATAGCTCCAGTTCTTCCCAGCTAAACAGCAACACCCGCCCCAGCTCTGCTACCAGCAGGAAGTCTGTCAGGGTGAGGCATTCTCCTGCCCAGCAGGGGTGTGGACGGCAGTCTTCGGAGGGTGATCATCCGAGCTGCAGGGGAATGGGTGTGAAGAAATGATAGTTGGCCCTCCTGGGACTAGGCCTAGGTGCCCACCAGGAGCTTCTCTGGGCCGGGGCTCTTCTGTCCTCCTATCCTGCCTCCTCCCCAGTCAGGCCAGGAACAGGGGGCGGAGGGGGGGGGGCTCGAGTTGGACAGGATGGCCCTGAGAACCTTCCCACATCCTCCGTCTCCACCCTCAGGGACAGCTGAGGTGGGAGAAGGGCTGAGGTGCTAGCTGCTGACCCTAGGGCCAGCATGGCCAGGCCCATGTCCCAAGGACCTTGCCCCAATTCCCACCACCACCACCTCAGAGGGCAGCTTTGGATCCCAGACTGCCAACTGCAGCTGCTCTGGATCTCTGGGGCATCAGGCTCCTACTCTCTCTCCGGTAGGAGGCAGCCTCGGCCCCCAGCCCAACAGCCCCAGAACCCTCGGCGGATGTTGAGGTCCAGGATCTTGAGGAGTTTGCACTGAGGCCGGCCCCCCAAGGTATCACCATCAAGTGCCGCATCACGCGGGACAAGAAGGGGATGGACCGGGGGATGTACCCCACCTACTTCCTGCACCTGGACCGAGAGGATGGGAAGAAGGTGAGGTTGGCCTGCACCTGCAGTTCTGCTGGGGGATGGCCTGAGGTCCCGGGGCTGGGATGTGACCGGAAGCCTCAGATCCAACACTGACCTTTCAGTTCCCCCAAAGGGACAGAAGCCTCCATACCTGGTCGGTGCGTACCTTTGTGTCTGCTGGTGCACATGTGTGCGTGCACACACATATGTTCAGGAGCTGACGCAAGGGAGAGTCGTGTGTGTGAGGGGCACCCGTAATTGTGACCAGAGGCTGGGCCTGGAACGTGACTTTGCTCCATTCCCCAAGGTGTTCCTCTTGGCGGGAAGGAAGAGAAAGAAGAGTAAAACTTCCAATTACCTCATCTCTGTGGACCCAACAGACTTGTCTCGAGGAGGGGACAGCTACATCGGGAAACTGCGGTACTAGCGCTCCCCTGGGAAGCAGGCAGGGGTAGGAGGGAGGGGCAGGGCCAGACCCTGGACAGGCCATGTCTTGTCCCTGAAGGAGCTCTAGGTTAGGGGTCAGATCCGCTCATGGAATTCCGTCTGTCCATCAGATTCAACCACAGGCCCAGGTCTGTGCCAGTCTAGAGCCAGACTTGGGGATGGACCTTGCGCACCCTACCCTAAGCTGCTCCCAGGCGAGTGGGGCACAGGCCTGCCAAGAGTGGTGGATCAAAACCTCAGGAAGTCATTGAAGATGTAGGCCACCATGGAAGAGCTGCTGTGGCCCCATGGTCTGTGCTAGAGCCCTTGAGGGAAGAGAATGCAACCTTGGGATCGGAGAAGGGCTCTGAGCTAGGTCTTGGGGAATGTTTGCTGAGGAGCAGAGTGCCAGATCGGGGAAACAGAAGTCAAGCTTAGAGACGAGGAGGTAATGCTGGAGATGGGGCTGGACCAACACCATGGGCTGGATGGGACAGAGGAGTTCATCTGTGATATCCACTCTCTACAGGATGTTGAGTCCCCTTTACAGTCTTGCCACATGCCGTTGTGCTTGTTCACCTCCCATGAGAGGAGCACTCCTGTTCCTTGAGAGAAACTTGTGGATCCCAGATTTACCTCCTGGAATTTCCTTCACTGAACTAAGATGCCCTTTGATTCTCTTCAGAGCAAATCCAGGCCTTGTGCCCATGATCCAACTTGGGGATTCAGTGAGCAGGGTCCCCCCCACCCAGGTCTGTTCCTGGCTCAATCCAGTATGTCCTGCAGGCTCCTCATGGGACAGACTGAGCTTTTCCCTGCCATAGGGCAGAAGGTGCATGATCCTTTATCGATTGCCTGTCCTTCAGGTCTAACCTCATGGGCACCAAGTTCACCGTTTATGACAATGGAGTCAACCCTCAGAAGGCATCATCCTCTACTTTGGAAAGTGGAGCCTTGCGCCAGGAGTTGGCAGCCGTGTGCTATGTGAGTCCTGCATTCCTGGCCTCTAGTCTCCAAGTTAGACATGACACTGAGAACTTGCCCAACCTGTGGGCTTTCCCATCTTGCTTTGTGAGTAGACAAAACTGTAGAGTTGGGCTGCTCTCTGTTGGAGTGGCCCCTGCCTGTCTTCAGAGCTCAGACCACAGATGGCCATCTGGCCGGGGAGCCTTGGGAACCAGGTGAGCTCTATATAGCCCAGCCTGGGAGCCTCCGGGAAAGGAGACAGGAGGTCTGGGTCATCCCTTATGTCTTCCCTTTGGTATGTAGGCCCTCATGGACTACAAGGCCCTTGGCATAATCATCTCACTGAATGTACAACCTAAGAGCTCAGTCTTCTATTTTTTATCATATAGATGAAACTGAAGCTCGGAGGTTGGGTCACTTGTCAGTGTCCTATAGATTCTAAATGACCAAACTGGAATACAAATACAGGGGATTTGTCTCCATTTTAAAATGGGGGATTGGTACCCCCTTCACCTGGGCATGGATACTTCTAAGGCGGCCAGTCTGGGAGCTCTGTAGCTGTTTTGTATGGTCCTGTGCTGCCACCTGCTGGTCACCTTTGGGGAGGCAGCCCAAAACTCCAAATGCTTTCTGAGCCCCAGCTGTGTTGCAGGTACTGTTTGAGGCACTGAAGATACAATAGTGAAGAAGAGAGATGTAAATTTATACCTTAAACCTCTGGTAGGGGAGACAAGCTATAAAATATATAAACAAAATAAATAATGTTCCTGATGAATGTGAAGAGGAAACAGCAAAGCAGGGAAGAGGGATATGAAATATTAGGTGTGTGTAAGCTTTTAGGAAGGATGGTAGGGAGGGTCTCCCTGAGGTAGCACTTGGGTAAAGCCCGGAAGGAAGTTGGAGCCAGCCATGTAGGTGTAGGGGAGAACACAGCCAGTGCTAATGTCCTGAGTGACTAGCATGTATGGGGAATAGCAAGGAGGGCAGAGTGAGTGCAGAGGAGAGCAAATGGTGTGGAGAGGAAAGTGATGGGGCCATACCATGTGAGGCCTTGTGGTCAGGGTAAGGCCTTCAGCTTTTAATGTGAATGAACAGTGGAGGCAAAGCATGGGACTTGACTGCTTGCTGCTGTGTGAAAAGATGGGGGGCAGGGAAGGTTGGAAACAAGGAATCCAGATAAAGGTTATTACTGTCATCTTGGTGAGATGTGATGCTGGTAGCAAGTGGTTGAGTTCTGGATATAATTTGAAGGTCGAGTTGACAGCATTTGCTGATGGATTAGAAGTGGGTTGTGAGTGAGAGAGAGGAGTCAAGAATGAACAAATGGAAGAATTGAGAGACTGTAGGTGTTGCTGGTTTAGGCAGAGTGGAGATTGGGGAGCTTGGTTCTGCATGTGTCAAGTTTAGAGATGCCTGTTAGACATTCAAGTGGAGAGGCTGGAAACGAGCTCATCATCTTTATTCCCTCTCCCCACGCCCCTGCCATCTCTCCGTGAGGTAAGTAGAGTCCTCTCCAGTGTTGAGTTCTCGCTCTGTGTTTGTTTCCCAGGAGACAAACGTCTTAGGTTTCAAGGGGCCACGGAAGATGAGTGTGATTGTCCCAGGCATGAACATGGTTCATGAGAGAGTCTCCATCCGGCCCCGAAACGTGAGTCTCTGCCCACCCCTTCCCCATCATCCCAGCCTCTGCATGCACTTCTGTGGACAGAACTGTAGCTGGCTTGTGTCTGTGGAGGAGACACAGTGTAAGAAGCCCTGGAGGTCAAGGTGGAGGTCTAGGGAAATCTAAGAACCCCACCCCCAGGGCACATCCCTCTTCAGGGTGGTTGTGGTGCGGTGGCACAGGGCTGGGCCTGGCTCAGGAGAGGCTGCCTTCCCAGGAGCACGAGACGCTGCTAGCACGCTGGCAGAATAAGAACACGGAGAGTATCATTGAGCTGCAAAACAAGACGCCTGTCTGGAATGACGACACACAGTCCTACGTACTCAACTTCCACGGGCGCGTCACACAGGCCTCTGTGAAGAACTTCCAGATCATCCATGGCAATGACCGTGAGTGTTTCTGCCCTTACTCATTATCATCCACGTGGTAGCCATGGCCTGTAGCTCAGGATTCACTCACCCAGCCCAGCCTTTACAGGCCAGAGCTTAAGGACGTGGGTCATACGGCTTAGGTCAGATGTCAAGAGCTCTCTAACCAGAATGACGGGGAGGCCCTTGGAAGAACCTTCTTTGGAGCCCTAACCCTAGTCAGCAGTCTCAGGTGTGGAAACACCCTCTGAATGGACTTTTTCTCTTCTGTCTTCTGGTTTTTTATGTCTGTCTTTTTGTGTCATCTGCTCCCTCTTTCCCACCACTTCTCCCCCATTGGTCTGTGTTTTACCTCCTTTGGGATTTCCCTTGGCATCTCGGCTTCCTTCTCTTCCCGCTTCCTCATCTCTACTATCCCTGCTCTGTCCTCGCTCTCTGTGCACACTTGTGCCTGCCTCCAGCGGACTACATTGTGATGCAGTTTGGCCGTGTAGCAGAGGATGTGTTCACCATGGATTACAACTACCCACTGTGTGCGCTGCAGGCCTTCGCCATCGCCCTGTCCAGCTTCGACAGCAAGCTGGCCTGCGAGTAGAGGGCCTGCTTGTGCCCGTTGGGGTTGCCCAGCCTGGAGTGGAGCTGCCTGCAGAGACAGCCCTGCCTACCCTCTGTACATAGGCCTCCTGCCAGATGAACCTTCTGTTCTCGGTGGCTCCCTGGCCCAGCCAGCTCAGACCCGCCTCCACTGCTGAGACAGAGGACTAGATGGGGGAGATGTGTGTGAATGGACCAGAATGAATTCTTCCTGCGCCCCAAGGGCCACACACACACCCCCAACTCTTGGGTTAGTATCCTGCTGCAATCATGTTTGCCAAGCTGGGTGGCCTCTTCAGCCTGAAGGTAGGAAGACAGGGAGAGGAAGCACAATGCAGGGCTCCTGTGGCCCAGCCATCCCCTCAGCCTAGGAGTCAGGGGACAACGGGTCCCCCATAGTGAAGGGCACAGTGTTTGTATGTGTGTGTTGGGTACATCGACTTTACACAGAAGGGCAAGGATCGGCTACCAAGTCCTTTGCTAACTACAGAAAGGCTTCTGGCTTCAGAAGGCCTCAGCCAGGCTGGGAGGAGTTATAGGGGTTTGGGAAAGGTGAGTGGCAGGACCTTGTCAGGACTGTAGGGGCCTGGCTGTGGGAGGTTTTCTCCATGTGCACAGAGACAGGCAGTAGGAGGCTGGGCTCCAGGCCAGATGTCTTAGAGGATGGGGCCTGTAGGACACAGGTCCATGTGCAAGAGGTACACGGAAAGGCTCCCTGGACCAGGGCTATCTCGAGAGTCCTGTCAACTGCCGGAGGAGCTTTCTACTGAGCAGTTCCTGCACAATCCCCAGTAAATGTGGACGGGGACCAGATTGTCAGCCTGAGTGCACACAGGTAGGCGGGCCTGGGACTCTAGTGGGCAGAGCACTACTCCTGAACCCTGGCATGCTCCAGGAAGAAATTCCAGCTTGGTGCTCTTAGCCGTGCTTCAGCTCCTCCTATGGTCTAGGTGTGGTTCTTCCTGGGTGGGAGTGGGGCAGGGTGAAGAAAGCAGGGAGTATACAAGAGCTCAGAGATGGCAGGGCCTTTAGAGATGAACTAGTAGTACTTTAGGTGAATCATAACAGGAATGGGACTTGCACTGGGTCACCTGGCTGGTTAGTGGCAAAGTTCAGCTCCCTTGATTTGTTCCTACCATCCCCCAAGAAACTGGTTCTCTGGCCTTCCTGGGACCCAGTCTGCATACCCTCACCCTTTTGTCTGGTTACAGAGACTGAAAGCTGGCTTTGTGGGTATCACTCTGATTGAGACTGGCTTGTGTTTGGCTCAGGGGGCAGGCCTTAGCAAGGCTGCTGCCCCTTTCTCTATTCGGGTGTGATGGGTGGGGCGTGAGTGTTCCAGGGCTGGGCCTGATCTCCCCCCTCCATCTAGTAGATGGGATGGCACCATCTACTCTGAAGACTTGGAAATGCTAAGCCAAGCCCTTACCTGTTTTGTCATTTACCCCCCCCCCCCCAGGCTACTTGCCCAGATGGAGGTCAGAAGTCAATGGGAAGCAAGCAGGAATAGCTTCTCCCTTCAGAGTAGGTCTGCTTGGAAAGGTGGTGTAGAAATTTTTTTTTTTTTAATAAGTCCTAACTACTCTAGTGAGGTTCTGTAGTGAGGGGGAGTTGTTCTGACCTAAGTGTAAGGTACTGAGTTCCTATTTCCTTCTAATCTAGGATTTCCTACATTGAGTGCTCATAGCAAGGGACACCTATTCTAGTGTGAATATGTGCGAGGCCCTTCCACTGGTCTAGTTTCTGGACCACTCTTGAGGGCACGAGACTTTTGTTTACCAGGGCTGATCCACTTCTTGATGAGGTACTGTGGGGCCCTCCTCCTTTCCATAGTTCTAGTTTGGCTCTTCTCCTCACTTTGGGAAGAGACCTGCTGACAGTTGGGATGATGAAAACTAGATCTCCCAAGTCTGGGTCAAGTGGTGTCTCTGATTTTAAAGTAGAATGAGTTGTTTTAGATCCTAGGGAGGGGGGAATCCAGGTGGCCATGTGGAAAAGGTAGAAGCCCAGTGGCAAATGTGCAGGAGAGCAGGGTGGTTGGATAGTCGGGTGGGGTTGGGAACTTGGTGTGGCCTGGGGAAAAAAGCTGTGGTGAGCAGTGGGTGATGGGTGCTTGAGCTCCAGCCTCACAAGGTCTTTTCTTAAGGCCCCATTCCTGGTGATGCTGGGTTTCCCTGTCCACTCACCTCTCCATGGGCCCAAAGACTCAAAAAGCTGCCAGGGCCCCTGGAAACCATCTGGGCTCAGCATCTCCCACAGGAACAGCTCTTGCCCTTCATACCCTCTACGTACCTGGTCCTTGATGGGCAGGGGACTGGATGATGAAATGAGCAAGCCCTGAGGGTGGTGGGCAGTTGGGACCTTCGGCAGCTCCTCTGTACTGCTCCTGGGGCCACACCCCAAAACTCTACTCCCTCTTCCCCCAAACAGCTCTTCTACAGAGCAGTGATGTTCACTTCCCCCCTCTTCTCCAAATCTAGCTTTTCTTTCCTTCTGGCTCCAAGGTGCTCTGTGTCTGTCTGTGTGTGTCTGTGTCTCTGTGTGTAACTGGGGAAAAGGGCAATCTGCAAATCACCAACTGAGGTTTCTTACTTCGATCATATTTCTAAGGATGAGTAGGAAAGGAATAAGGATGTTATCACCTGTGGATTTTTTTTTTCATTTCATGCTCTTTGATCAGAAAGTAGACCTGGGAAAGTAGCAGCTCCTTCTCCCAGGGGTTCTGACTGGGAGGATACCATCCAAGAAATTTTAGTTTCAGTTTCATTTTGCATTACCTGAAGAAATTGGTGTGTTACATGCATGCTTTTGGATGAATCTGAACATACTCTAGTGAATGTGCCTTAAAAATCACGACACTAGTTTAGGAGGAGCAGGTAAGGTCCAGACTCATGCTGAGGACAGGCACTGGAAGCCAGCAAGTGTAATAATCACGAGCTAGAAGAGGACCTTCGGAGCCTGCATCCTTCAGTGACAAAAAAGGGCAGCAAAATTTAGAAGCAGAAGCTTGTCTTGGGTCTGGAAATACTTAGAGATAAATGCTCTGCCAGTTTACATTTAGAGGCAGTTCTAAATTTAATAAGCAGCAGTGAGGACTTCAAACCTAGTAAGTACATGCTTTCCTCACAGTGGGGTCTGCAGTGAGCCATGACCATGGCTCCGTTATGCAAGCACAAATGACATTTCTTATCTGGAGTCCCTGCTTTTCCCTTACTGGCCTTCCCTTTCTAGAATTCTTTGCTAAGCTATACCTGTGACCTCAGGATACCAGGTGGCCCTCAGAGCACACTTTTCCAGATAGCTTAAGGAGTCTGCGATCTTGTGCCCAGCAATGAACTATAGCAGCCCCCAGGAACAGGCCAAGGGATGGGCTCTTGTTTTGAGTTTACTGGTTACCTGTACCTCCAGTTTGCAATTCTGTCATCTCAGGATTAGGGGGAGGGAGAGGCAATACCCCAGAAGTACTGGGGATAGGTTTAATTTTCTGACCAAGTTGAGAGGCAAGTTGGTCTTAGAGCACTATTGCACTTAGTAGCTAGGTGATTCTGAGCAAAGCACGTTTTTCTAGGTGGTTTTCTCGTCTACAGCTGAGGAGGTTGGACTGTCCAAGCCTTCAGTAAGAGGGTGAATTAAAGTTGATCCCTGCTTTCATCACTACCTTTTCTGGCTCATCACTGTGCCTTTTTTCTTTCCTAAGAAACATGTCACACCCCTTTCTTCTCTTCTGTTTTCCTGTCCCTCTCCTTTTCCCCCCATCAAGGTCCAGGCAGAGCTACAGATAAGGCCAAGATCCAGAGTTTCTGAGAGAGTAATTCTGAGGGGCTTAGAAAGGGAAGCCCAACTCTGGCCTTATGAAGGCCAGAGTTACAAAGAGGACTTGGTCAGGATGGGTGGCACTTCTCTTGCTGGGAATATACATTTAGCCAGTTTTCATAATGCCTAGAATGTGTATGTCTGTTTGCACAAGATTGTCTTTTCCTATTCTGGAGTGGTCAGACATTTTTGTTCAAAATTATCTGGAGTTTTAGACAAACTTGCAAAACTGTGCTTTTATTAAGTGACTTTTTGAATAAACTCTTTGGTATTCTTGAGCAAATGTATTTATTTACTGGTATGTGCAATGACAAAGTTGGTATTTTCCCATGTTGACATTATATATGTTGTAGAACTTAGTGTTTGTCTAAGTACAGACCATATATCAACAAATTAAATTTGAACTGTTTCAACATGACTGTGCATTTTTTTCTTTGTAGAAAAGGAGAAAAAAACCTTTCTTACCTAAAGTTTTTTCCTACACCATTTATTTCCTTCTGTCCTAAGAGCCTCGGGGGTGGGTGGGAAGGCATCATGGCTTGGTTGGAAACACTATCATGTGGGTTGAGGCTGTCCTGTCTCTGGCTGTGCTCTTCAAATTTAAGGATGGTGAGAACCACACACACATACACACAGGCTGGGAAAGGCTGGAAGAATAGTTAAGGATAGAAGGTAACTTAGGTTAGCACAGTCCTCTGCAAGAATGGGCTGTTTGGTTCCTGAGTGTCACCCTGAGGGCCTGGCCCTTAGGAACAAAAATAGGGTTGGTTTATTTTTTACCCTAGATTTGGAGTTTTTATGTGGCTAAGATAATTTTGGCCTATATCTCCTTGGCTCTGCCTCTGTGGAAAACAACAGTACAGGTTCTTACTAAAAAGGGAAGAGGTTTTTGTTTAGTGGTTAGGTTAAAAACAAGTCTTTTAAATACATCCAGGATGGGCCTGGTTTACACCTATTGTGTTGGCATAATTATAATTAAAGTCCCCTTTCCCCAAAGCGTCTTAGTTTGTACCATGAGTCATTGATCACCCAAGCCCTAGAAGGTACAGAGAGTGTGGTTCTTCTAGGCCATCTCTTCTAAAGGTCAACTATGCCTCCATTCTTCAACACACCTTCCTTCCTGGGTGTAGTTTCTGGAGTGTGTATACTGCCAGTCTTAGAGCTAGCAAGGTGCTTTCTTTCGCTCTTATTGGACAGGAAAGAGCATCTCCTGGCTGGATCACCCACCTGATTTAACCAAGCATGGTCCCAGGTGACGCAGTGGCTTCCTAGGCCAACTGTCTGTCCTCCATGCTCTGCCACAGTGCTCAAAGGTCACTGAAAACTAGTACCTGGGGGCTCATCCAAGTTCACAGCCCAGACCAGTTCTGAAAAATGAAGACAATGGTGAGAGCGAGAGCAGGCATGACAATGAAAACCAGTGCTAGGATTTGGTCATCCTGAGTTGTATGTACACATAATTGTCATCCCTGAAGGATAAAATAATTCTGGAAAATCCAAAAGACTAAACAACTGGTGAATAATCAAAATTTCTAAAATATAAATATGTTAATATTTATTATTGCTGTTTAAGCCAACCAAGAGCTAGGGCAGCAAGAACCATCATGAGCTCTTAGTACTTCTGGGAGGAACTATTCCCATAAGCCAATTTCCCCCAAAGATTAACATTCAAAATTCAACAGTTGGTTAGGCAACACCTTACATACCATCCTCAAAAATACCTGAACATCCATACACTTTAACACCAGGTTTGTCTAACACTGCCCTTTCTGCCGAGAATGTTCTCTTCCTTGGCCACCTGAAGTTCTCAGCACGCCTCAAGATCCAACTCGCCCGTCAAGTGTCTTGGAAGTACTTTGGCCAAAATGATCTTTATGTTTCTATAGATTTGGGTCCATGTCTCAATTACAGCATAAAGCCTTGTACAAGAAAAGTAAATTATCTACCACTTATTGAGTGGTTATGTATGAGATAGGAGGGCTAATGCTGTTTTATACGCACTGAGGAGTTCACGTTTAATCCTCCTAACTACCCTATGAGACCTGGACTTGTACTCCCCTGCACTAGATAGGAGAAAACCAAGACTCAGAAGGGTTAAGGACCCAACAAGACTCTATGGACAGAATAGGCATGGATGGAATCATGACCGACATTTCTCTGCTTGCAGAATTCACCATCTTGAGCCCTTATAGTTAATAGTTTACTGAAAATAATAAATTAGACAAGGCTCCCACACCAAATTTTGTTTCTCAAAGTTAGGAATTGAGCCCCTGCTCCCATTGCCTACCCCTGGGCAGTGTCTAAATGAACACATGAATGAACAAGCTAGAAACAAACACATCTTAATAATGGAAACATATATACTAAGGCAAAAAAGAAATCAGAACCAGGGACCCAGGACTCCTCATAAATCAACCCCTCACAGTGAATAAAAGGAAATAATGGAAAACAATTTATCAAAACAGTTCAGAGCACCTACATTATTTTTTACCTTAAGCATTACATCTAGATCATTTATAGTACATTTTAAACTACATTCTTTTAAAGTGAATCAAATATTCTACACAGAGATAGATGCAATATACTTCCTACAGACTCAGTTTTCAATGACTTCTCTAACAAAAATGTTAATTTCATCAACGAGAAATGCCTAGTGGTAGCTGACATATTAATATGATCCCATACCTTTTGACAGTCTATAGGCTTAGATGTGTGATTTTAACTATTTTCCTGGCATCTTAGACAACTAGGAACAATGGAACTCCAAAAGCTCTATCTATCCTCACATAATTTAATTTTCACGTCTTCTGCATTTTGTGATTGGGAATGTTCTTGGGAATGTGTCTTCTTTAAACTCAGGTCTTACATGTAAACTGAATTCACTCATCTTTACTAGCCAGGATACCTGGGTGCCATTTTATCTCCAGAAGACACATGGCAGATGGCACCTTAGAGATGAGGTCTTTAGTTTGGTCAAAATCCTTTCAGTCATAACCTACCTCCTACTTTCCCGACCCTTCTCAAAAGACCCAGATACCTGAATAGAGAACAAATAGTCTCTTCCCCTGGCCTATATAGCTATAGGGGCTATATGCCCCTGCTATATTGGTTCTCTGCAAAAGACACACGCTGCAACTTCCCTTTTGGGCTGGCACTTTGTCTACAAGCTCAGTCGTCCTCATTTCTGTTTCAATTCATGTGGTTGCAGAGGGCACAACATTTAGAAATACCTTCCAGGCCAGGACTGCTATAAGTACATGGATTCTTTCCCTATCCCTGGCTCTCTGGCCACTTGAGCATCTCATGGAGGACCAGCATTCTCACACGGCTTTCTTGTAGCCTTAACAGCCTCAAACCTTGGATCTGGAGGGCAAGGCCTAAAAAGTCTCTATTTAAACCTTCTTCTGGCCACTGAGGGCCAGAGGTATAAAGGTGCTTCTGGGTTGGCAGTTCTGTAAACACAACAGGGATAAAGGAAGCTAGAGATCCAGGCAATACTGGAGCAAAACAGTCCCCCAACAGGTCTCCGGGCTCATTCACAAATCACTGGGGTCTTCTGCTACTCTGAAGAAAAGCAGGTATCTGAGGCAGCAACAGTGCTCCTAAAAAGGCCCTTGCTGTGGCAAACGGGCTTCAGCTCACACAGCAGAGTCCTACCCTGCTCTGGCCCCATCATACTCAGAAAAAATGTTCTCTTCTTGAATCCAGGAGACCACTAACCTGCTCAAGGCCCACAGAATAAGACATCTTGGACTCTGAAATCTTCACTTTTGCAACCATAAGTCCTCATCACGTGTAAACTGATGTTCGTTCACAGGTAAACCATCTGCTACTCCTAGCACGAGGAGTTAGATCCCTGTCCCTGAGTGTACACTAGATCAAACATAATTACTCAGTGGATCGACTCTCTGGTGGAAGAAAGGCATAAAGAGTGAAGCTGTATTATGTTCATACTAATTGCTACCGTGTTTTACAAGGTGACAGGTGTCTGAGCACCAGGAAGGATACATGATATCCATGGTAGTGGCCTGATTAGCTAGGATATTTAAACACAGAATGAAGTATAGGGCACAGGGCCAAGGATGAAATCGGAGAAGGGAGAGAAAGGTCACCTTGGGACTAGACTAATGGATACTTCCCCAAACCAGCTGTTTTCAACTCCAAACCCTGGGGGTTCCGCTTCCTCACTGTACCATCTGTATGTGCTTTATCAGTGCTCATGTCCAACCCTTTATCCCTGAAGTCTTGGGGCCAGACTTCTTTGGTGGCTTCCTCTTGTTCAGTGTAATTGTCTGCACTGAATCCAGCATTCTCTGCCAAGACGGCAGGATCCTCCTCTTCATGAAAACAGCAGGAACATGTTTCTGGCTTTGGGTCACATGAGGTAACAGAATTATCTTCCTGGACTCTGGGGTCAATGGGCACTCCCCACCCCAAATGGTCTGATTCTTCACCTTCTAGCAATTCCATTCTTTCAGCTATTTCTTCAGCAGACGGTTCCTTGGGGTCAGGGTAATCCACTAAGATGGTTTCTTGCCTACGCTTGATGCAATCTGAAAGGTCATAAATTGGGTAAGTTTCTTCAGGGTAACCTAGAGAAAAAAGCAGCAAAAAGTCTTACTTTGTGTTGAAGAGACATTCTTTGTATTAGGCTCAAAGAGGCTTCTTAGGCAGCAGCTATCCTGTCCCAACAAATCCATTCAAGAAATCTCTAAGAGGACTCTAACAGTTCTAAAGTTTCACTTGAGTAAATTCTTAGCAATCTGGCAGACTACCCGTGTTCTTTGAAATACAAACCAATTCAGAAGAAAAACTCTTCTTAAGTGCAGGGTGCTTAGGGTGGAGCGGAAGTCTCACACCACCAACTTCTGCTGTAGTGATGAAGATTAAACAAACATGAGCCTTCGGTTAAAAACAAACAAACAAAAAGTACCAAACACCAGAGAGCATAGCTCAAGGCTAATGTTTATAATTTCTATTTGGAACCATTTCCAAATCTTCCTGGGTGGGGAGAGGAGAAGAAAAGGAACACTAAGCTCTTCGAAAAAATAAACCACGAAGGCTTCCACTAATCAAAAGAACTGAAATGGCTTGCAAGTGTCAGAGAGAGAGAGAGAGAGAGCGCACACTCCAGCAAGACAGCCCAAGATCCCGAAGGACAGGAACTGGGTTTTCACAAGACACAATCCCCGTTGTTGGCTTCTTGGTCTTCACAAAATAGAACAAAAGAGACAACAAACCGGTAAGCAAAATAAGTAGTACTGGTACTGAATTCCAGCTATGATAATGAGAAAAGACAAAATGTTGCCAAATTAAAGAACGAAATGAAATAAATCTGTGTCAGGCAAGCTGCGCCAGAGCGGCAGATGGGCCTCGCTGGAGCTCATATGCCAGAGCTGGCAACAGCAGCCGTGCACACTACACGATGTGAAAAGCCGGAGAATTCAAAATCCATTTGCACATTATGATAATTGGCAAATTTCAACCCTAATACAAACCACTTTTTGCCTGCAAATTCTGAAAAGGGTCTTTTTTTTTTTTTTATGCAGTGTAGAGTGTGGAGAGACATATTTGAACATGAACTGGTTTTTTTTTCTAATCATAAATCATACAGACTCACTGTAAAAATTTTGAAAAACACAGACAAGTTTTAAAAAGAAAACACAAGTCAGCTAGAATCCCACCATTGATGATAATTTGTTGTGTTGCTTCTGGCCTTTTTATCATATACTCATTTTTTCATTCAATATTAGATCATGAGCACTTCTCCATGTCATTAGGCATTTTAAAGTCTGCAAAATATCCCATCATACAGCTACATAACTCACCTGCCTTACCATGCCTTTTCTGTAAAACCTGTAGATTCTTTCCTATGCTCCCTTATTGTAAGTAACACAGCAGCTAAGATCTCTGAATATTAATCTATGTCCACTTCCACATTTCTTTAAGATACACTTCTAGAGGGTGTCTGGGTGGCTAAGTTAAGCGTCTGACTCTTGATTCCGGCTCAGGTCATGATCCCACAGTTTGTGAAATCAAACCCCGAGTTGGGCTCTGTTTGGGAATCTCTCTCTCCTTTTCCTCTCTCTCCCTCTCTCTAATGCCCCTCTCCTACATGTGGGTGCATTCTCTCTCTTTCTCTCTCATAAAGAAACTTAAAAAAAGATACACTTCTAGAAATATGAGAACTAAAGTTTAGGATTAGACATTTTAAAAGCGTTTTTTACACCCTGCCAAATTACTTTCCAGAAGAATGTATATACACTTTTATTTTTACCAGTGATGTAAAAAAACAAAACAAACAAAACACACACACACAAAAATACAACTGTCCATCTTATACCCTCATCATCACTGATAGTAGTAGGTTAAGAATCTTGCCAATGCAATCTTAGTTCCCAAGCTTAACTTACTGTGTGTGGGTGGAATGCTAGGTAAAAGAGTTTAGCTACCCAAGGCCCTCACTGCCTCCTTGGTCAAGGGCAGGGGGTCCTGGGGAGGCTTACTTGCTAGTTAGCTCCTAGTCACTGAATAGCTTAAGAGATGTCCATTTTCTGGCATGTTCCTGCCTTCTCCTTACACCAAGAACAAAGCCTACCTTTGGAGTTCCATGGCTATCTGGCTTTAGTTTAAGAGGGGGAGGCCTGCTGAAAATCAAATAGGCTCACAAATGGGCTTCTAAGGTAGCCCATTATCTGCCAACATTACTGGCTATTCAAGAACTTTGTTAAAAATATGAGCAAAACTCACTGATCCTAAAAGGAAGTCAGCAGGGGAGCCAAACTAAGCAAACTATGTAAACAGCCCTAAAAGAACAAAAACAAAAACAAAATAGTCAATGTAGGAAACAGGAGTTAATATCAACTTATAATGGATATTCCCAGTAATATTAAAAATAATACTGCATTGATAAAACCCAACCAGGGTTCAGTATAAAAAGGGGAGCAAACAGGCAATAAGAACTATTAGAGCTTGGAAAACTGTACAGCAACATGCAGAAGAATGAACCTGGACCAATTTCTTACACCATACATAAAAACTCAAAATGGATGAAAGACCTAAATGTAAGACAGGAAGCCATCAAAATCCTCGAGGAGAAAGCAGGCAAAAACCTCTTTGATCTTGGCTGCAGCAACTTCTTACTCAACACATTTCCAGAGGCAAGGGAAGCAAAAGCAAAAATGAACTACTGGGACCTCATCAAAATAAGCTTCTGCACAGCGAAGGAAACAATCAGCAAAACTAAAAGGCAACTGACGGAATGGGAGAAGATACCTGCAAATGACATATCAGATAAAGGGTTAGTATCCAAAATCTATAAAGAACTTCTCAAACTCAACACCCAAAAAACAAATAATCCTGTGAAGAAATGGGCAAAAGACATGAATAGACACTTCTGCAAAGAAGACATCCAGATGGCCAACCAACACATGAAAAAATGCTCAACATCACTCATCCTCAGGGAAATACAAATCAAAACCACAATGAGATACCACCTCACACCTGTCAGAATGGCTAACATTAACAACTCAGGCAACAACAGAGGTTGGTGAGGATGCAGAGAAAGAGGATCTCTTTTGCACTGCTGGTGGGAATGCAAGCTGGTGCAGCCACTCTGGAAAACAGTATGGAGGTTCCTCAAAAAACTAAAAACAGAACTACCCTACGACCCAGCAATTGCACTACTAGGCATTTATCCAAGGGATACAGGTGTGCTGTTTTGAAGGGACACATGTACCCCCATGTTTATAGCAGCACTATCAACAATAGCCAAGTATGGAAAGAGCCCAAATGTCCATCGATGGATGAATGGATAAAGATGTATATATATACAATGGAGTATCAAAAAGAATCAGCAACCAAAAAGAATGAAATCTTGCCATTTGCAACTACATGGATGGAACTGGAGGGTATTACACTAAGTGAAATTAGAGAAAGGCAAAAATCACATGACTTCATTCATATGAGGACTTTCAGAGACAAAACAGATGAATGTAAGGGAAGGGAAACAAAAATAATATAAAAACAGGGAGGGGGACAAAACAGAAGAGACTCATAAATATGGAGAACAAACTGAGGGTTACGGGAGGGGATGGGAGAGGGGGGATGGGCTAAATGGGTAAGGGGCATTAAGGAATCTACTCCTGAAATCATTGTTTCACTATATGCTAATTTGGATTTAAATTTAAAAAAAATTAAAAAAAGAACTATTATAAATAGAAAATATTGGGGCACCTGGTGGCTCAGTCGGTTAAGTGTCCGACTTCGGCTCGGGTCACGATCTCACTGTCCGTGGGTTCGAGCCCCGCGTCGGGCTCTGGGCTGATGGCTCAGAGCCTGGAGCCTGCTTCCAATTCTGTGTCTACCTCTCTCTGCCCCTCCCCTGTTCATGCTCTGTCTCTGTCTCAAAAATAAATAAACATTACAAAAAAAATTAAAAAAAAAAAAAGAAATAGAAAATATTTCAACTTGAGAAAGGGAGAAAATAGATTGAAATGGACACAGTACGTGAGATCAAGCCCTGCACTGGGCTCTGCATGGACAGCATGGGGCCTTCTTGGGATTCCCTTTCTCCCTCTATGACCCTCCTCCACTTGCTGTCTCAAAGTAAACATTAAAAAAAAAAAAACATTTTTTTGAATAAATAAACAAACAAAATGGACATGGCTAAAAGGCAGATTAGTATATTAGAAGTCAAAGTCCAGAAATTCTTCTAAGACAAAGGTAAAAATGAAAAGGAGATAAAAACTGTGAGAAAATACACACTGCACTGAAAGCTGGCCCGGGACTACCCAATCTCCAAATCACTGGAATTCCAGAATGAGGGCAGAGTAGGTTGAATGGAAGCAAGAACCAGAAAAAAAAAAAAGTTACAAAAGAAAAGATCACTTAGCTGAAGACAGACTCAAGTCTTCAGATGGAAAAGACTCACTAAATGCTAGACAGAAATACTATGAAAAATCCACATTTTCATACACACTCAGATATGCTAATGAACCTGCCCAAATTCAAATGTGTAAGGATTAAAAGATTATGAATTTTCAGACAGAAAACAAACTAGCTAACTAAAAGCAGGCTCCCTACAGAGAAGAAGAATCAGACTGTGGTAAGATTTCTCATTTTCAACATCAAAGAAAAATAAAGCAACCTTATTTGCAAGTCCTTTTTTTTTTTTTTATTTTTTAATATATGAAATTTACTGTCAAATTGGTTTCCATACAACACCCAGTGCTCATCCCAAAAGGTGCCCTCCTCAATACCCATCACCCACCCTGCCCTCCCTCCCACCCCCCATCAACCCTCAGTTTGTTCTCAGTTTTTAACAGTCTCTTATGCTTTGGCTCTCTCCCACTCTAACCTCTTTTTTTTTTTTTTCCCTTCCCCTCCCCCATGGGTTTCTGTTATGTTTCTCAGGATCCACATAAGAGTGAAACCATATGGTATCTGTCTTTCTCTGTATGGCTTATTTCACTTAGCATCACACTCTCCAGTTCCATCCATGTTGCTACAAAAGGCCATATTTCATTTTTTCTCATTGCCACGTAGTATTCCATTGTGTATATAAACCACAATTTCTTTATCCATTCATCAGTTGATGGACATTTAGGCTCTTTCCATAATTTGGCTATTGTTGAGAGTGCCGCTATAAACATTGGGGTACAGGTGCCCCTATGCATCAGTACTCCTGTATCCCTTGGATAAATTCCTAGCAGTGCTATTGCTGGGTCATAGGGTAGGTCTATTTTTAATTTTCTGAGGAACCTCCACACTGCTTTCCAGAGCGGCTGCACCAATTTGCATTCCCACCAACAGTGCAAGAGGGTTCCTGTTTCTCCACATCCTCTCCAGCATCTATAGTCTCCTGATTTCTTCATTTTGGCCACTCTGACTGGCGTGAGGTGGTATCTGAGTGTGGTTTTGATTTGTATTTCCCTGATAAGGAGCGACGTTGAGCATCTTTTCATGTGCCTGTTGGCCATCCGGATGTCTTCTTTAGAGAAGTGTCTATTCATGTTTTCTGCCCATTTCTTCACTGGGTTATTTGTTTTTCTGGTGTGGAGTTTGATGAGCTCTTTATAGATTTTGGATACTAGCCCTTTGTCCGATGTGTCATTTGCAAATATCTTTTCCCATTCCGTTGGTTGCCTTTTAGTTTTGTTGGTTGTTTCCTTTGCTGTGCAGAAGCTTTTTATCTTCATAAGGTCCCAGTAATTCACTTTTGCTTTTAATTCCCTTGCCTTTGGGGATGTGCCGAGTAAGAGATTGCTACGGCTGAGGTCAGAGAGGTCTTTTCCTGCTTTCTCCTCTAAGGTTTTGATGGTTTCCTGTCTCACATTCAGGTCCTTTATCCATTTTGAGTTTATTTTTGTGAATGGTGTGAGAAAGTGGTCTAGTTTCAACCTTCTGCATGTTGCTGTCCAGTTCTCCCAGCACCATTTGTTAAAGAGACTGTCTTTTTTCCATTGGATGTTCTTTCCTGCTTTGTCAAAGATGAGTTGGCCATACGTTTGTGGGTCTAGTTCTGGGGTTTCTATTCTATTCCATTGGTCTATGTGTCTGTTTTTATGCCAATACCATGCTGTCTTGATGATGACAGCTTTGTAGTAGAGGCTAAAGTCTGGGACTGTGATGCCTCCTGCTTTGGTCTTCTTCTTCAAAATTACTTTGGCTATTCGGGGCCTTTTGTGGTTCCATATGAATTTTAGGATTGCTTGTTCTAGTTTCGAGAAGAATGCTGGTGCAATTTTGATTGGGATTGCATTGAATGTGTAGATAGCTTTGGGTAGTATTGACATTTTGACAATATTTATTCTTCCAATCCATGAGCAGGGAATGTCTTTCCATTTCTTTATATCTTCTTCAATTACCTGCATAAGCTTTCTATAGTTTTCAGCATACAGATCTTTTACATCTTTGGTTAGATTTATTCCTAGGTATTTTATGCTTCTTGGTGCAATTGTGAATGGGATCAGTTTCTTCATTTGTCTTTCTGTTGCTTCATTGTTAGTGTATAAGAATGCAACTGATTTCTGCACATTGATTTTGTATCCTGCAACTTTGCTGAATTCATGTATCAGTTCTAGCAGACTTTTGGTGGAGTCTATCGGATTTTCCATGTATAATATCATGTCATCTGCAAAAAGCGAAAGCTTGACTTCATCTTTGCCAATTTTGATGCCTTTGATTTCCTTTTGTTGTCTGATTGCTGATGCTAGAACTTCCAGCACTATATTAAACAACAGCGGTGACAGTGGGCATCCCTGTCGTGTTCCTGATCTCAGGGAAAAAGCTCTCAGTTTTTCCCCGTTGAGGATGATGTTAGCTGTGGGCTTTTCATAAATGGCCTTTATGATCTTTAAGTATGTTCCTTCTATCCCGACTTTCTCAAGGGTTTTTATTAAGAAAGGGTGCTGGATTTTGTCAAAGGCCTTTTCTGCATCGATTGACAGGATCATATGGTTCTTCTCTTTTTTTTTTGTTAATGTGATGTATCACGTTGATAGATTTGCGAATGTTGAACCAGCCCTGCATCCCAGGAATGAATCCCACTTGATCATGGTGAATAATTCTTTTTATATGCTGTTGAATTCGATTTGCTAGTATCTTATTAAGAATTTTTGCATCCATATTCATCAGGGATATTGGCCTGTAGTTCTCTTTTTTTACTGGGTCTCTGTCTGGTTTAGGAATCAAAGTAATACTGGCTTCATAGAATGAGTCTGGAAGTTTTCCTTCCCTTTCTATTTCTTGGAATAGCTTGAGAAGGATAGGTATTATCTCTGCTTTAAATGTCTGGTAGAACTCCCCTGGGAAGCCATCTGGTCCTGGACTCTTATTTGTTGGGAGATTTTTGATAACCGATTCAATTTCTTCGCTGGTTATGGGTCTGTTCAAGCTTTCTATTTCCTCCTGATTGAGTTTTGGAAGAGTGTGGGTGTTTAGGAATTTGTCCATTTCTTCCAGGTTGTCCAATTTGTTGGCATATAATTTTTCATAGTATTCCCTGATAATTGTTTGTATCTCTGAGGGATTGGTTGTAATAATTCCATTTTCATTCATGATTTTATCTATTTGGGTCATCTCCCTTTTCTTTTTGAGAAGCCTGGCTAGAGGTTTGTCAATTTTGTTTATTTTTTCAAAAAACCAACTCTTGGTTTCGTTGATCTGCTCTACAGTTTTTTTAGATTCTATATTGTTTATTTCTGCTCTGATCTTTATTATTTCTCTTCTTCTGCTGGGTTTAGGCTGCCTTTGCTGTTCTGCTTCTATTTCCTTTAGGTGTGCTGTTAGATTTTGTATTTGGGATTTTTCTTGTTTCTTGAGATAGGCCTGGATTGCAATGTATTTTCCTCTCAGGACTGCCTTC